>NC_090827.1:149955449-150319199 GCF_028021215.1 Eschrichtius robustus | reverse complement strand
AAAGGCAGCAGGACCCCGCGCTGGGCCTCAGACCTGAGACTGAGAGTCCAGTTGCCGGCTGTGGCCACTTGTCTGATTTGGTTCACTCCTTCCCACCTCTGGCTCACCTCTGGGACACTCTGGGCGATTTACAGAAGTCCCATTATCCAGGGTGAAATCTACTCAGACATTTCAAAACAAGCTCTTTTTACCCATTTCTTTCTTTTGCTGTTTTGCTATTTCTAGGGGCATTTAACTTTGAAGTTTTTGCTTATTTTTTTAAAAAAATTTTTATTTAGTTTTTTTTTTTTTGGCTGCACTGTGCAGCGTGTGGGATCTTAGTTCCCCAACCAGGGATTGAACCTGCACCCCCTGCATTGGAAGCGTGGAGTCTTAACCACTGGGCCGCCAGTGAAGTCCCAGTTTTTGCTTATTTTGGTTTGTCATATGCTAGTCTACTCTTTAAACTATTTACATAGGAAATTATCTTAATTCTCTTTAAGATCCTATTAACTCAGGAGCATATACTAGGTTTTCTCAGTACCTTGAGTGTCTCCTCATTCAGTGACTGTTTTTTGAATGCCTACTGTGTGCCGACGTTATTCTGGCTCTGTGGACAGCACTGGACAAAACTGACACCAACCCCTGCCCCGGAGGAGCTGGCCTCCCAGCAGGGATGGATGGACGTGAGGGGCGGGAGGTGGGGCACAGATGCTGCGGATGGGCAGGAGGTGGGCAGGGCAGCTTCAGGGTTTAGAAAGGGTCCCTCTGGCTGCTAAGCCGAGAGTGAACAGTAGGGGTGTTGGGGCAGGAAGGGGGACAGTTAGGATTACCCTTTGGGCCACGTGGTGGTCCAGGTGAGGGGAGGGGTTGGGGAGTGGGGGGCTTGGGCCAGGTAGATGGCGAACGGTCAGACTTCTCACCTCGGATCAGGGATGGAGGGCAGCGCTGTGGGGAGACTCAAGGGCCCCCGCCCACAGGGGTCACAGCCGAGGCCCTGAGGCGGCCGTGGGAGGCCTGGGGTGAGGAGCTGGGAGGGTAGGTGAGGCCGCGTTTCCTGAGCATCTCCCCACGGCGGTCACCATGGTCACTGTGGACCCTCCTCTGGTTGTGCCTTTTACCCACTTAGCCTCTTCCTCGGGAAGTCTGGGCATCCCTGAGCGGGGGTGCTCTGGCCCTCGCCGGCCTCCTCGCCCTCGTGAAGGGGCGAGGGGCCGGGCAGGCTGACGCAAGCCTGTCTCTGAGCTTGTCTGCGCTCATCTCCCTTGGTTACTTTGAACCTTGAGTAAAGCGCGTGTCTGTCCCCTCCAGGCCCAACTGTGCCCAGGGCTGGGCGGAAGCCTCGGGAAGCCCTGGTGGGTCCAGGGTATTAAGGAGAATGTGCCCCCCCTCCCAGGACTGGCGTGGGGCGGGGGATGGTGACTGGTGAGAGGCTCCTGGGGAGACAGGTGACTCTGCAAAGAACCCAGAACGAAGAAGGAGCTCTTTGGCCCTGAGACCCCACCTGCGGCCCCCAGCCCTGGGATGCAGCTCGCCAGGGTCCCCACTCTGCCTGGCTCCCCAGTTCCCGCTGGACGCCCTCCCCTCCCTCTCATCTGTCCCTTCTGGCCGGAACCCCTCCCCAGCACACTCCCTGAGCTGCCCTGACCCCGGTCCGTGCACCCCACAGGGACTCTCATGCCATTTTTAGCTCAGGACGGACCCCCGGGCAGGCGCGGCCCCAGGGAATAGAGGCCTCTGGGTTCCTCCAGCTGCGGGACTCTCCCGCGGGTGCTGTCGTCGGGCTTCCGGGCTGGGGAGCCCCCCACACCCCCCTGCTTTCCGGCCGTTTGCTCTCTTGTGGAGGTGCCAACAGCGTGGCTGGCCTCAGCTCACAGAGGGGGCCGTCCTGTCAAGGCCGAGCTGGGCAGCTCCACGCTGTCCGCCGCCACCAGCCTTTTCTTCTCCTGCCCGAACCAGCACTTGCTGGGTTTGTCAGGGGCTGTGCTGGGCTTTGTGGCCCCGGGTCTGAGGCCGCCGCCCCCTGGCCCCGGGTCAACACTCCCACCAGAGTAAGGAGGATGCAATGGTGGGTGTGGTTGGTGCTCAGAACGTCCTGGTCACTTGTTCCAGGAGCTCCGGGAACCTCTCTTTCCCCAGGAAGTGAGCCGGGCTCTGGGCTGCCCAGGACACCATCTAGTACCGGGGAGTCTGTGGCCAGATTCTCGCCCCACCCCTTCCTCTCCTTGCCTTACGGACAGCAAAGGAGGAGACAGAGAAAGCCTGAAGGGACAGAAGAACCCAGAGGGGACAGCTGCACGTGGACCCTGATGGTCCTGGGCTGCTTTTTGGGCTGAATGTGATAAAACACGCAAAGTGAAATTGTTCTGCTTCTGCAGGGACACATATATTTCTGTCTGAAATGATTGAAATAAAGACAAGTTTGACACCAAAGTGGTAACCTGGGCGGCTCAGCACCTGGGTGCTGGGTTTTCCCAAGGTCCTAGGGGGTTCTTTGCTTGCCCTGTGGGCGTGGCCTGTCCTGCAGTCTGTTTCCCTTCTTGGTCCCTGGTGGTCCTCTCCGGGGTCTGTCTGGTGGGCCTTTGGGGCTAGGATGCTGCTGTCCCCACTCTGGCTAGGAGGCCAGCACCTCCTCCAAAACCCTGTGGTTAGTACAGGCCCTCGGAAATCAGCAAGGAGGATGGTCAGGCCACAGAGTCACGGGCTCAACTGATCACTGTGAAAACCCCACGGTTGTCTTTCCAGAACCCTCCAGCAGGTTTTGTCTGGACATGTGCTTGTGTGCACGTGGATGGGTGCGTGTGTGCGGGTGTGTGCGGGTGTGCATGCTGGAAGGGGAGGCTGTGCAGTGGAAAGGATGTCGCTGTGTCTAGCCCCGTGTCTCAGCCCTGCAGGCCTGCAGCGCGTACCTCGCAGCTCCTCCCGCCATGACGTCTGCGTGCCCAGAGGGCCTCGTTTGTAAGGGCACCCCCCCTTTCCTTAAAGATGAGGCCCTGCCAAGGAAAGGGTTCAAAGCCCCTCCAGGACAGGCGGGCACCCGGGGACCCCGGGAGCTGGAAGGAGTGGCTTCTTGTGTCCTGGAGCCCCCCTTCCGGGGCGGGTCAGGGCGGGGGCAGCTGCACAGAGGGCAAGGCGGGGCTGCGGGTCCCCTCCCTGCCCCTCCACACAGCCCTCCCTCCCTGTCCCCCAGCCGGCCGAGGTCTCCTCCTGCTCCCTCTCCCCTCCCCCCACCCCCCTCGCTGGCTCATCACAGCCCCCAGCATCCCGCATCGGCCTGTTCCTGTGCTCCGTGGTGGCGGAGAGGGTGACCGTGGCAGCCTCTGCTCCTTCCCCTCTCCTGCTTCCGTACATTTATTGTGTGAGAAAGCCTGTCTGAGGAAGCTCGAGCCAGTGCCCGCTCGTTATCTCTGAGAGTTGTGCCCGTGCACAGGACACTCAGGCTGGCCGTGTGCGCGTTTCTCGCACGGAAAGCAGAGTAAGGTGGGCTCGGCGTGTTCCGGCTGGCCGCCTGACCCCCAGCCCCAGGCCATCATCCCTGCCCGCTGGCCCATCGGCACCACTGCACCCGCAGCCCTGGACAGGATGCGTGCCGAGGTCCTCCCGGTCTAACACGCCAGGAGCGAGGGCCATTCCTGGAGCCCCTCAGATGAGACCCAGGGCACCTGCTGTGGAGAGGTTTTGACAGGGAAGCCCCTTGGGGAGAGCAGTTTATCCCGAATGTCCAGAAAGCTAGCAGGTAGCTCTGCGGTGTTGCCTAGGTTCTGGAAACAGTTTTCTTTTTCTTTCCTTCTTCCCTTTTAAAACCAGGACCTGCCATGGCCCCCTCGCGTTCAGGTTGTGTCAGGTGTTGGGAGGCAGACAGCAGATTGTGGAGCAGGGGCCGAGGCTCCGAGACAGGTCTCAGGAACACGGCAGGTTCCCAGGGCTGGCCCCGCACACGCGTGCACGTGGAGCTCATAATAGACTCGTCAGCCTCTGTAATTAGGCGGTGCACTGCACCACGCTGCTAAAAAACAAATTCTCTGCAGCTGCTGTACTGGCTGAGCAATTACCCCTATCAGCTGAAGGTTTATTCTTCTGATTTGGTAGAGGAAATACTTTTAAAATGATCTCACAGCGTGATTTATGTAAATGGATTTTTTTTTTTTTCTTTGTACGAGACAATTGAGATAGAGTCTGAATCCCTGGCAAACCACAGCTTCCTGCAGTGTCCTGTTGCCATGGGTTACGGAGGGAGCGGGATGGAACTTCATCTGAAATGTCTTTAAACTTTCTGACGTGCACAGGCGTGTGGCGGGGCTGCATGGTGTGTTTTAGAGCTGCGTGCCTGGTGCGGGTCGGAAGTTCTCCTGTCTTAAGATGAATTTGGAAAAAGGGTTGCCAAAGGAGACTCACGTTTTAAACAGTCAGCAGGTAAGCTACTCCAGATGTTTCTCATCACTGAAACGGAATTGTTTTAAGGAAACTTGGCATCTTGGTTACTGCTTTATTTTCAGCCTGTTTAGAGAATGGTAGCTTTTAAGTGTAAACTTTGAAAATGTCTTTCTTGTGTCCACATCATGGAGCCTGAAGTGAGTCCCGTGGAGGTAAAAGCCCGGCTCTGGGACCACAGACCAACACCCAGAGCGAGGCTGGGTTGGGGGCCGGTCACACCGGGTCCCCCCCAACCTTTCGGGGGGACGCTGCCCGCATTCTAAGTCAGCCTTACAGAGAGCATCCATGTTTCCTTGTCCTTACCATAGTGATTCTAATAGATTTTGAAGATGAGTGAATTAATTTTGTTGAGATATTCAATTTCGACCAGATACCTGTATTACAACTTTTCTTACTTTTTAAATTACTGTTTTATAGCTAACATTTTCTCTTGTTTAAAATTGAAGTATAGTTTTCTTTTTTAAAATGGATTTACAATGTGTTAGTTTCAGGTGTACAGCAAAGTGATTTGGTTGCATATATCTAGCATTTTAAAGTGTAATGAGCTGGTTCTGCTTCGTATACGTACATGGGGAACTACTTACTGGAAATCGTATGGAATGATTGATTAGTATCTAAGCTTATAGAGTTGAACTTACTATAAAATGTTTTTAAAAGATTTGAGATTAAATAAAAAGAATTTTTACTTTCCTCTCGTGGCTGTGCTGTGTTGATGTAAAGGCAAAAATAAATTTAAACTATTTACAAAAGATGGTTCCTAGTTACTGGGTACCAGTTTAAATTCATTCTTTTCTGAGAGTTGTTTCATCTTAAAATGTTCTCCTGATGTCTAGTTAGAGCCTTCTGTAGAGAACAGCAGGAGGAACTACTCGCTCAGAAGTGACTGGCTTGGGCGTTGGGTTTAGGAAAATGACTGCATCGTTCCCTTTAAATAGAAAATAGAAGTAGGTCTGCTGGACAGGCCAAGAGTCATGCCTGTGAAGGAAGTGCAGGTTTTAATGGATTTTAAAAATATTTACTATGTATTTTGAAAACTCCTCGTGCTGATAAAGCTCACCTGAGAGGGTGGGCTGGCAGCTGTGATGTTCACGGGTGTGCTTGCCGCGTGCCCGCCTCTGGCCCTCTCTGCAGGAGTACTAACGTCTCCTGTCCATTCCATTTCATGTCCTGGTGGAAGAGGGAACTTGGGATACACTGTGTCCAATATATGCACCAATTGACCAGTTAATAACTTGTACATATATGTAGGCTGCATTTTCGTTCCCATGGTATATAGAAGCAAGTTTTAGAAAATGTTTTTTGAGTGAAAAAAAAAAAATCACTAGAAATCTGCCTTTTACTTGCCTACATAAACGATTTGGATTCATTTTGAAATTTTGCAAATGCTCAACCCGGCATATAACAAAATCTGGTTGGTAAGGTCATATTTTAAGCAATAGGAAATGGGCTGGGAGGTGGTAGGGCAGTGTGCAGTCCTCCGGGTCTGGCTGGCTCTGCCCACGGGCCGGTGGGAAAGGGGGCAGAAAGCGCCGTGGCCTCCAGGTCAGTCCTAGCGAGAGACGTCTCGGGGTGAAGGGGCAGTAGGGCTGGGGGGCCTGTGTGGGAAGGCCGCCCTCCCCTTGCCAGCTCTGTGCCTCCCCCGAGCCTCAGATTGTCCATTTCTACCATGGGTGTGTCACGGGAACGCTAGGGCCCCGTCCACGTGTGGATGTGCTCAAGGAAAGCCGTGACTTGTGCAGGGCGCTGTGTCTCTCGTAGCGCCTTTCATCTTGGAGAGGAGAACCCGTGAGCCTTGAGAGGAGACATCTCCCATAGCCATCTGAGAAGCGCACAGGGAAGCTGGTGGATGCGGACCCGGCAGGAACGCAAGGCCCTCACTGGCCAAATGAACCTGTCGGTTTCCCCATCTTTTAGGAATGAGGTCCAACATAAGTAGACTTTGAAATGTATCTGCCCCTTTGCCAAAGCAACGCGATCCTTCATATTTAAACCACACCACGATGGGCTGTTACAGCCTCAGGGGCTAGTAAGATCGCATTGAGGAGGCACGAGGAATCGTTGCGGGAAGAAGGAAAGCTTAGTGGGCTCCCTCTCTGGGCCGCCTTGCGGACCTCGGAGCGGCGCCCGAGCGCCCCTGCTGTGTCTGACCGGCTCACTGGGGTGGGGGCTGTGGCGGTGCTCTGCGCTGTGGCCGGGCCGCGGTCCAGGAGGGCTGCGACGGAATTGGCCATGTGCCGTCTGGCGAGGCAGCCCTGCCAGGCAGAGCGCCAGGCTGGAGACCTTGGCGACCCCGCGTCACCGCAGCCAGCGGCAGGCTCCATACTGCCTTCTGGGCTGCGGGAGCGGCCCCCCATGAGGTCCGGGGCCCCGGGCACCGCCGTGGGCACCACCTCGGCCGCTGACCCTGCGTCCACGCTCTGCTCTCACTGCGCCAGGCCCACAGTCTGTGTCCGCAGCACCCAGTGCCGCCGGGCGGAGCTGTCCGGCCTGCTTGGGCGTCCGCTCCGGTGGCCCGGCTGCTCCGGGAGGGCGGTCAGCCCTGGGGGGTCCCGGGCGTGGATACAGGTTCTGCCGCGTCACACTCAGGCGGTCTTTGGGAGAGTCGGGTGTGGCGGCTCTATGTGGCCTTCCCTCTGCCCAGGCAGGTGCCTTTGGGCTCTGGAGTCCCAGGGAGAGAGCTTGCCTGACACCAAGGGGCTTTACCCCTGCGTGTGCTGGGCTCTGGGTGGGATTTGAAAATAAAGGTTGCCCTGTGAAAAACAGTAAAATAGTCTTTTCTGGGCGGCGCTGAGTAGGGAGGTGTTAGGACCAGCCGCAGTGGGCGGGCTGCATGGCGGTCAAGGCGTTGGCGGCAGCGGTCAAGGCCGCGGGTGCCCGCTGAGGGGATGGCGCGGTCCAGGTGCAGCCGAGGGAATGCGGGTGCTGAGCAGCAGATCCCAGGAGGAGCCCTTGAGGAAGGCAGCTCCGTGTGCTGGGGAAGTGAGAGCGTAAAGGGGGAGGGGCAGGGGTGGCCAGGAGTGGGCCGCTGCTTCCCTCCCTGCCGAGCACGCACCAGGACCCCGGCTGGCCCTCTCCTGGTTGGGGGCGGCGTGGGCAGGGGGCAGATCTGAGCTGCGCCCTTCTGTGGGCGGGTGTGTCTAAGGCGCTTGGCCCGCCCTCTCTGAACCTCTCCAGGAGAAGCTCGATGGGCTGTCAGCCCTTCAGTTGACTGAGTTTCTGTTTAGCTCGGATGAGCTGACTTGGGCTCACTGGCCTCTCCCCCCACATCGGCTTCTCCTGCTCCTGCCGCCGGGGTGCTCCTGACCAGAGCCGGGGTGGCACCGGGCTGCGTGTCCAGCGGTCTTTGCCAGTGGGCATCCCGTCGTGCTGGGGGCACCCCAGTCGCTCAGGCCTGCTCTTCCCCAGGCCTCTTCACCTGAAAACTGCATGGGGCAGTGGCTTCGGTCTGTCCAGGACCGTCTGCTGTACCCCACTTGATCTGTGGGCTGCACAGATTCTTTTCTCCCTTTTTAACGCTCTGATTCTTGTTATCTGTAGAAGAAGAAGGCCTCCTAGTATACTTGAAGGAAATGATCATCTTCCCTTTTGTTCACATCTTCCCTTTCTTCTGTAAGAGGTTGGTCACCTGGAACTGGGCTTGCCCTGCGTCCTGTCCCCCTTTCTCTTGTTTGTTTGCGTGGCCGCAGGCGGCTCCTTTCTCCCGGGTCCTCTCAGTGAGCGCTTCTCCCCTGACTCTGAGCACACAGCTCTCATCTGGCGGGTGTGGAAGCTGAGCCCACCTCCTGAAGCAGCAGGGCCTGTCTGCGTCCCAGCATCCCGCTGCTGCTTCGAGGCTGCCCTCCCCGCCCCACCTCTGCAGATCTGGAGCCGCGTCCCTTAGGACGTGCGGGGGGCCTGGGGGAAGGGCCCAGCCCTGCTCCTGCCGGGGTCCCCGACCCCGGAGCCCTGCGGTCAGCAGGCCCCTGGGCTCGACCCTCCGAGACCCTCCAAGTCTGTCTGACCTTACACTTACTTCCTCGCCCCGCCGGCTCTCCTGCCTGGGGCCCTGGGGACCCCGCTCACTCTGCCCCACGTCGGGCCCCCTTCTGTGCCATGCGCTCCGGGACACCTGCCTCCCCGGGACGGCGGGGACTTGACTTTCTGGATTGATCTCCAGCCCCTCGCATAAGCGCCTGGGTTGCAGGTTTGTGGCAGGCACCCCGCGTCTGGAGGAGCGCGCGTTTGGTTGAGTGAGTGGAAGCTGTCCCAGCGGGTTCCCCGCTTCCCACGCTCCCTGGCCCCCAGGGCCGGTGCCCCCCGCCACGGCCCCTGGCCCGCCTGGGGAGCAGGGGCTCCAGCTCCAGGCCCGGCTCCGCCGAGCAGAGGTTTTCAAGCGGTGGCTGCATCTCGGCCTCCATGAGAAAATGTTTCAAACGTTTCCTGGGTTTGGGCCCCAAGTTCAGATGAGAGGGGGCTTTGGATTCCGTGGACTGTTTATCCAGAAGGAGCTCCCGGTGAGCGAGCCTGTCTGAGGCTATACTCAGTGCCACGTCCTGCCCAGGACATCCCAGGAGGCCAGTGTCTACGTTAACTTGACTTGCAGGAGTCCGGCTGTCCTGTGGGGATGCAGGCGTGAAAGTCATCCCAGACCCTCTGAGACTTCCCGCCCTGTCTACACAGTGGGGATGCGGGTCTTTCTTCAGCTGGGCTGGCCAGTGTGGAAGGGGTCTTCGTCTTCATTTCAGCAGTGAGGCCAGAGGGTTCTCGTGTAAAGTTGGATGCTCACCCCAAACCCCTAGCGTTAGTGTGGCGCCCGTGTGCCACCTCGTCCGTGTTCCTTTGGGTTTTTAAGTTTTTGTGATGAATGATCTGAGGCTTCTCCAAGGGCACAGTGGAAGTATTAGCTGTTAAATTCTTAGGAAAATGCTGTGATTGTGGGTTTTCTGTTTCTTCCGATTTTATTGGAGATTGAAGAGCTCTTTGGGACACACACACACACACACACACACACACACACACACACCCCGGAGACGCACAGATTGCATTCTGAGCCGGGGCCCCTGCGCCCTCCGACTGCAGGCCCCCACTGCCCGTCCCCTCCCCTTGCAGGAAGTGCCGTGAGCTGCCTGTTAAGCCCCGGCCCGCCTTGTGTCCGGCCACCCCGCTGGCCACTGGGCAGCACTGAACACACCTGTGGTGCTGTCGTCCTGTTGTCACCACAGTCTCTGGATCGCAGAGACCCTCTGCTGTGAAGTCGTGGTTTGAACCTAGAACTACTTGCCTCCTCCTCGCTGCACGTGAGCCTTGTGTCCAGCTATCTCTTTGGCTGAAACTGCTGGGAAGGAACAGTGAGGGGTGTGTGTGTGTGCACAGTGTGTGTGCAATGCTGTGGATCCTGGGTGGGCTGGGGCGCGGGCACTGCCCCTTTGGTTCGGGCCACTCGAGGTCTATGGGAGGTCACCCCTGTGTCCTGTATGTAACCGGAGGACTGGGCGTCGTGGCTGTGGAAGGCTTCCCTGGAGAAGGCATGGGTGAAGCTGCAGCCCAGGTAGTGGGCTCTCCAGGTGCGGCTGCAGGTGAGCGCTAGGGACGGGGTGGGGTGCTCCAGGCGAGGGGAGGGAGAGGTCGCCTCTCTGCTCTCAGAGCTGTTCACACACGGCTTCCCCACGTTTGCACAGGTGCTCTCCACGCACCACCCCAGGACTACCGCCCGCGCGGGGGATGCGTGTCACATCAGGACACACGGGGTGTGTGTGCTCGCGTGCACGTAGACGTGCAGCTCTGAGGCCGGGCTCTAAAACAGCGGAGACCCCGGGGCATTCGTGGTGCTTTTCTTTCACATTATTCTATCCCATCTTGTCTCATTTCTTCACAAATGCTGCTAACGATCCACTGAATTGATTTGATGGCTCCTTAGAGGGTCGTGGCCTGGTGTGAAGACCCCTGAGCTCTCGGAGCAGAGGGCGGGCTGGTGTGTGGGTGGGACCGGCAGAGTGGCCCTCCATCCCTTGTCCGACGGCCCTTCATCCGCCCCTTGGAGTCTTCCTGCCCCACACCACCTGCTCTCTTCTGTGCTCCGTCCAGCGAGCAGTCGCTTTAAAACTTACACGATCGGGACTTCCCTGATGGTCCATTGGCTAAGACTCCGCGCTCCCAATGCAGGGGGTCTGGGTTCAATCCCTGGTCAGGGAACTAGATCCCACATGCCCCAACTAAGGGTTCTCATGCCGCAACTAAAGATCCCACATGCCGCAACTAAGACCCGGCACAGCCAAATAAAAATGAAATAAATAAATATTTTAAAAAAAAACCTTAGAAGATCAAGCTTTTAAAAGGCCAAATAAATATAAATTAGGTGCAAATTGAATTGCTAGATTCTTCAGGCTTTTCATCATTGGGATTATCTCTTTTTTCAAAACGTTTGGGCAAGTTACAAGCCTTTGGTCTCTTATTTTAAGAACCAGAGATGGTTATTTAATATTTCTTATGTTCAAAGTAGGAAATTTTGTCAGTAGCTCAAAACTGAAAATATATATAACTGTATATTACTGTGTATCGTGTAATTAGGAAATGATATATTCTCATAACTGCTATTGTCAAATGTTACTGACAGAATCGGCCTTGATAAACCAGAATCATATGGCACTCTTCATAGAAATTATCTAAAACGTTCAAAACATTAATTAAAAATAAAATATCCGTGCACATGTGTGGTCCAGACACATTTCCTGCTGGGAATAGATCCAAATCAGTTAACACTGAACTATCAGGTTTAAGAGGCTGACCTGAGGTATGGAGATTGTTTGAACTTAAATTGCGTATCTAAAATACTTTTTTTTTTTTAATTTTTTTTATTTTTTATTTTGCCAGCCCTCCTCCTTATCTATTCCACCCATTTCTTTTTTTTTTTTTTTTTTTTTTTTTTTTAAATAGTGAATACAGAGAGATGTCAGAGGAGCTAGTTAGAGTAGCAAGTATTAAATTTATTTATGGCTGTGTTGGGTCTTCGTTTCTGTGCGAGGGCTCCCTCCAGCTGTGGCAAGCGGGGGCCACTCTTCATCGCGGTGCGCGGGCCTCTCACTATCGCGGCCTCTCTTGTTGCGGAGCACAGGCTCCAGACGCGCAGGCTCAGTAGTTGTGGCTCACGGGCCCAGCTGCCCCGCGGCATGTGGGATCCTCCCAGACCAGGACTCGAACCCGTATCCCCTTCATTGGCAGGCAGACTCTCAACCACTAGCGCCACCAGGGAAGCCCCCTAAAATACTTCGTAAGTTTTTAAAAACAAATGTATTTACATTAGTGTAAACTCCAGTCTTGGAGACATATCATAGACCTTTTTAGAGCTGTTTAGTTATGGTATGTGTTTAAATTGTAAGCACAGAAAAATGCTCACTTTCTGGCACCTTTTAACTGGCAGCTTGTTTTCTGCAGCTGCACTTTTTATAAGAATAGCATGTCGATATGGGAATGTGGGAAGAACCCAAGAAGTACAGGCTAATGAAAACACGTTGATACAAATTATACTGAGTATCAGAACAAACGTTAGGCGAGTTAAGTTTTAATTTGTGAAAATGTTTATAGTGGTCTAAGCATGCCAAGAAATGTGGGGATGCCTAACTTTAAAAGTCATGTTGAGCTGCAATTAGTCCTTCTTACCCTTTGTGGGGGATGTTCTTTGGTAATTATCTATGGGAGTTTCTGAATTTTTGCCATTTTGGATGCTTCCCCCGTCAACCAGGATGTGCTTGAAAAATGCAAGCCAGGCTTAACAAGGGTAATTTGGTCAGAATTGGACATGTCAATCCCAAGGTCAATAGAAACGATTTGGGGGTTGCCTGCCTTTCCCCCAAGGCTGTTGTCGGCAGGTTGCTTGCCTGCACCGTCTCATCGGCCCCTACGCCAAGCGCTGGCCCCCTCCCTCGCCCCCTCCCGTGACAGCACCTGTCACCCGTGCTGCACTGTGTCACCTCTTTCAGCCTCACCTCCTCTGATAATGAAGCCCCTGTGATGTGCTCCGTAGCCTGCTTCCGTATCCTTCTCAAAAGGGCCAAGGAATCAGACGCTGACTAGGGATCCAGCGGGCCCTTTTGGGGGGTATCTCATATCGGTTCACGTGATGACCCAGCTCTGTCCCTCCCAGTGTGTGCTTATAAATAGAATAAATACTGGGACTTCCCTGGTGGCGCAGTGGTTAAGAATCCGCCTGCCAATGCAGGGGACATGGGTTCGAGCCCTCGTCCGGGAAGATCCCACGTGCCGCAGAGCAACTAAGCCCGTGCGCCACAACTAGTGAGCCTGCGCTCTAGAGCCCGCATGACACAACTACTGAAGCCCGCGCGCCTAGAGCCTGTGCTCCGCAACAAGAGAAGCCACCGCAATGAGAAGCCCGCGCACCGCAACGAAGAGTGGCCCCCGCTCGCCGCAACTAGAGAAAGCCCACATGCAGCAACGAAGACCCAACGCAGCCAAAAATAATAATAAATAAATAAAATTAAAAATAAATAAAATATGAGAAAAAAGAATAAATACTAGATAGTAAACGGAAGAATTAGGTTAATGATAATTACACATTATTTGCAAATTAAGTAATCTGGTCAGGAAGTCATCACCGACTTCTCCAAAAGTATGGAAACTTGGAGGAGGACAGTAGTTTTATGTCCAGGTGATATTAAAGTGCGTCTCCATAGAGCTTTACTTTCAGGTTAATGTCTGGTTGGGATGGAAACAGTTGCCAGGATAACAAGTCGTGGACAGAGGAGGTGGGAGACGGCGAGGCAGGGCTGCGTAGCTGGTCCCGGTGATCCTTCTGCGTTGATTCGTGTCAGGAGCCATCCCAGCGCGAACTTGCCTCTCGTCAAGGATTTCTGTGCAGAGCTTAGGGCCTTGGGTGGGCGGGGATATCCGGCCGCTCCGGGAGAACCCTCAGCACACAGGGGCCACCAGCCTGTGGCTCCACAGACGCCTAGTACTTGGAAGGCACTCTTGGCACAGCTACCCAAAGTGGGGAAAGGAAGGAATTACATCATCTGTGGCTGTGGCTTGTAGACTTTGAGTCCCTCCTGGAAAATGCTGAACAACTGAGACTTGGACCCAGGATGCCTCTTCCTGGTGGGCATCCTGGAGAAGTTCCCGGAGGGACGGCCTGTGGGCAGTGGGTGCCCATCTGCAGAGCAGCTCTCACTCCTGAGGGGGTTTCGCTGGCCCTGCTGCAGGCTGGCCAGGATTTCCTGTGCATCCTGCACCCTCTCTGTGCACCCTCCCAGTGCAGCCTCGTCTCTGCTGCTTGTTTCCTGGGCCTCCTCTCTGTGCTGCCATCCGTGTGATTTCTTTCAGGTCTGTCTTCCAATCCCCAGATTTTCTCTTCAACCTCTAATCTCTGTTAACCTCTCTACTGAGTGTTTAATTTCAGCAGTTGTAGTTTTCATTGTCAGTCATTCTGTTGGGTTATTTTTCATATCTACCACCTTACTTCCTCTTTTCTTTATTGCAACTTTTATTTCTTCACAATTTCATGGTTATTTGACATCTGTATTAGAACCTTCCAGTGTCTGAGATTCTGTTAGTAGCCATTTCTGCTGGTTCTTTCTCGTGGTGGGGTTTCCTTGGGTTTGGGGGGATTTTTGAATTGTAAGCTCACGTCTGGGCAGGCTCACACTCTTGGAACTCCTGTGGGCCTTCCCAGAGGGTTTGTGTTTGTGGCCGCCGGAGATGGGGCTCCTTGCCCCAGGAGCGTCCGAGTGAGTGGACACGCACCGCTCAGCCCTGCGTCCCGCCTGGCGGCCTTGGCGTCTGCCGGCTGCTCTCCGTTCCCTCCCCCTCTCTCCTCCCTCAGGGCTTCCCCTTGCTTCTGCGGCGCAGCAGTATGTTAGAAAGCATGTTTGTTTCTGTGCTAGCTTCACAATGTGTCTATAAATCTAAAACTGCTCTAGAAGCACGTTTGGGGAACTTTACCTGGATCTGTTCACACTGTCCCCCACGGTGGAGTCTGGCAGCCCCCCAGCTGGGGCCTCCTCAGACGCGCTGAGCCCACCCTGCTCGCCGTGTCCACGCTCCCCAGCCCACCCCGCCTCCCCGTGGGCTGCCCACACTCCGCTGCCACCTCCTTCTTTGGCTTCAGGCACACTCCTGTCTCCTGGATCTTGAGTTCAGTTCATTTTGTGAGATTTTTTCACACATTTTGTTCAGTCTGCTAAAGCCTGAGACTTTAGTTTTAGTCGTGATTGTAACATGAAGTGAGCCACGTCCTTCACATTCGTGGATTTTGCATTTTATGACTTATTTTTCAAAATTATTATTGATAGTATTTCTGCTTTTGTGTATGGCCTTGCAGATTTTCTTCTCATAACCTCAAGGGAGTAATTTGCCTTTGATATTACTTAATTTACAACACGATTGTAGGTGATTTATTGTGAGCATGGGCAGAAGGACAGCTTCCCACGGTGCAGTCGTCCGCCCCGGGAAGGAGACTCACCCCACGCTTCTCCGGTGAAAGCCAGACCCTTGGCAGGTGAGGGCTGGTGGCTCGCTGGGGCCTGCTCATTGCCTGCCTGTCTGGCAAGATGAAGGTTTAAAAGCTGGACCCACAATAGCCTGTGTTTTTACTATTGAAAAATATATTGATAAGGTACCAGGTTATAGTTCCAGAGTATTTCTGACCGAGGACTCACGATGGTGTGAAACGCTGATGAGCCCGATCCTAAAACCGTCAGGAAGCCGCTTCCTCTCGCTGTCAGAGGACAGACCCTTGGGGGCAGGAGGGTAGGTGCAAGTCCCACAAGGTGAGGGGCTGCGACCAAGAGGGTCCCCTGTCTTCCGTGAAGCCCAGGAGGCAAGGTCTGGGGGGCCCTGGCACTGGCGACAGGAGGGCCAAACAGTGAGTAGGGGATGCAGTTGACATGGTGGCTCTTTTCAAAATTCGGCCACAAATACACGCTTTCTCTCCCCCGGGGGGATGGCGCTTCCACCGGAAGCAGCTAATCTGGGGCACCTCTGTCCTCACTTGTTTGGCTTTGGCCTTAGGGGTCTTAAAACATGACCTCTGCTTGTTGGGGAGGCCCAGGACTTGGGAAGGGGCTCCCCGTTCACTCCCCACGCCATGCACTGCGGTCTCCCTTCCCTCTTCAGAGAGGAAGGCGTGCAAGGCCTGGGGGTTCTGCAGTGGGTTTATTCTTAGGGCGTGGCTGGGAGGTTTCCTTGCGCCCAGCCCCGCGCTGGGCGAAGACGCAGAGGACAGCACACCCACTCCGGTGCCCAGCACCGCACCGACGGCCCGCTGGCCCCCGTCCCTGCCTTGGGGCCCTGCCTGCCCGCTGCTCTCGGAGCTGTGCCTGTGCTGTGACCAGGACGTGTCAACAAGGCAGCAGGTGGCCCTGCACTGAACCCGCTCCCCTTCCCGCGGTGAAGGCTCCCTGGTGTCTGTGCCACCGACACCCTCTCCTGCCTCCGCCCAGCTTTTCCCTTTCCCGACTCCTTCTCCGGAGCCCTCTCCCTCCATGTCCCAGGTGACCTTCCCTAGGTTGCAGCCTCAGAACTGTTGACCCCCAGGTGGGTCCCCAGGGGGTCTTGCTCAGCTGTCCCCATCGGAGGACTGCTCAGAGCTCTTTGGGAGCCCAGCCCGCCTGTTGTTCCGGGACCTCCCTCGATGGCCTCCTCCCTCCAGTCCTGGCCTGTCGCCATCTGTCTGCTCAGGGTGGCTGGGCCTGGCGGTCGGGGTTGGTTGTGGGCCGGCCCCCTCTCTGCTACCACCGGGGCGGTTTCACCCCTGCACGGGCCGGGTCTCGGGGTGAGAGCGCCGAGCAGGGCTGTGATGTGCCCAGGGCAGCGCCTGGCCTGGCCTTGGACGGACAGTGGGCAGGGTGCCTGCCTCCTGGACGTGGGTGTGCCTCACGGACTCGAGCCCGGGCTGATCAGACCGAAGTCTGTAACGCTGTTCTCACCGAGGTTGTTACTAAGACGGCGATGTCAAACGTGCTGGGATTTGTCCTCAAGGGGAGATGGGCTGCTTCCGCCCGGCCTGCGCCCCGGCTCGCCCAGGAAGCGCAGGGACGCGCCCCAGTGAGGCGGCTGGTCTCCTGGACACCCGCTCCCAGAACGGGGACGGCCAGAGTCTGCTTTTGCTGCTCACGTGGACGCGCTATCTCCTGACCTGTCATGAGGCCCAATTAACTCATGTCTCTCTCTCTTTTCTTTCAGTCTGCAACTGTGTCTGATGGTGGTAAGTCACAATTTCTGATGTATATTTTTATTATTTTTAACGAAGTTTTCACATGTGGAGTGTATTTGCTGTTGGCTCACTCGTAATGATGTTTTCTTGGCCTTTCTGCATCCCTGTGTGGAGGGGAGGGTTTAGTTGGGGCCAGTTTGGGGGCAGCTCTCCATTCCTCCCAGTGACTGCTACCTGGGTTTTGGAAGCAGTTTATTGCAGGGACGTGCTCGGTGTGACAGCACCCTCGCCCGTCCCCTCGCATTCCTGTGCCAGCAAGTAAAGACCTGCTGCCCGCCTTGTAGAACTAGCTTGTAAACCAGCAAGTGAAGATTTCAGAGCTCTTGCTGAATTTGAGCGATTCTGGAAATTCGGGTGAGACGCTCAGTTGCTAAATTTCCCTTTCTTAGGAAAAGTTTAGTAGATAATTGGAGAGGTGTGGGATGAAGAGGAAGCTTTCTTTCTGCCTTTAAATGATTTTGTTCAGGGGATTCTTTTAATGGGACTTCCCCGAAAAGCAGATGGCCAGAGATGTCCTACTTCACTTAAGATATTTCTCGATGTAACCCTTATCATTTTAGTTCCGTGAGTTTTAAAAACTCTTCAAAATGATTTGGAGAGTTTCTTCCAAATGTTCCTTATTTCTTATAATACTCATAAAAGTCCTATGCTCACAGTTTTGTTTTTTTTACTTGTTTTTAATTACTCTGTTCTGTCTATTGAGAGTTGAATTTTATAATTTGTCAAAATGTATCAGCACTTCATTTTCATTTATTTGCTGGCTGTGGGTCCCAAGTACTGCCAGAGCTGGGGAGTCACGGGGTTCAAGGTTACCCTCTGTATTGTAAGTTAAAGAGAAACCAAGGGTTTCTATTGTCCAGCAACTACAGACTTCAGTCATGAGCCTTAGACAGGGTGGCAGGTATGTGGTGGGGCTCGGCCTGGAAGGTGACGCCAGTCGCCCTCCGCCGGCTGGGGTCAGTCCAGCCGTGGGAAGTACAAGAAACGTGCAGATACCTGAAGCTGAGACCAGACAGATCCTAAAGTTTGTGTTTGGGGATTTATTTTTTTAATAAGAGGAATTATGTTACCTGTCTTATGTACAACAATAATCATGTCATTTAATCACCTTAAGCTAGGAGTGGGAAAAACTTCCTTAATGAAAGGAAATAGGACCTGTAACCAAATCCAGGATAAAAGTGAGTGGTTTTTACAGTATTCTGTTCATGTTAACCTTTCTGTGTGCTCATTTATCTTTTCTGGTAGAAGGCATTCATTTCTGCAGGAAATTTATACATTTGAGAAGTTTATTTAATATGTTCAATTTAATCATAATTATTAAGATTTATTCATCTCTAAAGTTTTCTTCTGTCAGCGGTAGATGCAGGAACCCCGGGGAGTTTTATTATATACTTCATTTTACAATTTTTGAAAAGCTAAACTTCCCAAGTGTGGGAAGGCCCAGACTCACAGCCCTGTGTCCTTTCTAAGGAAGTGGTGTCCTGGCTGGTGGCAGTGGTTCCCCTGCCCTGCTGGGGCTCCCCACCCCCTGGTCCCTCCTTCTCTTCCTGCCTCAGGCCCCGTGCCACTCAGGATAGGCCCCTCCCTCATGAGTCCCTCTGCGGCAGAGCAGGGAAGGGGGCAAGGTCGCTATTTCTTGAGCGCGCCTTCAATTTCAGGGACTGCACCAGACAGTTATATGTGTCCTACTGAGTTTTTTCATGCTTTTATTATTTTCCATCTTCAATTTCTTTTCTGATTACAAATAAGAAGAAAAAGTGATCTCATTTATTTTGCATGTTAGTTCCAGGAGGTATGTATTATTATATTCTGCCATCTTTACAGGTAAAAGCACCCAGGCAGAAAGAGGGTCACACAGACACCAAGTTAAGAGGCTGGGACTCAGGCTCTGAGGCCTGCCTCACTGCAGAGCCAGGCTCACGGTGCCCTCTTCCCCATCTCAGCCCTGGACCCTCCATTTTCTGACACCTGCTTCCTGGGGTCACCTTAGCCCATGTGCGGTCGGGGGCTGGTGAGAGGATCCAGGCACAAACTCGGAATGTGTGTCCACAGAGATGTTTCATGTTTGTGCTGAGCAGGCGATTCCGGCTCCTGGGGGCCTGGGAGCTCCAGGAACAAACTGTTTCTATGGGAAACGAGTCCTGCAGTGACTCAGGACCGGCTTTGGGGAGCAGCCTTTTCACAAGCTGTGCGGCCTCCACCTAGTCGTCCGGCCTAGTTTGGGTGACTAATAAATCATCACTCAGAAATATTTTGTGTTGTTAACCTTGTTGGTGAGATCATTTGGACTCATTTAACTGTTGGACTCATTTCACACTTTATACTTTTATTATGTGTGTTCTCACCATAGAGTTAGTTTTGTGGGTTTATTTTAAGGAAGTTGGACAATACTATTTTCGCCATCTTTGTCAACCAGAAGTGTGTCTTTTCGATTTCTCAGGAGAGTGGCCCAAAGCCAGAGACCACCCTGTGAAGGAAGGATTAGAGGTCAGTCTCTGTGGAGGGCAAACCAGGACCAGGAGTGAGTCCAGGGAGGCAGATTCTACCTCAAGAAAAGGAAGAACATCCTAGCACGTGAGAGAGGCTTAAAAATGCAATGATCTGCCTTGTGGCAAATTATCCAAACGCTTATTCACACCGAATCCCCCATCGTGGGAACGGAACCCTGGGGAGCTGGTGGCCATAGCTTGGTGGCGTCGTAAGGCCTTCCCGTGCGGAGGGGAGAGAGCCTTCCGGTCCCTGAACCTGGGGTTTGGCACAAGGCAGCTTTATTGTAATAAAAGTTTACTCTCTTATTTTCTTTCTTTTTTACTTTGTAGTACCAAGCAGCTTCGCCAGGACTTCCCCTCCCACCCAGCTCCCACACCCTGGAAGGGCCAGGCTGTCTCTGCCGATACTGGACCCGCCCTTTGAGATTGGGAAGTTGGGGCATTAGGGAGCTTTCGAATGAACGCCTGCATCTGCAGGCACGTGTCGGGCTGTGACCATGGGGGACGCGGCTCTGGCTCCTGGGGTCTGGGGTCTGGGGTCTGGGGTCTGGGGCACATCCTCTCCGGCTGCTTCATAGACACACCAGCCTAGCCTTTCCAACCTCGCTCTTTCACCGCAAGCATGCTGTGGCCCCAGGGTCTCCCCGTGACCTTCCTCCGTCTCCGCCCCCTGCATCCCGGCCCCTCCCACTTCCTCCGCCTAAACTCCGCCCCTCGCGGTTCGCTCCGCCACCCCACAGCTGACTTGGGGCCCTGTCCCCCGGGCTGGCAGGCTTCCTCCCCTGGTCTCCCGTGGCCCCTCAGACGCATGGGATCTCGGTTGGCTCGCACAGCGCTGTCCACTGCCAGCGTGGTCTCCCCGGCCTGGGGCAGCGCCCCCCGGAGCCCTGCGCTGACCACCCCGGCCTTCACTTGAGTGTCAGCCCAGGCTTCATCTCCTTCCGACACTGCTGACGAGGTCCCGTCATTTTAATTATTTATCGGTGTCGCTGTCTTGTCTGCTCCCTCCACCCACTGGACAGTGACCTTCGCGCGGTGGCTTCAGCACAGCGATGGCTGGCGGGGGAGGTGTTTGTCAAGTGAATATTGAGTTCGGGCGTTTACGGTATGGCAGACAGCAGCCAGGGCCTCGGGGCTAAGACCTGCGTTAGGCCATTAGGGCGGTGGCTTTCACAGTTTTTCCTTCTTAGTGAAACCCTCTCAAAAAACAAGCAAGCAAGCTTAGGAGAATCCCATTCTATAAAATACAGCAGCAGAACTGTCTGCTGGACTCGGGGGGTGTGGCCAGGCCCTCTGAGGATGCTTCTGCATCCGGGGCCCAAGGACCCGGCGGCGGCCAGTGTCCACGGGGACTCGCGTGCAGTTTCTTTTGTCTTTCTCCAGAAGTGGCCGTTTATTGCCTCTGATTAACAAAGACAAATCGTTTTGAAGTAGATTTTACACTCTGTTGCCATAAATTAATAAGCAGTACTTTGAAATATTTCTGATTATTGTTCTAACATAAAAACCGGGACCTTTTGAAATCAGAAATAATATCTGAGATGAAAGACATGGCATTCTTTAATTGTTGTTTGTTTTCTGAATGGAGACGGCCTTTGATTTTATATCTACTCTCTGCCCTGCTTTTCTCCGTCTGCCCCTTGCCAACGAAGTACAACTTCAGCCAAGCGATAGGGCATCAGAAAGGGGGCTGGCAGGTTAGGAAGTGACAGGGAAGGCCGAGCGGTGGGGCTCCTTGTCACCTGGCAGCTGAGGAGCCCTGGCCACCGAGCCTGGGTGTCACCAGCCCGGGGCACTGACGTTGGCTCCGTAAACCCTGGGCCTTGCCTGAGCCGGCTCAGTCCTGGGGCGTAGTACTGGGAGAGGGGACGGGGGTCTGGTGGAGGCTCTGCGCTCGCTGGTTAGTTCCTTTGTAACTGGTAGCTGAGAGTTGGGCTGGCAGGTTAGGATCGTTGGTAGTTACAGTCAACGTGGAGGGCAGCTGAGTACGTCGTGTCGAGCCAATGGTCCTTTAGTGACAAGGATTACGTCATAAACCTGGGCTGTGAGATGCAGCCAAACCGAAACCGGTTGTAGGTGAGGTCAGCGCCCTAGGGCGTGCTCGGTACCCACCCGTGCGTGTCATTCGGACTCACTTCTGATGTCAGTAACCGCTTCCTACCCAAGGCTTTCTTTTTTTCTTTTTCCCTTTTAAAAATTATTTTATTTTACTTTTTTCCAGCTTTATTGAGGTATAATTGCTAAAAAAAAATTGTGTTTAAGGTATATGATGTGATATTTTGGTATACATACACATTGTGGCATGATCACTACAATCAAGCTAATTAACACATCTGTCACCTCACATAGGCACCTTTTGTGTGTGTGGTGAGAACACGGAGATCGATTCTCTTCTCAAATGTCAAGTGTACAAAACACTATGATTACAGTCACCATGCTGTACTTACTCATCTCACAGCTGAGACTTTTCATACCTTGACCCACGTCTCCCCATGTCCCCCTCCCCCAAGTCCCTGGCAACCACCATTCTACTCCCTGCTTCTATGAATTTGACTATTTTAGATCCCACAAAGAAGTGAGATCATACAGTTTTTGTCTTTCTGTGTCTGGCTTATTTCATTTAGCATGTCCTCCAGATTCATCTATGGTGTTGCAAAGACAGGATTTCCTTTTTTTTAAGACTGAATAATATTTCATTATATGTAACATATATATATATATATATACACACATATATATATATACATACATACACACCGTAATTTCCTTATCTGTTCCTCCATGGGCACTTAACTTGTTTCCATATCTTGACTATTGTGAATAATGCTGCAGTGAACATGGTGATACATGTATCTTTTGAGATCCTATTTCATCTGGATGGATAACCAGGAATGGAGTTTCAGGATCATATGGTAGTTCTGGTTTTAATTTTTTCGAGGACCCTCCATACTGTTTTCCACAGCAGCTACAGCAATTCACATTCCCACCAACAGTGTAGGAGGGTTTCCTTTTCTCCACACCCTCTCCAGCACTTACCTCTTGTCTCTTTGATAATAGACAGGACTGTCGACTGATGGGTGTGAGGTGGTATCTCACTGTGGTTTTGGTTTGCATTTCCTTGAGATCAGTGATGTTGAGCATCTTTTCATGTACCTG
The DNA here is from genome assembly GCF_028021215.1 of Eschrichtius robustus. NCBI lineage: Eukaryota > Metazoa > Chordata > Mammalia > Artiodactyla > Eschrichtiidae > Eschrichtius > Eschrichtius robustus. The sequence goes on along the minus strand of NC_090827.1, from coordinate 150,296,939 downwards.
TTGGCCATTTGTATGTCTTCTGTGTCAAAGTATACATTCACCTCAGGTCTTTTGCCAATTTTTTAACCTGGTTATTTGGGTTTTTGTTATTGAGTTGTATGAGCTCCTTGTATATTATGTTTATTAATCCTTTATCAGATGGGTTTGCAAATCTTCGGAAGGAATTCTGACCACGTGGCCACCATTAAGCAGTTCAGACCCTCGGCTTCTTTACTCTCACTCACCAGGGAGGTTTCTAAGAGCCCAGGAGTGTTCTCTTCTGCTTCTTTGAGAAAGTCAGTCAGTTAATACTCAAAGGCAATTTAGTTGTAAAAGGTTTTTCTCTATGTTATTAATTTGATTTTTCAGATATATCTTGCCTCTTTTTTTACTTTTTATTCATTTTGTAATAGTATTGATTTTGTCCTCAATTTGTTTCGTCAACTATGCTTTCTCCCCTTTCTCTCATAGAACATGAAGAATTTCTAAAGTTTTTTAGGCTGTGTTTTCTTCCAGACCAGACTTTGTGTTTGCTTTTTGCATATTCTATACCTTCTTTCCTCCGTCCGCCCACTCATCTACACATCCATCTACCTACCCATCCATCCATCCATCCACCCACCCATTTACCCATCTATCACATCATCCTCCCATCTATGGATGTCAGCAGTCCCCATGGCCCTTATCACTGTGCTTTCTGACACTGACATTCTTGAGCCCAGAGAGACCACAGTGCTGAGCTCCCGGGTCCTTCCTGCCTGAGCTGACACCCTCAGTACTAGTTGGGCTCTACCCACAAGGGTGTATCCTTGACTTTCCCTATTTTGTTGGTGCAGCTTCCTTCCCCAGGGCACCTGCTGGGGACTCAGGGATGGGTCAGACTCAGAACCTGTCAAAACCTTTTTATTTTTTCTCTTTTCTTGGCTTTTTTTCTTTCTCTTTTCTCTTTTTCTTGTTTGAAGCTTATGGCATCAGACTGTGCCATCTTTTTTGGTTGCTTTTGCTAAGTTTGTGGCTGATTTTTAATCCCCCCACTCCGCCCCCGCCTGTGCTGGATGTGGGGAAAGGAGAGGCTGTGGCTCTTCTTCACTTTGCCCATACTTACCTGGGGAGCTGCCGTGTGCCGGTTTGTCTTGTCTTGTTTTGAAATAACTTTCAGTAGGAAACGAAAGAGGAAAGTAGGTCGTCACAGACTAGAGCTTCCAGTCGTCTCCGCCCGCTCCTCCAGGTGCTGGGCGGTGAGTGGTCTCAGGCCCAGCAGATCGCTTTCCAGGGCCCACCAGGGCTCTTCTCCCAAAAGTTTGTACACACCTGGCCAGGGCTGAGCATAGCTCAGTGGGCATGGCTGCGGGGCCACGTCTTCCCAGTTCCGCCCGCTCCGTGACCCTGCTGGACACCCGGGGAGCCATGGTGAGCACAATCTGGGTCAGCTCCAGCCGAGGGTCCTCATTCCCCACCTCCAGCCTTGGGACCCCTCCCGCCTCTCGCCTAAGTCCAACCCTCAGCCCTCCATCCAGGTCTGCCTCTCGGCTCTGTTTCCCTCGCGCTTTACGTTCACAGTAAACTTTGGTTTTCAGAAGTGACTCTTACTGCATCAGGTGTTTGGGGTTTAGAGGGTCTCTCCTTTAACATCATCCTGTGTGAGAGAATACATCAAGGCACAGAAAAACTCCTGTTGCTTTGGTCATTCTCTGGAAAGAGCTGACTCCCCCGGGCAGCTCCTTGGCTAGCCGCCCGCCCCCAATCCGCTCACACCGTGCGCTCCGCGGCCACGGAGGGAAGCTCACAGGCCGCCGTCCTCTCTCTGTCTGTGCCTTGTGTTTTCTCGAGGCCTGATGGCACCTTCTCTGCCCGCCTGGTGGGGTCGTGGTGCGGGAGTGGGCCCTGCGCGTCAGGCCGCTTCCGGGGCTCTTACAACAGCTGCCTGGCGGTGAGGGTTACGTGCCTGTTAATTGAGGGAGTTAAACTGCACCCTTCTTTAAAATACTAGGTATTGGGTCTTCCCTGGCGGTCCAGTGGTTAAGACTTCACCTTCCAATGCAGGGGGTGTGGGTTCGATGCCTGGTCGGGGAGCTAAGATCCCACGTGCCTCGCGGCCAAAAAACCAAAACATAAAACAGAAGCAATATTGTAACAAATTCAATAAAGACTTTAAAACTGGTCCACATCAAAAAAAAATCTTTAAAAATAAAATATTAGGTACTATAATCTCTAGTATTTTTGGCAATGAATTTGCATCCTGTAAAATTACAAAAGAGAAGGAGAAATGTAAAGGTTTCAGAGTGGTGTCATGGGTATTTGTACAGAATTCTGGTGAAGTCATATTTTCCTCATCAGAAAAGCAGTGCAGCCTAATTGCACATTTTCAAAAATGTTTGCTAACTAGTAGAGATGGAATGTTAATTTGTAATTTGCTGTGTGAGAGGGGTTGTTTTAACCAGAAGTCTTTGTTTTGGTTTAATATATTGTAACATTCCTTATGGTTTGCTTTGAGCCTAAAAATTATACCCAGAGTTACATAGTGTATTTATAGGGTACGAAGTACTAAGTATTTTGTAAACACTAGTCAAACTTGGATTTTAGTTTTTGGAAGGTTGGAGACTTGATTTCTGCCAAGATTCTTTCCAATGTGCTGATTTCTTTCCAGTTCTACAAGATATTTGGAGAGAGTTTTTATTAGTAATTATTTATACTGTGAAATTTTTTTCAAGCAAACAGAAGTTCAAAAGTAATAAACCAGTGACCACAGACCTTCCTTCTAGAAGTCACGCCGGCTAACATTTGGGCATATTTGCCTGAGGCCTTTCTTCCAAAGCACTGCAGTCACTGTGGAGGTCCCCTTTGTGACCCTCCTGCGTCCGTTCGTCATCCCCCCCCCCCCCAGAGGCCCTACCTGGAAGCAGGTGTGTATCCTTCCACTCCAAGGGGATGGATTAGTTTGATTCTTGCCGGGGAAGCGTCTCTTAGGAAGCCGTAGCATGAAGAACAGTGTAAGGACTGGTCTAGTAAGCCGTGTGTCCCATCAGGGGAGCAGTCACCCTGAGGCAGCTCCCGCCAGAGCCCGTGTTCTGCCCCTTACACGAGTGTTCACTCATGATTTGTGCCCTTTTTTGGTATGTATTACACTTGAATGAAGAGTTTACTATAATAATTAATATTGTTTTAAATGCTTGAAGCTTTTTACCTAAGGACTTGCCAAATGGTTTGAAAATTTTAGTAGATTCACTCTCAGGAGAATATGTATAAAGTTGCTCAGAGAAAGTATTACATAGATTGGGTTGAAAATCTGATTGGCCAAAATAATTTAGGGGAAAGGTCTAGAAGTCGACCTTGAGGTTGGGGAGGGCTCAGTGGCTTTTTGCAACAGCTCTACCTAAGCAGCTTTTATGCAGATTAGGAAAACTAAGAAGAGAAAGTAGATGCCTTTGGGCCTGCTTTCTCAGCTTGTAAGATTTTCTCTTTTGCTGGTTTTCAGCAACTTAATTATGATGAGTCTTGGGTTGGTTTTGTTGTATATCTGCCATTTGGGGCGTGTTGAGTGTCAGATATCGTTTACCCCTCTCCCACTCTGGGGACTTGGGTTTTTCCTACAGGCCACTGAGACTTGTTCATTTTCAGTCTTTTTTTTGTTTTTTCTCCATATGCTTCATGTTTCATAGTTTCTTTTGTTCTGTGTTTAAGTTCACTCATCTATTCTTCTACAGTGTTTAATATGCTGTTAATTCCATCCTGTGGACTGTTCATTTCAGAGGTTTATTTTTCATCTCTAGAAGTTCCTTTCGGATCTTTTAGAACCCTTCACTTCTCTCCTCATATATTCACGCTTTCCTTTAAACTCTAGAGCGTGTTTACCACATCTTTAAGTGTCTTCAAGTCTCTGTCTGCTGACTTATCCTTGCTGTCACTCCTGGGTCTGTTCTACTGCCTAATTTTTCTCCTGGTCGTGGGTCACATTTCTGCATCTTCACATGTCTAGTGATTTTCGACTGGGTGCAGGATTTTGTTGTCTTCCCTTGAAGAGTATAGGGGTTTGTTTTAACTGGCAGTTAAGCTGCTTGGGGCTTGGCTTGGCCCCTTTGAGGCTTGTTTTTAGGCTTTTTTTTTTCCTAGGGCAAATCTAAAGTAGCTTTCACTGTAAGCTAGTTTAGCCCCACTACTTAAGCCTGACACATGTCGGGTCTCCTTTGAAGGCCAGGCGTTCAACCAGAGCTGCGGGGACTAAGAAATTTCACAACCCTGTGTGAGTTCTGGGAACGTTCATCCTGCAGCTCCCAGCTATTCTTTGCCTGGCCTCACGGGTTTCACCCCGTGTGCACACAGCTTAGAATTCAGCAACAGACTCCAGGGTTCTCTTTTGAAATTTCTGGAGCTCTTTCTTCACTAGCTTTCCTCCCGGCACCTGCAAATTCCAGCCTGGCCTGGCCTAATTCTAATCTCTGTCTCTTCAACTCAGTGCTCATGCAAGACTTCTGCCCACTTTCCTGCTAGGTCATCTACCTTTCCTTATTGGTATGTAGGAAATTTGAAAAATAGATCCTGGAAATGACTCTTACATTGGATTTATGTATTCAGGTGAGCTCCCCCACAGCTTACCTGTTCATTCTCTTCGTGGTCTCTCTTTTTTTTTTAAATTAATTTATTTTATTTATTTTTGGCTGCATTGGGTCTTCGTTGCTGTGTGCAGGCTTTCTCTAGTTGCGACAAGCAGGGGCTACTCTTCATTGAGGTGCTCAGGCTTCTCATTGTGGTGGCTTCTCTTGTTGCAGAGCACGGGCTCTAAGTGCACGGGCTTCAGTAGTTGTGGCACGTGGGCTCAGTAGTTGTGGCATGTGGGCTCAGTAGTTGTGGCTTGCGGGCTCTAGAGCGCAGGCTCAGTAGTTGTGGTGCATGGGGCTTAGTTGCCCTGCGGCATGTGGGATCTTCCCAGACCAGGGCTCGAACCCGTGTCCCCTGCATTGGCAGGCGGATTCTTAGCCACCGCGCCACCAGGGAAGCCCTCTTCGTGGTCTCTCTTGATGACGAAAAGTTTTTAATCTTTGTATCATTCAATTTATCATTTTCCCTTTCTGTGATGCTTTTTATGTCCTTTTAGAGCAGGCATTGCCCTTCCCAAGATCATGAAGGTAAAGCCATCATTGTTTTATCTTTTGCATTGAAAGCTCTGATTATCTGGAGCTGATATTTGTGTATGATGTGAGTTAGGGGACAAGATTCATTTTTCCCCGCTGGGACCCAGTTGATCCAGCTCCAGTTATTGAAAAGGCGATCCTCTCCCCACTGAAAGGAAGCAGCACCTTTATCAGGTAATCGTATATTTGTGGGTCTGTTTCTGGCTTCCAGCTTCTGTTCCATTGGTCTCTTTGTCATTGGATCAGCACCTTGTGTCGTCATTACTGTCATTCTGTCGCGCGTTCAGAGATCTGGTTGTGTAGTCTCAGGATGGCTTTGCTTGTTCCAGCCTTTTGCATTTTCTTATACATTTTGGAGCTAATTTGTGAGTTACTGCCAGTTTTCCAGAGTCTCCTTTGCTTCTTTCTGTCTGAGCTGGTGGAGATACAGCACTTTTGGAATTTGTGTATGGTGCTTTCACTGGAGATGTAGCACAAGCCACAGCAGCCACTGATATTAGGGCAGTTGGATTTTCCATTGTTTTGTGACTGTACGTTTGTGGTCTTCCTTATGTAGCCGCTTACTGTCTTGCTCTTTAAAAATCTTCAGGTCGTTCCCCCAGGAATAAATACTAAATTTGGCTTTGTTTGCCTTTTAAAAAACTGTTTCTTTTAGAGGACTGACCTCTATCAGTATCTAAAACCAGCATTAATCAAGAGTACTTCAGGCCAACGTGTCACCCTCAAACAGATGCCGTTGTTCAGAGAAGGGAGGGAAGGTCTTGTAACGTACAAGACTTTGCAGGGACTTGCGTGTAGGGTGACCCGAGCATCCGAGAGAGGCTGGTGGACAGGCCGTGCTCGCCTCTGGGAGACGGTGGATTGTCGCGGGATGTGCTGCCGCTGGTGGTGGGAGAGATGGAGCCGGGCGGCAGGGCCTGGTCCAGCCAGAGGCCTGCGAGTCCCGCGGAGCCGAGCCCTGAGATGAGAGCAGAGGCTCTCCCTCATGTGAGTTTGGGGAGATGGGAGGGGCCAGGAAAAAGCCGAGAAGGAGCAGCCGGGGTGGTGGAAACCTGAGAGAGGATGACGCTGTGTCTGTGAGGAGAGCACAGGGTGAGGAGAGCTCCACTGGGGGACGGTCACGGCGTTGGCGGGGCGGGGGGGAAGGAACAGGGTCGGGAGAAACAGATAACAGGGCGGTAACAAGAGCTCTGCTTTGGACCTGTGACTTCTGAGATACTTCGCAATTTCCAGGTGGAGATGTGGTGTAGACAGTTGGGTAACTGAGTATGGATGCCAAAAACGGTTGGGCCTGGAAGCTTAAGCTTAAGGGTCATCAATCCACCAGTGGAATTTAGTGCCTTGGTAAGCTTGAGTAATTAGAGATCATGCAGAAAAGAGGAGTCTCAAACCTATGGGATAAGTGGGAACCGGAAGACGGCCGGAGACATGAGAGGTGATAAGACACACAACGAGTCAGAGCATGGACTGGGTTAAACCCTGAGTCTGCCACCAGCTGGCCACCTCAGTTCTCTGTCTGTAAGATGGGCACCAGGACCCATCTTACAGAGTTACTGTGAGAATGACAGAACTGATATCTGTGATGCATTTAGAACAGTACGTGGCACATAATGAAGAGCTACGCAAATGATAGCTGCCATTATTATTGTCAATATCACTGTTGCTGTTTTAATTGCATTTCCAATATAAGTGGTACTAGGAGTGGATAAAATTGCCTAGAAGAACTACGTAGAGAAAAGAGCCTAGGACAGGCCCCGAAGAAGATTATAAGATCAGTGGAAGAGAAAGGGCATCAAAGGAGAAAACTCTCCATTTAGATTGTTTAAAATTCAATTTTAAAACAAAAGGACACAGGAAGATTGAAAAAATTAAATGAAATTAATTATTTCCTTAGGTAGGTACTAAGGAAAAAGAAAATTGGTATGGCAATATTAACACCAGACAAAATAATTCAAGTGAAAAAAACAATAAAAAACAAAGAAAGCAGGCAGTGTGCACCAAAAATAGAGTCTCTCACTTGTAAACAAAGTTAGATGAACTACAGTAAAAGTGGACAAGTATTCTTAGGGGAAGACTATAATATACCTTTTTCAGAAACTAAGAAATCAAGCTGATAAGAAATAGAGTAAGATCACAGAATGTTTGAATTATAAAACAGACAACTTAAATTTTATATATGTAAAATTTTACATCCAATAGAGAATACACTTTTTTCCCAAAGATACATGAAGTATTTACCAATGTTGACAATATTCTATTCCAGAAATGCAGTTGCTACAAATTAAAAATATATTTATAGCATACAGATCACATCTACTGTCTGCAGTGTAATTAAATAGAAGTCAATTACAAAAAGACAATACAAAATAATCTGTACATTTGAAAGTTTAAAACTATATTTCTAAATAATCCATGGGTCAAGGAGAAAATTAAGATGGAAATTATAATACAGTTTAGAACTGTTCAGTAATTATAGTGCTACATATTAACACCAGTGGGATATAGTCAAAGTGGTTTTCAGAGAAAAATTTGTAGTATTAAATGTATATATGATAAAAAAGAAAAGTTGGGAAATACAGGAAATAAGCTTTCAAAATAAGGTAGGGAAAAACATAAAGTAGAAATTAACAAAGGGGAAAAGAAAACAAACAGTATATAACTGATTAATAAAACAAAAAACTAAGTCTTCAGTAGGTATGATCAAGAAAAAGAGGGAAAAACATTAAGAATGAAGAAGAAAGAAGACAAAGATAACTTCAAAGATAACAGAGAGCTAAAGTTATAAGAAAATTCTATGAATAACTTTATACTAATGCATCTGATTACCAGGTCAATTGGACAGCGTTTAGGAAAATATGGTTGGCCTAAGAAGAAAAGGAAACTTTGGTTAGATAAATCAACATAAGCAAAAATGATTTGGAAGTCAAAGATCTACACCGCAAAAGGCAACATGCCCAAACCAATTTATTGGTGAGTATATCAATGAGCTTGGGATAAATGATGTTGCAAATAACAAATAACTCCAAAATCACAGTGGCTCTAAGAAAGCAAAATTTCTTTTTTACTTACATCATACGCCTACTGCGGTTTGGCCTTATTTTGCTTTGCATGTTTTCGCTGTTGCAGCAGTTCCTCTATGGGACACTGTGAGTCTTGTGGCAGAGCTGGGTAGTGCTTCCTTCCCAAGCACTATGTGCTACACTCTCTCACATCACAAGGCCAAGCCTGACACTGAGGTGGGGGGCATGGGTAACCCTCCCACAAACAGGGGCAGCAAATATTTTGGACTTAACATGGTCTACCACACAGGGTATAGAAGATGGGAAGCTACCCTACCCTGCTCATATCAAGCCAGTATAACCTTGATACCAAAACTGGACAAGGATGGCACAAAATTGAATTATTGGCCAATTTAACTTAGTGAACAAATATGGAAACTTCCTAAATAAAATTTTAGCAAATTGAATCCAGCAGTGTTTTCATTTTTTAAACGCATCCTTATGAAGTGAGGTTTATTCACGGAATGCAAGGATAGTTTAACATTGGAGAATTTTCCACTCAAGTCACCATTTATTCATTCGACAGTTATTTTTAGAACTCCTACTTTCTTCTAAAAACTGTTCCAGGCACTGGGGATACATTGGTGAACAAAACGAAGTCTCTGCCTTCATGGCGCTTACGCTTCAATAAAGGAATATCACGGTCACATAAGCAGATTATTTTATATTAATAGATTAAAGGGGTAAAACTGTATGATTATCACAGTAGAGGCAAAGGAGTATCTAATAAAATTAAGTCCCCATTCCTTTTTTTTTTAAATTGAAGTATAGTTGATGTACAATATTATATAAGTTACAGGTGTGCAATATAGTGGTTCACAGTTTTTAAAGGTCATACACCATTTATAGTTGTTACAAAACATTGGCTATATTACCTGTGTTGTACATTATATCCTGTAGCTTATTTTATACACAGTAGTTTGTACCTCTTAATCCCCTACCCCTATATTGCACCCCCCTTCCCTCTCCTCACTGGTAACCACTAGTTTGTTTTCTGTATCTGTGAGTCTCCTTCTACCCATTTCCTTTTTTTAAAGTTATACTTAATAGTTAAACATTAGACCCAGGAATAAGACAAAGATGTTTCATATCTTAGCAACTATTTAACATTATATTGGAGATTCTGGCCAACACTATAAGGCAAGAAAAAGAAATTTTAAGACTTGTAAAGGAAGAAACGAAATAATCATTATTTACAAATGACATTCTCATCTAACTAGAAAACCCACAGCATATCAGTCACATGGCCAGGCCTGACTTTTAGAGCTAATGGAGTTCAGGAAGATGAAAAGTAGTAGCTTTCCTAAACAATATACATTGTTTTGATAGGAACATATATATGTTTGTAAAAGCATAACAAAAAATTTGGATCAACACCAAATTAATAAGATGGGTTTCCTCTAGGGAGGGGAGGTAGGACTAGAATTTTAGGTAATGATCAATAAGGGGTTTTATTTTTTATGTTTAAAATTTTTAAGTAGAAAACATTTTATGAATTGTGCATTAAAACTGCAAGATGTTTGTAATTTGAAGTTATATGCCTTTCAGCCTGTGCCATCTCATTAGCTTGTATTTGGAACACGTGATCTATTTATCCAACCAGTATTATTGAATGCCTACTATGTGCCTGGTACTACTTGTCACAATACTCTTATGATGCCAGTATACAGTTACTACTGTGGCTTTATAGAAAGGTGAAGTGACTTGGTGAGGAGTGGAGTTCTCACAGCACCCCTGTGACGTTAGTACATGGTTGTTACTGCAGCATTACAGAAGGGGGAGGGCAGTGTGACTCCAGAACCCACACTGTGAACCACCACACCTGTGCCAGGTAGAGCTGGGCTGGAGACTGGCTCCCAGGACAGAGCTTGCCACAGAGTAGACCTTCCACAGATGTATGTTGAGAAATGAGGAGGAGGGGGTGGCCCCATTTACTTCTTACTCATCTTAACGGCCCATCCAGTTTTAGGAAGAGAATATGGAGGATGGTTGGGTTCCCCCGTGTAGTGGAGCCCTGATCTTCTTCTTTTTCCAGAGAAGAGTCAGGCTCGGCAGGTCCTCAGGGCAGGCGGGGGGAGAGAGGGCACACCTTTATTTTTATTTATTTTTTGCACCATGTAATTTTTTTTCAGTCTGAAACTATATCAGACTTTCAAAAATTGCAGCTGTAGGACAAAGAACTTTTCCTGTACCATTTGAAAGTAAGTTGCTGATATGATACCCTTACCATCTTGAATACTTTAGAGTGAATGTCTTACAAATGAATACATTTTCCTGCATAACCAAAATACAACCATCAAAATTAGGAAATTAACACCAATACTTTGCTACCATCTTATCCTCACACTCTGTTCATTTTGCCAATTGATAGTAAATGTCATCTTTATGGTAAAAGGATCCAGTTCAGAATTACATTGGGCTTTTAGCTGTCATGGTTCTTTTATCTCCTTCAATGGAACAGTTCCTCCTTCTTTGCTTGTTTTTCACATTCATGCCGCTTTTGAAGATTGCAGACCCCTTAGTTTGTCGATGCTACCTCAGTTTGGGTCACCTCCGCCTTGAGCTCCACCCACTGGAGACATCCAGACCAGGGGTGGGGCTTCGGGAGCCCCACCACTCAGCACCGCCTCCTGCAGGAGAAGGGGCAGGAGAGCTGCCTGTCTTCTTTGGGGGTGAGGTGGGGAACGGGGTGAGGACCCCTCATGGAACGGGAGCCAGCCTGGTGACCAGATTTTTGGAGCCCAGTCTGGGACAAATGACTTTCTGAATTTGAGTGCTTTATTTGGAAGTCACATAAAAGACACAGGTATTACATTTGTTTAGTTTTGCACCTGACATACTATCTTCATTATTAAAATTATGTGAAATCATAACTGTTCCAGAATCCCAGGCTATGGATGCCATAGCCAAAAAGTACAGTTTATACCTGACATAAAAGTAAGTCTTTCCTGTGTCTCAGTATTACCTCTCTTCCACTGACAGGAGTGGCCTCTCAGTACCATCCCTGATGAAGGCGGTGCCTGCCCCATGCATCCTTGATGATCTTATCCCCTTGATCCTTTTCCTTCTCTGATGGCCAGCCCACCAGCCCCCTGTCCTGTTGGGGACGGTGCCCATTGCCTGGCCCCCCACCTACACGGTCTCAGTGCAGGCCTGGCGCCTGCAGCTGTGCCTTTAGTCTCCTGTGCCTCGGCTGCAGGCAGGGGTGAGCACCAGTTTTGAGTCTTCCTTGTGGAGGCCCCCATTTGGGGTCCTTGAGCTTCTGCACTGAGCAGTGGCCTCCAGACAGGGTCAGGCCACAGCTGGAGGGTTTACACTTCACGTGTGGCTCTTGGCCCCAGAATAAAGCGAGGTCTCCACAGAGTGTATGTATTTTATTCACTGAGATGAAATACACTAATTTAACTAAGGAATTAGTAAGTGAATAATGTGAATTTTTTTCATTCAGTTCAGCGTAATAAATGAATTTGATTAGGGCTAATCTTTGAAAAGTGTCCCGCGTCCCTTTTTGCTGAGTCCTGGAGGCCCCCTGTGCTCAGATGCCGGCTAGTGGGCAGCCCACGTGTGGTCACGGTTGCTAGCGCTGCGCGTTGAATCCTGAGCACTCTTGTGACAAGTGACACGTCCCCTTTGCGTGTCGCGTTACTTCCCACGCTGACCCTTTTTGGCTACGGTTCTGCCCACTCACACGGCCTCGTGAGCTCTCCCAGCATCTCACCCCCATCTGCTTGGCATTTCAGTCTCCAGAAGGACTTGTGTCATTTCAGACACAGAAAGTTTGTTCTGCTCTGCTCTGCCAGAACAGTTATAAATCGACTCTTCTGGTAGTGACTCCAGGAAAGACTCAGCATTTAGGTTTCTGGTGTTTGGGCCCACATTTCCTGTGGCCCTGGGAAGTATACGGAAGGATACTGTACACTGAGTGCTCCCCTATAGATCTGTGAGGCGTTTGCCTGCTCTCCAGGGCTGTGACATCTGGCCAGGAGCTCATGAACGGTGACACTGGGAGCGTCCCTTGGAGCACGTGGACGCTGTCTCAGCACCTTCACCAGCTAATCTCAGGCTGGTCATAGGAGGGCTTCACACGTCAGCAACTTCCTTTGTAAAATGGGCTGATGGATCAATAGTTTGCAGACTCCGTGCTGAGGAGGTGCTGTCAGGCTCCATAGACGTTTCATTCTCATCGGCAGAAGGGCTCTGTAAATAGTGGCAGATCTTTCATGAAGGAGGTGCTAGGCTGCCTGCCCGAGGCTGCACCAGGTCAAGCAGAGCGCCGCCGAGGTCTGTCCCACCTGTTCTTGTCTGTGTCTTCTTCCTTCCCAGTGGCCCAGCCCACACACGGGGATTCCATATGCGATTGCCTTGAGGAAAAAAAAAAGGGCCTGCTGCTTTCAATTTGTAAAACATGCCAGGGCTGCAGCTGGGGAGTGAGGTGAATACTCTTAGGGAGCCTGCTGTGTGGCGTGGGCAGGATGGCAGACTTGGACGTGCAGCTGAGCGGGGTAGGGCAGGGGTGGGGGGAGGCCGGGCAGCCCTCCCTGTGCGCCCACCTTTCAGTGCAGAGCTCGGGCAGGTTCCAGAATTCTACGTTCAAGCCTAGCCTTCCAGGGCGTTTGAAGAGAGGAGAATAGAATATATCTTACTTAACAGCATGTTAGCTTCTTTGATATTTTTTCACCATTTAGATGCATGGTGTAAAGATCTTAAGTTGTACTCTTGCCCCAAGCCCTGCAATTGTTAATTTCCCCCCTAATGAGAAAACCAAGACATAAAGATATTCAGGCCCATGCAGTCTATCACATTATGCCACCCAGAGCCAGAATGACCATCATGGGCCTGAGGCTCCACCTGGCTTTTCCCCCAGAACTGAATTTTACTGTTGAAGTGGCCATATGGCAGATATTCTCAAGGCCTGGTTTGAAGGGTGGACCAGTTCACTTGATGAGCAAGTACAGGCTTTAAAAAGTAAATGACGTGATGTTAAAACTCATGGAATCCTGCACCTGAGACTGTGTATTTCACTGTATGTGGATTTTATCTCAAAACTGTAAACAAAGATTAATTAAAGTCTAGTTACTGGTTTTGGTTTTGGCAGTGCATGTGTTATCAGTTCTTTTTTTTTAAAATAACTTTATCTATCTATCTATTTATTTATTTATTTATTTATTTATGGCTGCGTTGGGTCTTCGTTGCTGTGCGTGGGCATTCTCTAGTTGCAGCGGGTGGGGGCTACTCTTCATTGCGGTGTGTGGGCTTTTCACTGAGGTGGCTTCTCTTGTTGCGGAGCACGGACTCTAGGCGCACAGGCTTCAGTAGTTGTGGCATATGGGCTCAGTAGTTGTGGCTTGCGGGCTCTAGAGCGCAGGCTCAGTAGTTGTGGTGCACGGGCTTAGTTGCTCCGTGGCATGTGGGATCTTCCTGGACCAGGGCTGGAACCCATGTCCCCTGCATTGGCAAGCGGGTTCCTAACCACTGCGCCACCAGGTAAGGCTGTGTTATCAGTTCTTAAAGTACCTTCTGTGTATTCCAGGCTTCAGCAGATGAGCAAATACACCAAGAATAGTGGGAGCCCAGTTCTCCACTGCTGGGGAGGGAGTTACAAATATGGGACCGGAGAATGTGTTGGGGTTAAGGTTGGGGTTGGGGTTTGAGGTGTCAGTGTGAATTCATGGTTTTAATAGATGGACATGAGCATGTAGAAATAAGTAGATAAATAGATGTGCACCTGTGTATTCGTAGGCATGTGTGGGTATGCGTATCAGTATTTCTTAGCTCTGTCCACTGGAAGGGCCTGGAAGCAACAAAACCCCCCAGTAGCAATGAGCACCCCTTGTGTCCAGATCTTGGTGTCTAAACACCACTCCTCAGTGAAAGGAACAGGGTTCCTTGGAGCAAAACTGATTCCTTGTCTGGAGCACGGAAAGTACAAAATGAACCCTGCACATGTTTTCACACCAGGAAATAAGGAGGTGCTCAGTGCATGATGAGGACTTACCAGAAGGCCCCAGGTGCCAGCTTGAAGGGAGGCAGAGCATAAAAACAGAAGTCCATCGAGTGCATACTGATGGAGATAAATGAGTCTATAGTAAGTGGGGGAGGAGAGAAAGCTCTTTCATACAGTAAAATGTGGAGGAATGATGGCATCAGAAAGTCTTCTGTGGGGACTTCCCTTGTGGCGCAGTGCTTAAGAATCCGCCTGCCAATGCAGGGGACACGGGTTCGAGCCCTGGTCTGGGAAGATCCCACATGCCGCGGAGCAGCTAGGCCCGTGCACCACAACTACTGAGCCTGCGCTCTAGAGCCCATGAGCCACAACTGCTGAACCTGAGTGCCACAGCTGCTGAAGCCCGCACACCTAGAGCCTGTGCTCCACAACAAGAGAAGCCACTGCAAAGAGAAACCCATGCACCGCAACCAAGAGTAGCCCCTGCTCGCTGCAACTAGAGAAAACCCGCGCACAGCAACGAAGACCCAACGCAGCCAAAAATAAAGAAAGAAAATAAATTTATATATATATTAAAAAAAAGTCTTCTGTGGATGCCGAAATACTGGACACAAGCTTGACGAGGAACAAGATCCATCCATCAACTCAGAGGGCAGGATAGTGCCTCCACAGTGGAGAGCCTGGCACCCCAACCGAACAGCACCGACGCTGCGATGGACTGACGCCCCTTCTCCTGCAGAGAAGTGCAAGGAGGACACACATGGGGCACCCATCACTCCCGGAGTGCTCCTGCTAGGTCAGCAGGAGACACCAGGCAGCCCAGACTGAGGGGCAGTCCACAAAAGAGCCGGCCCATGTCCAGGTCTAGAGACCAAAGAGAGGCTGGGGGCTTTTTTTTTTTTTTTTTAAATTAATTAATTAATTTTTGGCTGCGTTTTGGCTTCAGTAGTTGTGGCGTGCCAGCTCATTAGTTGTGGCTCACGGGCTGTAGAGCGCAGGCTCAGTAGTTGTGGCGCACGGGCTTAGTTGCTCCGCGGCATGTGGGATCTTCCCAGACCAGGGCTCGAACCCGTGTCCCCTGCATTGGTAGGCGGATTTGTAACCACTGCACCACTAAGGGAAGCCCCAGGCCAGGAGCTTTTAAAGAGACACGACCACTAAGCGATCCTGAATTGGACCCTAGATGGGGAAATAGCCAGAAAGGACATTGCTGATGAAACTGGAACTCGGACTGTGTCACTTTCTCCAGTTTTGATGGCTGTGCTGTGGTCGTGAAAGAAAATGTCCCCGTACTTCAGAAATTCACACTGAAGTATTCAGGGGTGAAGAGGTATGCTGTCTCCACCTTAATCTCCAATAGTTTGGGAAAAGTTACCGGCGTGTGTGTTTAGAGAAGGAGACTGGGAGGAAGGGAGTGAGGGAGAGAGGAGAGAGGATGACACGGCCAGTAGAGCAAGATGTAGACGGCCAGTGAATCTGGGAAAGGGTGTATGGGAGTTCCGTTTACTGATTTTGTAATTTTTTGCAAGGTTAATTTATATCAAAATTAAAAGCTGCCCCCAAAGGATGGCATGTGTGGCTCTAAGAAAGGGGCAGCTTTAGGTCCGGTGGAGGTGTTTTCAGACCTCGTTCAAAGTCCTGTCTCCCCAGTTTACCAGCTGTGCTAGTAGCTCTGCCTTTCTGAGCACTGCCTGGGTCCCTGGGCAGATGAGGGGCCCGACGCAGAGGGACTGGGGCCCCACATCCTGGCCTGACTCTGCCTCTGCGCCCCCTGAGCTCTGCTGCCTCACCGGCAGATGGCTGCACTTCAGAAACGTGAGGTCAGAAAGGACATTGATAGGAAAGTGGGACCCACTGGGGCTCTGCCGCATCGTTAAACCCTTTTCCTGAATTGTTTTCTTGGAAAATGTTGATACTGATTTAACACCTTTTTAACAGAACTGTCACCTAGTTGTAGCTGTTTATGCAGCAGTGTCCATCCAAGAATCTGTAGCCGGGTCAGCCTGAGAGCCAGATCCAGCCCCTGCCAGTTTTTATAAACAAAGCTTTCATGGAACAGTCACGTGCATGCTTTGCTTTGACCTCAAAATGCTCCTTATGGTTTAAAAGTGGTTCAGTTTGGGGTAGTTGCTTATTACTTAGTGAATACTTATTCCTGATACTATGCAATTTTGGTGATCACCTTCTCATTAAAAAGATAAGTTTTATGTTTATGGGATTAAAATTTTTTAAATAGGGAAATTAAGAGTTTTATTATAAAAAGTTTTTTTTTTTTTTCCTTTGCCACTGCTAGTTTAACAGAAAACAAATTCCCAGAGGCCCCCAGGGCTTCAGCCTCAGCATTTGTGCCTCTGAGAACAGCTTCTGGAGCTGTGCTCTGCCTGCTAAATAATTCACATTCGTCGGCAGCAGCAGGCTAAAGGTCTGCTCTAAATTATGGATGCGTCTCCTGTGATGCTTTGTGTTAAGTATACTGGTGGTTCCTTCTCTGTGAGCGCGAAGGGAGAGCCTCGCCTTTGTCAGCCTGTGGACTGGGATCTCTGGAGAAAGTGCACTAATTTACCTCTTTGGGAGCGTGAGCTCAGCAACAATGTCTCTGTGTGTGGCCCGAGCCTGGGGCCCCGGGGGCTGTGCTGGCTGACCCTGGTATGGATTCAGAGGGGTGGTTTGCGGTGAATGGTTGGAAGTATTTGGTTAAATGGCATCACAGTGGCTCTTATCGGCTCTGCCCAGGTAAAGTCCCTCTGGTCTGTGCCTTGTCGTGGTTGGCGGGGGCAGGCAGACTGCGCGGTCTCCAGGTATGTGTGCCGAGGGCGCCCGTCCGCTCGGAGGCCGGTGGCAGTTAGCCCTATTACCTGAACTTGAGTTGTGATTTAAATATTTAAAGTGCTGGAGGTTATGGTTTGGATGAGATATTCTGGTGAGATAATGATGGGTGAAAGCCTTGAGTTACAGAATTATCTATAAAATGTTAATACTAAGGCATTCTTCAAGTTATTTGCAGCACGGTAACCTGCATGTTTGTCCAGCCAATGTAAAGGTGGT
Organism: Eschrichtius robustus; assembly: GCF_028021215.1. Classification (NCBI taxonomy): domain Eukaryota; kingdom Metazoa; phylum Chordata; class Mammalia; order Artiodactyla; family Eschrichtiidae; genus Eschrichtius; species Eschrichtius robustus. Next base: position 150,279,783 of record NC_090827.1, on the reverse strand, counting down.
GGCTTTCCTAGTTTTCAGCAGATCTGAAACAGACTTCAAAAACTTTCTCACCAGGAAAGCATTTCTCTGACTCAAACTGGTGAATTGAAAGGAAAAAAAACCCCAACAGCGACAACAGAAACCAGGAAACATTCTCTGAAGTGAAACTGTAAGGTGGGATGTGGGGTGTCTTCCGTGGACGTCTTCTTCTTTGGCTGCAGTGTGTGGTTTTCCAAGCACCTGACACCCCAGAGAGACTCAGGCAGTGGCTTAGACATAGTGGGGTTTCTTCCATCACCTGTTCTGGCCTTGGAGTTGGGGTAGGAATCCTGGCGTTCGAAGGAATTTCATTTGTGTTCAAGGGCAGTCCTTCCACACGTGTGCACTGTTTTCTGTGTGTCGAGAGCAATTCCAGAGTGAGTTTAAAGGCGGCATGAATTATGAAATTCCGAACTTGACAGTGGCTGTCAAGGCCCAGGTGACTCTCCGTGTGTCACGGACACACGGAAGTGCTAGGATCTTGTCATCCCCTAGGGGTTCTGCACCCACCGCATGGCTCTCCACATTCTTCTGCAAGAACCTGCCACCTAAAGATTCACCAGGAGACCTCATGATGACAAGAACTGTGTACTGACGCGCTTTACGCGGCCAGGCATTGTCTCTAGTTTTCCCACTCTGAAGAGTGTGCACATGCCCAGAGGTCTGGCCGAGGTGGAGGGAAAAGGCCGGGGCCGTGGCCTCAGGCAGCGTGGCCTGGCCCTGGAGCTGCTCCTGCAGGGTCACTGCTATCCGCTCTTGAAGCTCCTGGTGCCTGAGTTGAGGCCCAGGGAGCAGGCATTCGGGTCCCAGAAGCAACAGTGTGGGTGTGTCTGCCAGAAGAAACAAAAGGAGCCTGTGGGGAGGCCCGGGGAGCCAGCGCAGGATAACTTTCTGACTTCGTGGGTCAGATGAGAGCTGGGGTCCAGGGCCTGCGTCCCCAGCTAAAATGACTCTTCCCAGGAGAGGCTGTGTCTGCAGGCAGAGCCCAGCCCAGCCCTCCACACCCCCCCACCCCCCGCCCCTTCTCAGGCCCAGCGCATCTTTCTGTGCAGGACACCAGTGCCCCTAAGAGTCCACGGCAGGAACCGCCCCACTCCCGCCGGGGCATCAGAAAAGGCAGGCCTCAGGGTGTGCCTGCCGCCGGCCGGCTGAGCCGCACCGCGCACACTGAGCGGCCGGGGGTCCTTTCTTTTTTCAATCGTAATGTTTCTTTATTGATTAGACTTTTAAAGTGTCAGTTATTGATTTGTGAGCCTTAAAAAATAATTCGTATTTGCTAAATCTTATAAAAATGAATTAGTACACGGGTCATCTTTCCCTTAACACGTGTATTCGGTCAGCGTTCATTCTTTCCTTCACTCAGTCCCTCCACGAACTTGCAGCGCTGGGCAGGGCCGGGGTTGGGCGCCTGGGAAGCCTGCTCACCCCCTCGCCTCCCTCGTGTCCTGTGTGCACTGGTCTACATCGCTCTGCCTGTTGCGTGTTGGAATCCACACACCTTTTGTTTGACAAGTAAAAGCTGCGACACTCTTGATGGGTTCAGCTGCTCTGTCTGCAGTTTGCCCCCCACCCTGCCCTCACCATCCAGCCTCAGCCGGACCTCCGCTGGCCGCTCTCCACGTGCAGCCAGAAGGACAAAGTCCCTTCTTTTTTATTATTATTATTAATAGAATTTTTTATTTTTAGCATAGATGTGATGACTTGTTTTTCAATATTTTTTATTGAAGTATAGTTGATTTACAATGTGTTAATTTCTGCTGTACAGCAAAACAATTCAGTTATACATATATATATACATTCTTTTTTTAAAATATTCTTTCCCATTATGGCTTATCCTAGAATATTGAATACAGTTCCCTGTGCTATACAGTAGGACCTTGTTGTTTATCCATTCTCTATATAATAGCTGACATCTGCTAATCCCAAACTCTCACTCCATCCCTCCCCCAACCCCCTCTCCCTTGGCAACCACAAGTCTGTTCTTTATGTCTGTGAGTCTGTTTCTGTTTTGTAGATAAGTTCATTTGTGTCATGTTTTAGATTCCACATGTAAGTGATATCATATGGTATTTGTCTCTCTGTCTGGCTTACTTCACTCAGTATGATTGTCTCTAGGTCCATTGATGTTACTGCAAATGGCATGATTTCACTCTTTCTTATGGCTGAGCAGTATTCCAGGGTGTATATATGTACCACATCTTTATCCATTCATCTGTCAGTGGACATTTAGGTTGTTTCCATGTCCTGGCTATTGTGAATAGTGCTGCTGTGTGAACATAGGGGTGCATGCATCTTTCCGAATTATAGTTTTGTCTGGATATATGCCCAGGAGTGGGATTGCTGGATCATACGGTAATTCTATTTTCAGTTTTCTGAGGAACCTCCATACTGTTTTCCACAGTGGCTGCACCAACTTCCATTCCCACCAACCGTGTAGGAGGGTTTCCTTTTCTCCACGCCCTCTCCAGCATTTATTGTTTGTAGACTTGCTAGTGATGGCCATTCTGACCAGTGTGAGATGGTACCTAAGTGTAGTTTTGATTTCCATCTCTCTGATAATTAGTGATGTTGAACAGCTTTTCATGTGCCTATTAGCCATCTGTATTTCTTCTTTGGAGAAATGTCTATTTAGGTCTTCTGCCCGTTTTTTGATTGGGTTGTCTGTTTTTCTGTTGTTGAGTTGTATGAGCTGCTTATATATTTTGGAAATTAAGCCCTTGTCGGTTGCATTGTTTGCAAATATTTTCTCCCGTCTTGACATTCCCTTGTTTATCGCTGTCCTCCAGGGTGAAATCCGCACAGCTTGGGTGCCCACCTCCCGGCCCTGCTGGCCTTGCCTGCCAGCTCTCCTGCTCCTCGGCCGCCCAGCCACACCGGCTGTGAGCCGTGTTTCTTCTGCCACAGGGCCTTTGCACGTGCTTGTCCCCTTGTGGAAGGCTTTTCCCGCTTTCCTGAGGTCGGTTAAGTTCTGTTCATCCCTCAACTCTCAGTTCAACCATTATTGCCTTAAGGGAAAAAAGCTGGAGGAAAATGTTTTGGTGCTCATACTTTACAGAGGGTTTTTAAAATAGACTGTTTCATCTTTTGAGGATGACCCTGTTTATCAGCATGGAACGTAGCAGGAAAGCTTCTCTGCTCGGCCCCTGATGCTGCGCCTGATGCTGGTTCACGGCTCACATTCTCTTTGGCTCCGTGTGGGGGTCCCCGGGGCTGGGGGCGTCTTAAGCCCCTACTTAGTGACAGATCATACTCTTCCTCCACTTCCCTTTGGTTTATTGATCTTTTTTCTTATTGATGTGTAGGTGCTCTTAAATATGAAGAAAATCAGTCCTTCAGCTGTGTAATGTGTTACATGTATTTCCCATAGTTTATTTGTCTTTTGCCTTAGCTTGCAGTGTTTTTTACATACAGAGATTTTATTTTATTTTTTTGAGGCGTAGTTGACATACAACATTATGTTAGTTTCAGGTGTACGACATAATGTTTCAAAATTTGTATATATTGTGAAATGATTGCCACAGTGAGTCTAGCTAACTTCCCTCACCAGGCACAGCTGCAGAGTTCTTTCTTGCGATGAGAACTTTCAAGATTTACTCTCTTAGCTCCTTTCACATGCGCGACGCAGTGTTGTTGCTTACACCCGCCGTGGCGTCCCGTCCATCCCCAGGACCTGTTTACCTTACGTCTGGACGTTTGTACCCTCTGACCCCTCCACCCACATTGCCCCCCACCCTGCCCACTGCCTCTGGCACCACCCGTCTGCTCTCACACACCGAGACTTCAAGTCTGTCTCTGACGGCTCTGGGCGGGAGCCTGCTGGATGTCCTCACTCAGGTATCTCAGAGAACTGTCCCGTGCTTTCTTCTAGTATTTCTCCGACTCCACTGTTTACGTTTAAATCTTTGGTCCGTGTGGCATTTATTCTAGTGCGTATTGCAAGACCCCCAACTTGGTCACTCTCCAGCTGGTCACGGTTGACCCTGTAGCACATGTATCGAGTGATCCGCTTGTGTCCTGTCCCAGTGGCGCGTCTGCTTCTGCAGCGGCATCGTTCAGGATGCAGGTGTGCGACGTGTATCACGTTGGGTGGGGCTGGCCCTGCCTCCGTGCTTTGTTTTGTGTAGTTTTCCAGCATTTCGTGTTTAGTTTTCCACATGAACCTTTACACTCAGTTTGTCTGGTTCTAATAGAACGTGTATTGGGAAGTGTGTTGGGAGGAGAGGTTAATTTGGGGGGGATGGGTGTCTGTGGTGTTTAGTGCTTTGTTGCCCCGGTTACTGGACACAAATCATACGTGAAGACGTGGGGTCTTCCAGGACCCCAGCCCCAAGGAGAGAGAGGAGGAGAGTGTGAGTGTGTGCCTGCCTGTGAGCGTGTCAGGGTGTGTGTGAGAGCGTGTGCCTGCCTCTGAGTGTGTCAGGGTGTGTGTGTGAGCGTGTGCCTACCTGTGAGTGTGTCAGGGTGCGTGCGTGAGCGTGTGTGAGCGTGTGCCTACCTGTGAGTGTGTCAGGGTGCGTGTGTGAGCGTGTGCCTGCCTCTGAGTGTGTCAGGGTGCGTGTGTGAGCGTGTGCCTGCCTGTGAGCGTGTCAGGGTGCGTGTGTGAGCGTGTGCCGGCCTCTGAGTGTGTCAGGGTGCGTGTGTGAGCGTGTGCCTACCTGTGAGCGTGTCAGGGTGCGTGCGTGAGCGTGTGTGAGCGTATGCCTACCTGTGAGTGTGTCAGGGTGCGTGCGTGAGCGTGTGTGAGCGTGTGCCTGCCTCTGAGTGTGTCAGGGTGCGTGTGTGAGCGTGTGCCTGCCTGTGAGCGTGTCAGGGTGCGTGCGTGAGCGTGTGTGAGCGTGTGCCTGCCTCTGAGCGTGTCAGGGTGCGTGTGTGAGCGTGTGCCTGCCTCTGAGTGTGTCAGGGTGCGTGTGTGAGCGTGTGCCTGCCTGTGAGCGTGTCAGGGTGCGTGCGTGAGCGTGTGTGAGCGTGTGCCTGCCTCTGAGTGTGTCAGGCTGTGTGTGTGAGCATGTGCCTGCCTCTGAGTGTGTCAGCACGCGTTGAGGAGTGGGTTTCCGGTCACATACACACAAAACCGAGAGCTGTTCTCGTGGGGAAGTTTTGTGTGTCGGAGTCTAAGCAGAGCAGTTCCAGGTGGTTCTGTGTACCCTGGTCCTCAGCTCCCTGCCTGGGCACTGCGGTGCACTTAGCGACAGTGCGTGTTTCTCCGGGTCCTGGGAACCCCACCGGTGCCCCTTTCTCTCTGCTCAGCCCGCCCGTCACCCAGCCCTGGCTCCTGGCCCGTCCCGACCTCAGGTGGACTCACTCGGAGCCCCTGCCGTGCCCGCGGCCAGGGCGGCCGCGACCTGTGACGAGCATCCTTGTCGGGTGTGCGCGTGCGTGGCCTCAGGAGGTGGGTTCGGTCTCGTTCCCACTCGGCCCAGTACCCAGGGTGCCCAGAACGATGTGGCCACGGTGAGGGCACTCGCCGCACTGTGTCGGCTGAACGCACCTCCTGTAGAAGACAGATGGTGAGGGCCCCGTGGGCAGGAGGGGTACAGGCCCGCAGGTGAGTGAGGTCTGTGCTGGCCCCGCAGAGCTGAACGGCGCCGACCTGAAGGACTGCGTGAGCAACCACAGCCTGAGCAGCAATGCCAGCCTCCCCAGCGTGCAGAGCTGCCGGCGCCTGCGTGAGCGGAGGGTTGCCAGCTGGGCCGTGTCCTTCGAGCGGCTTCTGCAGGACCCGCTCGGAGTTCGCTACTTTTCCGTGAGTCTGACGGGCAGCGGGCACCTCCTCCAGCCGGACCCCGGAGCAGGGCTGGGCAGGGCAGACGTCTCCTCCTCCTGCTCCTACCCCGGGCGCTCAGGCCCAGGGGTTGGAGGGAGCCTCTGTCTGCTGTGAGGGGCATCAGAGCTTCTTGTGAACCCTTGGAAGCAGCTGCCTGCTAGCCGGGCCAGCTGCTAGGAAGGGATGCTCAGCCCCTAAGAAAGCAGCTGGGAAGGCCCAAGTGGTCCCAGCGAGGGCAGCTTTTACGTTTGCTCCCAGGTAAATTCTGGAGAGGCGCTTGGAACCCCTGGTTTCTGTGAAAGATGAAAATAAGAATAAAGTAGGAATAATGAAACAGAGGAGCACAAGAGGAGGGAGGTCCCACCGCCACTACTGACGTACCCTTTTCTGAGGATTGTGTGAAGGTTAATCTATGGCGTTTTTCTTAGGATTTTCTAAGGAAGGAATTCAGTGAAGAAAACATTTTATTCTGGCAGGCCTGTGAATATTTTAATCATGTTCCCGCACACGACAAAAAAGAGGTATGTTTCTTCAGGCTGGGAAGTGGGCGTGGTTAAAGGGCAGGGTGATCTGAGCGTAGGTTCACACATAGTGCAGTTTGAAAAGTCCGTGTAAAAATATTTTCACACGATTAAAAAAAATTCTTCTTCAGAATGTTTCTTAATATATATGATATTTAATTTTGCCTAAACATAGCTTGCGTAAATGGCCCTAAAACTTTCAGCACATGTGCTGCCACTCCGCGTGTGGAAGCGGATTTAAGAGAAAATCCTGGGCAGAAGGGCGTCCTAAGGATGCCTGTCCGTGCAGCCGCCCTTGCAGGCTGCGTGGGGGCAGCTGAGCCCCCGCTGGTGTGGGTGCTGAGCCGCGGCGTGACCTGCCCGGAGGCAGCCTGTGCCCCTCCCTCAGAGGGGGGCCTCTTCTCGGCTCCTCACGCTCCGTGCTGCCCGGAGCTCCCTCCCCCTTTGGCGAGACCACGCCATGTGACGCCACCCGCGCCGCCCGCACCCGGATGCCCCGTAGCAGCCGCACAGCCCCGGTCTTTGGAACATTCAGATCGCGCTTTGACACGACTCGGAGAGGAGCTGATTTATTGAAAAGTTTCATACTGGCTGGTACCGTTAGTTAGTATCCAAGCAAGAGATATCTACTAGGCCCCAGGAAAATGTGTCTCCATTGCCTGGACGCGTGTCAGAAAACACGTGTGTGGTCTGCATGTCCCACTCACGCGCTGTCCCGTCAGCTCTCCTACAGGGCCCGCGAGATCTTCAGCAGGTTCCTGAGCAGCAAAGCCACCACGCCGGTCAACATCGACAGCCAGGCCCAGCTGGCAGACGACACCCTCAGCGCCCCGCACCCCGACATGTTCAAGGAGCAGCAGCTCCAGGTGACAGCCCGGGGCGCGGGCAGAGGACTCGGGTCCCGGAGAGCAGCCCCCGCAGGCACCAGGCTGCGAGGAGAGTGCCGGGGGGACCCCCACCCCTACCCTGCCCCACCCCGCCCCCTGGGCTCCATCTCAGAGCCAGGGTTCAGCAGGGCCCTGGAGCAGGACGTCCCCACCACGGCGTTCCTGACTGTTGACGCTCTCCCTTGTGCATCTGTGTGTGATCACAGGTTCATGGACGGTGATATACATGGAGATGGATAGATGTTTGGATTTTTTTCGGTTTTAGGACATCACCGTGATGAAGCGTGTGCATTAGACTTAATGTTTTTTAGAGCACATGTCCACTGGCCTTAGCAGAGGTTACTTATGTTGCTGAGTCATATGCATGAGGTTTAAAAAAATGGAGGAAGGTGTGTTCAAGTCAGGTCTCACTTCCTTTCGGTTTCCGGTTGCCTTTGATTTCATTCTTACTTAACAAAGTAAAGATTCTCCAAGATTGCACCTTGGCTGTCCTGAGGCCACTCAGACGCTGGCTTTACGTGGGTTGTTGGAACTGGCTGATCGTTATCGCGGCCACCGAGGGCTGGCGTGTTACGAGAAGTGTGATCAGACATAAAGGAGCCTGGGCAACGACTCCAGGGGCGATGAGGGGCTTTGGGAACAGGCCCTGCTGCGCGTGTGGCCCGGCGCCGCCCCGCACCTTCGGGGCCAAGTGTCCAGTTCCGTGTGTCACTGGACAGCGCTGTGTTTCCTCGGCAGATCTTCAACCTGATGAAGTTCGACAGCTACACTCGCTTTCTGAAATCCCCGTTGTACCAAGAGTGCATCCTGGCGGAGGTGGAGGGCCGCCCGCTGCCCGACGGGCAGCAGGTTCCCAGCAGCCCCACATCCAAGCACAGCGTCAGCTCCGACCACTCCAACACGTCCACACCAAAGAAGGTGCCCGTGCCGGCCGCGCTGGCCCCCCAGATGAAAGCTGTTCTGCAGAGATGACAGCAGACGCCCCTGTTGGCTTATCCCCTCACCCGCAGGGAATGCAAGGCCCTCTTAGCACTCGTACCTCCCATGCGTCTTGTCTGAGGCTCTGGTCGGGGCGGGGGGCTCCAACTGCCATTTCTGGAGAGGCTGGCGGGGCTGTGCCTCTGGCCTTGAGGGACCTGGACCCTCCTGCGGAGCACCTGTCTTGGCAGCCTGCTCCAGCTCCCTTTCCCATGCACTTCGTGTGATATTAAATTACCTTCACACTGTTTTAACAACGTTTTCCATTTGATGGCAGTTGAGTGGAATATCGAAATCAGGACGGTCCCTGAATGAAGAGTTGGGGGACGAGGACAGCGAGAAGAAACGAAAAGGAGCGTTTTTCTCTTGGTCAAGGACCAGGAGCACCGGGCGGTCCCAGAAGAAGAAGGACCAAGGCGACCGTCCAAACGGTTCGTGGTTTGTCGTGTGCAGGTGGGGGAGGGAGGGGGGGCGAGGCGAGGCCCTCTCAGGGATGGATGAGGAAGTGTGGGCTGTGCTTGTGAGGTGGCCCTTTGGGGCGGCCTGACTGGGGAAGCAGGGGGCTCTAGGGCCCTCTGAGGGGGGGCATGGTGCATTCTAACCCCCCAGGCTAGGGCGCCCCACAGGTACCACCCTCTTCTTGCTTGAGCAGTAATGGGTGCTCTTGGTAGAAAATTTGGAAAATACAGCCAAGTGAAAAGCAGAATATACAGGTGTCCTGCCCTCTGCCCACCCAGACAGCCTCTTGCTTTTCTGCCGTGTGCAGAGAGGTACACGAGCTTTTGTAATTTCTTTAAGGAAATGTGACACCATAGTTTGGGTACCAAGCATTTTCAAAATCGTAATTTCATTATTGTAAATTTTAAAGGTTGCCATCCTAGATCCTCTCTGCCTTGGTTTCTTTCTTGGATGTGGCTGAGAAGACAGTGTGAGAGGGACAGGGACGGGGCTGGGACGCGCCGGGAGGGGGGTGGGCGGAGCGGTAGCAGCCTGGGCCGCGGGCCGGGGCAGAGAAGGACGGGGCGCACGCTGGGCGCCGGAAGCACGCGCGGGAGGGTTTGGCGGCCTTTTCTTCTCCACAGACTGTCAGGAAAGGGGTTATTTTCCGGGAAGTAACCTGCAGGCTCCAGACCTGGCCCCAAGTTTAGGTTGGGCGGCTTATGGAGGGAGCTTGGACAGGGAGCCCCTGAGGGAGGTGCTGCCTGTGCTGTGCCAGGCGCTTCAGAGGGTTTATCTCCTGCTTCGAGCCGGCCGCAGGCAGCGCTCACGCCCGCTTTGCAGAGGGCAGTGTAGGGAGGCTGTGGGCTTCTGCGGTGCCCTGAGGCTCCGGGGCCCTGCCTGGGGCGGCCGGTACAGCTGTTCTTCCACAAGGAAGGGCAGCCGGAGCTGGGGGTGGGAGCGGTGTCGTCCGTGCGGCCAGGGACCCCCGAGGGCCGGAGATGGGGGAGTGCCTGCCTCTCTAGGTCTGTGTCCCCACGTGGGACCCCAGGAGACCGGGGTCCCCATACCCGGCACATCTTTAGAGAGCCACCCAGAAAGGCCCTAAGTCCTGACTCCAGGACGCTCCCCAGGCATCCTGACTCTCTCGCCTGGCAGTCCGTTGCTTTTGGCAGATGGGTCATTGGGACCTGGGGGCCTCCGTGTAATCAGGCCCCCTGCTCCACCCGCAGGCCCCGGCACAGCGGCATGATCGGGGCCCTAGGCCCTGTGTTTTTAAAGGTCCTTTCTATGTCAGAGTTCTCGCGATTTTTAGATTACAGTTAGCTCAGTCAGTGACATCGGGTGGCGCGATTGTCAGGACTTCACAGGAAGACGGGACGTGAGCCGTTGGTAAAAGATGCCGTAACGGGCTGGCACGTGAAGCCACATGTTGAGATAACAATTCCAGATTAAATGAAGGGCAGGGAGGCCCTGCGCTTGCTTGCGTTTTGACCTGCAACGAGGCAGCAGGAGCCAGGGGGCCGCGCGGGCGCCAGCAGAGCAGAGCGCGGCCTGGGCGGGGGCTCCCGGCTCCGGCTGTGTGCCGGGGCGAGGCTGCGCCGCCGAAGGGCCTCCGAGCCTGGCTCCCGTCCTTCGAGTGTGTCTGTTCAGCCTAAAGGAGGTGTGGGGCTGTGGGGGACATGACCACCCTCGGGGGGTTTCTGCATTTCTGCATTAAGCGAGCAAGCGTGAAGCTGGTGCTGTTGGGTGTTCTGAGTCCCTGTGTCCCCTCCAGACCCCCTGCACGCCAACGGAAGCCTGGGCCGCCGGGAGTCGCAGGGCTCCATGTCCTCGGCTGGGAGCCTGGACCTGGTGAGTCCCCGCGAAGCCGTTTCCCTCGTAAAGGAGCTGTTGGATGGATGGGGAGGGCACCCCTTGAGCACTAGGAAGATCTCTGGGTTTATTTCTGAGACCTTTTGTTCCCGTTCAGGCACGTTTCTCTGGACGCCCACGGGAGCGGGCAGGTGCTCCTCTTGGTCTCGGCACCTGCACGTCCCGTGAACTCAGACACCCCCGTGTCTCTGCCTGTGCGCTGGGGGCTGTGCCGACGGGGCTCTTCCCCGCCGGGCCCTGCTGCGGGCCGGGGGCCCGGGTCCTGCCTGGCCCTGCGCTCTCTCCTCATGCCCCGCTGAGTTGCTTGTCTGGCCCAGTTTCCAGTTAGGTGGAGGAGGCACTGGGCTGACCTGCTAGCTGGTTAGCTGTCGTCTGATAGCAATTTTGGAAAACCCTATTGTTGCCGGCCTCCTAGTCGCTTGAGATGGTCAGGCAGTAGTGAGTGTAGAATGTCATTTCTTCTTCAGTTATAACAATACCAGTTAGAGCCGTGAGGGTGGACCACGCACCAGTCAGCTATTGCTGCCTGACAAACCATCCCAAAACCCAGTGGCTTAAGACAAAGATCATTTATTATTGCCCGTGCGTCTGTGGGAAGGGCATATTTGGGGCCATTTTGCAATCAGTCTACCACCTGCAAACTAGTTTTCTGAAGTAATATTTGGGAGAAAGAGATTTTCAGACCCTCGGAGGACAGAGGGGTAAGGAAGTGACAACCAGGGCAAGTCGGGCATTAGAAGGAGGCATGCGGGGAGCTGTCTGTAGCCAGGAAGCGGTGCTGTAACTCAGGGACCCAGAGGTCTGCCACGGGGAGCGCGGCCGCGGGCTGGCCCCTGGTCCGGCTCCTGCCCCGAGCACGTCGGAGCCCTGCTCCGAGCAGTGGGGAGGGGCCGCCTCCCCGCTCTTGCCTAGTCCAGCCACAGCGCAGACATCACGTCGCAGGTGCTGCTGTTCTGGAAGGCTCGCTTCCCCATCCTGCAGGCGTGTCCCCCGCCGCAGGGCCTGGCAGTGGGACAGGTGGGCGGGGCCACATCCCCCGCGCCGGGCAGAGGTGGTGGGCGTTCTCTGGGCAGAAGGCACCCCAGGCTGCAGGCTGCCTGCAGGGCGCACCCCCGGCAGCCCCGCGGAGGAAGGAGCTGAGACTCCCCCGTGCCCCTCACACCCAGCCTCCCCGCGCCCGCTCCTCGTGAACTGGGGCCAGGGTCTGAGGGGCCTCACACCCTCAGGTGTGTGCCGCTGCCTCTGAGCCTTGGCCCGGCCGTCCCGCCCCCTCTCCCAGCCTCTTCCCTCCGGCCCACCTGCTGTCTGTCCGTCCATTCCTCTCGGAAAGGCCTTGGGCCTGCGAGGTCGGGCAGAAAGAGCCAGAAAGGTGACCAGAAGCAGCAGAGGTTGCCTGCTTTGTCCGTCCCCAGCTCCTAGGCTGAGAGACGGGCGAGGCAACTCCTGGTCCCTAGATGGCCTCAGTGGGCTCTGCAGGGTGACTCCATGTGCTTCCGGGTCAGGAAGGCCAAGACTGGACCCCTGAAAACAGAAGTGGGAAGGCCCATCCTATTCTAGTAGGAAAGCTAGTTAGCATGGCCCTTGTAAAAGTTTAGACTCAGAGGTTGGAGGCTGGGACGGCAAGGACGGTGCCTGTAGTTGAGAGGGGGTGGCTCTCTCAGTTAACTAGCAGCCCCACAACTTAGCGGCCGTGTGTGCACAGCGCACTGTGCCTCTGTCGGAACGTGTTTGCATTGTGGAGCTGGGTGTGCACAGGGAACCGCACTGCTGGGCCCCCCAGGCGTGTGCAAGCTACGATGGCCCTTCCCCGGGGCCTCCCCGCACTTTCCCTGACCCTGCGCCCGCCCCCGTGTCTCCCTGCCCCCCCAGCCAGAGGCCTGCAGGACCCTGGCGCCCGAGAAGGACAAAGCCGCCAAGCACTGCAGCATCCAGCTCCCCGACGGGACGGCCTGCGTGGTGCTCGTCAGGGCGGGGCTCTCCATCAAGGAAGTCCTGGCCGGGCTCTGCGAGCGACATGGCATCAGCGGGGCTGCCGTGGACCTCTTCCTGGTGGGCGGGGACAAGGTACAGGGCTGCGGAGACCGAGGGCCTTTCCTTTGGGGGCGTCTGCCCTGTGGGAGATCCTGCCGATAGGGGGGCCGGCCAATCTGCGTGTGTTTACCTAAACGTGCGGGTTCCCTGCCGCCTTGGCCTGTGTTGGGCCTCGCGGCCGACTCTGCTCTGTGCTCCTCGTCTGAACCGTGCGTGTGACGGGGGTGGGTCCTGAGAGCTCAGTCTCGCTGCGCAGAACCCTCTGCGGGCTCACAGCAGCCGGTCAGAGAGCTGAGGCCTTCTCTCCAGCTGTGGTGGGCTGCGTTTGAAGCTGCACTTTGCTTCGTGCAGCTGTGCGCCCTGGCTCCCACTGACGTCCGTCTCTCTTCCTTTCGTGTGTTCCGTAGCCTCTGGTGCTGCATCAGGACAGTAGCATCTTGGAGTCTAGGGACCTGCGCCTAGAAAAACGCACTTTATTTCGGTAAGAGAAATGCAATTGCCGTTTTCATGACGTTTCCAGAGCCGCAGGCTGTTTCTGACCACTTGCCCCACTGGCCTCCGCTCTGCTGGGAGTGCCGACACCCCCGCTGCGAGCTCAGAGGGGCAGCCGCACGTGGCCCCAGGCACCCCAGGGGCCAGAGGGTCACGCTCCCCGCCTGCCGGCGACCACGGCAGGGCTGCACCCGGGGCAGGGTCGACCCGTGGGGAGGGGCCGCTCCTTGTCGGGTGTGACAGTCCTGGCTCAGCCCCGCGAGACCCTAAAGAAGCCCCCCTGTGGGCCCTCTTCTCGTGCAGAACCTGGGGCTGCCTTGGCGATCCCCGTGGGTGCCACGCTGCTCTGCTCTTGAGACGGAACGTCCACGTGACAGTTGCCGCGTATTTGTGGCAAACGTGCTCCTGTTTCTCCCCCTCTAACCAGGCTGGATCTGGTGCCGATTAACCGGTCTGTGGGACTCAAGGCCAAGCCCAGCAAGCCAGTCACGGAGGTGCTGCGGCCCGTGGCGGCCAAGTATGGCCTGCGCCTGAGCGAGCTGGTGGCCCGGCTGGTGAGTGACCAGGCTGGTGAGTGACACGGGGCCCCTGGGCCCCCGAGCCGCCCGCAAGCTCAGCGCTGCCTGCTGGGGCCCAGCTTGCCCCTGTTGTCCGTGAAGCGAGCTGTGGCTGGTGTAACGGGAGGACGCCGTGGGGCCGACCCAGCGCCTGTGTGCAGCTTCTCCACCCAGCAGGCCCTGGGGAGGACGTGGCCGCTGCCCTCTGGTTTCCCACCCTTTGGTGGAAATGCTTGCTGCTTACTCGTACCGTGGTTGTGCCCTCTGGGGTTTGGGTTGGTATTTGAGATTTGGGGGTTTTGGCCCAGGGAAACAAATGAAAACCTTGCAGCCTCCCGCCGTTTGCAAATCTGATCAGATGACGGCACGCGCTGGCGTGCGTGACCCGATCTGCACCAGCCTGTCGGGCATCCGCTGCTTGGCTGTCCAGCTTCCCACAGGCCGTGGGTCTGGCAGCTCTCTCCGGCGTTCGGGTTCCTCGGGGAATGGGTGAAGGCGGGATGAGAGCGGAGCCCCCGCCCCTGTAGCCGGAGGGCGGTCCCGCACCGCCACACGTTTGCTTTGAGATGCGGTGACTTACGACCCATTGGCCTGTGTTCTCCTTTCTTTAGAAAATATACTTTATCAGAGCTACGATTTCAAGTATTTTTAGGATTTTTATTTTCTCTGAAACGGGCTCCATAATTGTTCAAGACTTTGACGTGAACGAGAGGACCAGTTAAATTGTTTTCAGACTTCCCGAGGGTAACCCGAAGCCCTCCGCCCAGCACGCTGCGGGGTGGGGGTGCCGTCCTGGAGTCTAGAATATGCCGAATGGAGAGGGACGTGGCCTGGGTTCCATGTGGTCTCCCTGCTCGTACTCTGTTGAGATCCTAAGCGATCCTTAGTCCCCGTGCCTGTTTCCCCATCTGTAAAGTGGGGTGAGTCACGGAAGCATGCTCATGGGGTCGCTGGGGGGCTTCAGTCCCAAAGGGCTGGCCAGTGGTTGGGGCTCCTTCCCCGCTGGGCTGCTGAGGCCTGACCGGGAAGAGTGGTCCAGCTGCCTCAGGGCTCGGGGCCGGGAGAGTCGGGGAGGGTGGTACGGGGAGTCCTGTGGATGGGCTGTGAGGATGTGGCTTTCCTTGGACCCTCCTCCTGACCCTCCTTAGTGAACTGTGGGCCGCGAAGTCGTGAGCCAGGCAGGACCCTGCTAGCCTTGGTCCGTTCCCCACTCGGCTGGAGCTCTGTCTGCGCGTTTGGTAGCTTAGCAATTTAAGAGCCAGACTACAAGTTCAGATTGTTTTTTTGACAGAGGATGTGGGACTTGAACAGCAAGCTAGTCTCCCCAGGAGAGAAGGGCAGGATCCTGGGCCTCAGACGCGCCTGCTTCCTGCCCACAGGGAGGCATCTCCCCTCTACTCCCACGCCTCCTAGTGCACTGGGGACCAGTGAGGTGGGCTTGAGGTCCCTTCCTCCAGGTTGGAGGTAATGCTGAGACTTAGGCCAGCTCGACTAAACGCCTAAAAGCACCAAACTTGTGGACGCAGATGGTAGCGGCACCCACCAAGTGCTCCTCCACCCCCCCGGGTCTTCGACTCGGCCCAGTGTTGCCAGCAGCCATCACTTGGGTGACAGCCCTGTCAGGCGGTCTCCTCCCGGCGCCTGCGTTCCGGGCAGGCCTGCTGGCGCTTGGGATCCTGGTTATTGCACGTCAGGCGTCTGTGGCTGGCCCTGCCGAGGTGACAGGACCTGGGGTCACCTGGCGTGTGACTCCATCAAGCCTGGGATGGTCCTGCTGGCAGATGGACCACACGCAGTTGTTCCGGAAAGCTCCAGCCTGGGTGAGCCGCTCATTGCGCCAATCTCTGCCTCTAGAGTGGAGAGAAGGAGCCCCTGGACCTCGGAGCCCCCATCTCGAGTCTGGACGGACAGCGGGTCATCTTGGAGGAGAAGGACCCCTCCCGAGGGAAAGGTGAGCAGGATGACGCTTCCCTGGTCCTTCCCGCCTCCTGGGTCCCTGAGCCCGGCCCCCTGAAAGCTCCCAGCCCTGCTGCCCTGTGGTCTCAGAGTGACACTGCAGATGGCCTCACTTGGGTTTAGGGTCTCACGGGGCCCGGCGACCCCCTGCCATGGCCGAGTCCAGCCGTGGCTGGGCGTCTGTCTGTGGGCAGGAGACCCCGGGACCAGGAGCACGAGGGCCTCTCGCTGGGACGCCTGCACGTCTTCTCTGCCGTAAGAAGGGGCGGCAGGCCCTGCGAACGCCCTGCGGTCGCTCTGAGGGTCCAGCATGCCCTGGAAAGTGCTCTCTTCCTGGGAGGCCTCCCTATCCCTGTGCACAAGGGACCTGGGACCCTGGGGCGTCGCTGCCCCATGTCGGCCCAGCAGTGGCTGAGGTGGGGGGCTGGGGCCCCCTGTGCCTAGTGCACAAGGAATCGGCGGTTTACAGGGCCCTTTCCCATACGCTGCCTCAGCCCCGCAGCCCTGCCCTGGGGACGGGGACCTGCACTCCCAGGTGGGGGCAGCGGAGGCGTGCCTCCTGGAGAGAGCCTTCTGGAGTCTACTGAACAGGGTGAGGAGGTGGCCGTGTCAGGAGCCGCCCCCTCCCTTCCCCGGGCTGGCTCAGCTCTGAAATGGGCTACCGATCACTCGTTTCCATCCCCAAGGGTGACCCGGGCTGCGGTCGCCCTTCTGCCCTCGGGCTCCAGTGCCTGCCCCTGGTCCCCCTGTGGGCCCATCTGGGTTCTAGAGAATGCTGTGTGCGCTTCTCCTGCGCGGTAACTGGCCTCGGGGGGCGAGCGGCCTGAGCGGGGCCCGGATGCTCAGCACCTCCCTCCAGGGTCTGATAAGGTCGGACCTCCCGGCCCGCTTGTGCACAGGTGAGTCTGAAGGCACAGCTGCGGGCAGGTGCGTGCAGCGTGTTTGGGACGCTGCTCACAGGCAGGAGGGCTGGGACTCCGCCAGCCCATCCTGGGCCAGGGAGGTGGTCTGTGGACCACGAGGGCCAGCAGGGGCCAGCCTGCAGCCCTGACTTGGGGCAATGGCCGTATCTGAAAATACATAATAAATGTGAGACTCTCCTACTTTCTAAAGACGTTCGTGCCAAATAGTACCCGAAAGGCGCTTTCACTCAGCACGGGACCACAGAGTCCCAGTAGACACAGTCAGCCTCGAGCCTTCTCCCCGTCGCCCTCACGCACACCTCGCCCAGACGCGGCGGGCGGAGGAGGCTGGTCCTCTGTCCCTTGACCCCGCAAGGGTGCTCAGGCCTGAATGCGCATGCAGATAAGGGGCCTCTGATACCTTTGGCTTCTGTACAGCTTTGATCTCAAAGACGTATAAACGTGATTATGTTAAATGTTGAGATGGATTTGCAGTTCACTGCGGTTTTGTAAAGCTTATGTCACTGTGTGCAGCGTCCACAGATAAACAGAAAAGTGTGCCCATCAAACAGAGCGCAGCTGTAAATGCCAGCTCCAGAAATCACTCGGCTACGGTAATTCCCCTCCTCACCCCGCCTCGCTCCTCGCCTGCAAAGCTCAGGGGCAGGCGCCCCCAGCGGCTCTCTGCCCTGGTTGGGCCTGCACCCTGGGTTGGGGGGGTCTTCTTAGGGTCCCTTTGTGGTGCCTACTCCCGCTAGCCTGGGAATCGCTGGGTGGGTGGGTGTGCCTTACGTGCTATTCTTTTGGAATCTTTATCATTGCGATTGATGTTTCTGCAACGCATGTGAAGTCCGAATCAATGCAATCTGTGTTTCAAAGACCCTTTTTATATAACTGATGAACTGTGTTGTCATGTGTCTGAAATGTGAGTGGAACTTTGACTTTCCTTCTGACGCAGGGAGAGGAAAGAACACTAGGCAAGTCTAATTCTATTAAAATTAAAGGAGAAAATGGAAAGAATGCTAGGGATCCCCGGCTTTCAAAGAGAGAAGACTCTATTGCAAAGATTGGGAAAAAAAAATATCAGAAAATTAATTTGGACGAAGCAGAGGGTATGTGTACTTTTTAAAACTTCCACGTTTTTCGTGAATGCAGTGTCAGTTTTCCAGTCCAGTCACTAGAAGCTTCTCTGAGTTACTGACATTGGGGTGGTCGTGACCCGTCACACTGAGCACTCGCCCCTGTGTCTGTCTGCAGCTGTCGGTGTAACTCTACTAAAGCCCCAGTTTTCAGACCGAGAGCCGGGCCCTAGGAGTCAGGGAGCCCCCATGTGGGGCTGCAGCAGGCGGTCTCTGTCCCCCCTCACAGCCGGGTCCCGGCTCAGAGGGGGGCTCGGGACCAGGGTCCACGTCCCTGAGGGTCCTCGCCAGGAGGAGGCCGGTGGGAGGGCCCGGGCCTCGCTGGCCTCCGCTGTCGGGGCCCTGAGGAAAGGCTGTGCGTTCGGCCATGGGGGCCGGATGCCCGAGCCGCCCCCGGGCCTGCAGGACAGAAGAAGGATGGCATGAGAGATGGAGAGGAGGCGTGGGGGACTTCCTTTTCTTCCGAAAGCTCGTGACAGAGAGACGCTCTAGGAGCTGTTCTGCGCCCTGAGCTGTAACCCGGGGAGCACTTCCTGGGCAGGTCAGCTGGGCTAGTCACAGCTCCCCGTGGCGTCCGGCCACGTGCCAGAGTAAAACACACGCCCGCTCTGAAGTTCTCGCGTTTCTGAGCGCCGTTAAGATTTGGCGCTTTTAAGCTCCTTGCTGGTCAGAAGCTCAGAGTGTAACTTAAGCCTCGAGAAGGCTCAGTGTAGACACCATCTATTTTGGATGGTGAACTCGAGTTACAACTGAGAATCCACCCAGGTAAGAACGAGAAGAGCTCTGGGGAGCCAGCCAAGAAGCTGGACGTCCCCGGCAGGGCGGAGGTGCCGGGAGGGGGCGGCCTGGGGGACTGTGGAGCTCCCGGGGTGGGGTGCGCGGCGGGGAGAGGGGTCGAGGGCGGGGCGCTGCTCACAGGCCCCATCAGGACCGCCCTCTGCCCCGGGTGGTGCCCCCGAGAGGCCTCCCACACACGGCTCTAGGCTGGTTCCCCAGCTCCGGGCGCAGGGGTTCCTGGCCGTGTCAGGCCGTGGTGCCTGGTCAGTGGCCTCCCTCCTGCTCAGGAGGTGGCATCAAACGTGGGCGGAGCGCAGACATGGGCCGCGGGCGCGGCGGCCCGGAGCCGGTCCAGGGAGGAGCGGAGCTGTCTGCGTGGCCCGCGGCCTCCCTGTGGCTGTGCCGGTGGGAACAGGAGGAAGGGGGAGGGCCTGGGGCAGCGGGACAGGGCTTTGCAGACGCGCTTGCTGTGCGGGCCGGAGGGTAGACGCGCTAACGCTTGGTCAACGTGGGTTTTCTTCCCACAGAGTTTTTTGAGCTCATTTCCAAAGCTCAGAGCAACAGGGCAGATGACCAGCGCGGGCTGCTGAGGAAGGAGGACCTGGTGCTGCCCGAGTTCCTGCGTCTGCCGCCTGGCCCCCCGGGGCTCGCCCTCTCCCCGTCGGCCGCCCCCAAGGCCTTCTGCACGAGACCCGCGACAGGCCACGGCGAGGAGAGCGCTCCCCGGCCCTGCGAGAGCCCGGCCACCAGCCCTGGCTCGGCCGACAGCCCGCCTCTCTGCGCCCCCGGGACCCCCAGCCCCCCGGCGCAGGCGGTGGAGGCCAGGGGCGTCCAGACCGTGGAGGGCGAGCACGGGGCCGACCTGACGCTCACGGGGGAGGGGCACATCAGCAGCCCGAGCAGCACGTTCCTGCCGCCGCCCCCCACCCCGCCGGCCTCGGCCGCGCCTCCGAGACCAGGTACCTCTGGGCATGACGCCCCTGCTCCTCTCTGACCCCGCTCCTGCCTGCCCGCCCGCCGGGGTCGCCTGCCCGCTGCTGTCCGCCCAGTTAGAAAGCGCCAGCGGTGGAAAGTTACCCCCTCCGCCCCTTAATCCCTCTGAGGAGGTTTCAGCGTGCCGGCCTCCTCGGGTACTGTGTTGGTCGTGGCGACCTCTGCCTTCTCTAAAAGGACCCGGCGGCCGCTGAGGTCAGAGTGTGGCCAGGATGGGCGGCGGGGGGCCCGGAGGGGGGGTGTCCCCCTGTGGTGTGACGCTCGTGAGCGGCGCCCGCACTGGGCCTGGCGGTGCCCTCCCGCCGCCTTTCCCTGGGTCCCCGGCAGTAACGCCACCAAGCAAGGCCCTGGGAATTTCTGCAAAATGTATGTGTTACTTTTATTACAATCTGGATAGCTACCGTTTTTAGTATTTTAATCTCAAGGCTGAAAAAAACAGTGTTTGTCTTGAGCAAGTGGGTGAAGCCCGTGTGATTTAGAGCAGGAGGGCTGCGCTGACCCTGCAGGGAGGGGTGTTCACCCTCTGCCCATCGGTCAGACGGCAGGTGGGGGCCCTGCGTGCTGGGCGCCGGGATCCCCACGGGGTTGCCTGACCCCGGGTAGTCACAGGCGATCCTCCAGGCGGAGGCACAAACGCGTCACGGTGAGCAGAAGGGCTGGCGGTGGGGCTGTTCCTTAGCCGCGTGAGTGTCAGCAGGTGAAGCGAGGCCCCCGGCCTCCTGGGACAGGGGCTCCCGCCCCGCACTAGGGCCACGGCCTGTGTCCCCGGCCCCGAGGTGTAGGGGAGGAGCCTTGTCCGCGCAGGCATGTGCCCGTGGAGCCCCTGGTGCCGCCGTCCTCGCCGGCGGGCTCCGTGGTGTGCAGACACTAGCTGTGGCTGCTGTTGGGGGTGGCGGGAGGCCCCCTCTGGTCTGAGTCCTGCCCCAGGACTGGGTCCTGTCGGACCTGCAGCCGCATCTCCGTGGGGACCCAGGGCGGCATTAGTCTCTGGCTCTGTACCCGTGGGGTACTGGCGCTTTGGGGACTGGCTCTGCGGGCCGGGCTCCCGGCGCCCTCCCCACGGAGACAGCCGGCGGACGTGAAGCCGGGAGAAGCCGCGGCCTTCCTTGCATGTCGCCTGCACTTCGACCTGACTTCCCTTCTGCTCTCCCCGTAGACACCTGTGTGTAGTTTATCACCTGTGTTTTGAGTCTGTGCTCTTCCAGGAGAAATAAACTCTGCATCTCATCATCGGACTGGTTTAAAGCGCTTTCCTTTCTCACTTGAACATCTGTTTCCTCTTCAGAAAACTACAGGTGTATTTTAATCCAGGGAAAACATTGCACATTTTAATGGAATTCATTGGGTTTACTTTAATATACTGGCTTTCGAAAATGGACCATTCACTCACCAGATATTCTTGAGCGCCTCACGCACATCCGCAGACACAGCTGTGTAAGGGCGGCAGTAACAAGCTCCACCAGGAGGCTGGGTGTGAAAGTGGGGACACCGTGAGGGGCTGGGATGGAGCACACGGGGGCCACGGCCCTCCCCTCCCTGAGTGTTCCGGGGTCGGGGGCCGGGTGGAAGAAGGGTGGGGTGCCAGGCGGTGGTGGGGGAGCCGGCCGGGCCAGATCCTTCCGACTCGCTCCCCGTAAACCCAGAGCCCAGGCTCGCTGGCTGCCTGCTGTCCAGCCATTTCCTCCGAGCTCCCGCCGGGCTCCTCCGGCTCCACATTCCGGGCTTGGGGCATTGGGCCCACGCGGATTACCCAGTGGGGGGCTCAGCCTTCCCACCTCTCGCCCGGCAGCGTGGGCAGCGTGACCGGCGAGTTCTTGCATTTCCCGGGTGCGTGGCTGGGGGCCGTTGGTGCCCCCCCCGTGCACTGGTTGTCCCTGGTGAGTAGGAACCCAGGTGGGGACCCTGGATGCTTGGCTCCGTGGGTGTCCTGAGCAGGGAGGACAGGGAGGGGCCGTGAGGGTCTGTGATCGGCCAGCGTCCTCCTGGGGCTGGGAAGGGCCTCCGCTCCTCCTCCTGTGCGGTGCCCGCTCGCCCTGCGAGGCCCTCGGTGGGACGGCCTCCACGTTGGGCTCAGCCGGACGGATCCTCTGCTCGTCCTGTGTACCTTGCGTCCACCTTTGTGACGCGGAACCGCACCCGAGGTTCCCCAGCCAGCGAAGGGCGCCGCAGACACCCTTGGGCCGGCGCGCGTCTGGACCCGGCGCTGAACTGTATCCTCGGGGTCCAGAGGGCAGGTTTCATCCAGACCTCCTGCTGATTCAGCTGCTGTGAGCTGTTTCCTAGGTGGTGGGCACCGTGGCCCCTCCGTGCAGGGCGAGAGACACCGCGTGCTGATGCCGCCGGACCCTGGGGCGGGGAGCCGGGGCCGCGTCTGGGCCGTGCAGCCCGGGGCAGGCGGGGGGGCTGCCCGCAACACGTCCCCATGTGTGGAGGGTCCCCTCAGAGCCGTGCTGCGCCTGCACCCCGGCCCTTGGTCCCCAGCACCCTCGTACGGAGAGGCCTGTGAGTGCCCGATGCGGCCGAGGGATGGAGGTCTTTGAACGGCCGCGTGGCCCAGGCACGGAGCCTTCGCTGCGGGACGCAGCCTTCCAGTGTAGCCTGCCGTGGATTTGGTCCTAATCCCGGCCACCTTCCCCACTGTTACCTGTTTGGTTTCCAGCAAAACTGTTGGTGGGCGTTGGTGGGCATTTTCCGTCCCGGGGAGGACCGGCTGGGTGGCGGTGTGAGTCCCCGGTCCCAGCAGCACGAGCGTCAGGTTCCGAGGTCGGCGTCCACGGCCCTGCAGAGGGCGGGGCCGGCCTCAGGGCTCGCTCACCCAGCAGGCCAAGACCCCCTGTCCATGTAGGCAGACGTGGAGAGGGCGTGGGAGTCGCCCCAAAGGACACCTTCGTCCCAGGGAGAGAGAGGAGGTGTCTTCAGGGCTGACCGGCGGGCGGCCGGGCGGCCCCGGCCCAGCAGTCCCCCTCCCCCGGCCCTCAGGTGTCCTTGGGCTGGGCGGGTCCTCGCCTTGGCCCCGGGCTGAGCACTCAGCTGGACGCGGGAACCCCAGGTGCAGGGCTTGACCCTGTGGGACCTGCTGTCCCCGGAGGTGTCTGGTGCCCTTCCCGGGCCCTGGGCTCAGAGAACTGTCTCCGTAACCGCCCCTCCCTCTGTCCAGTGGGTGAGCACCACCCCGACCGCAGCCTCTCAGCCAGGCACCGGGCAGGCTTTCCCTCTCACTGCCGCCTGGCCGCCTGGGTCAGCGTCCTGGCCGGGCCTCTCCCGTCCCCCTCCTGCAGGAACGCGGCTGCCAGCAGGGCCACCCGCCCCTCCCTCGGAGTCCTGGCCACCAGGCCTGGCCCGGGGTCCCGGGGCCTCGGTGCAGAGCTGCTGCTCACTGGACGGGCAGAGGGTCGCCCGACTTGGGGGCCTCGTGCCACAGTGTGCAGGGTCCCCAGAGGCACGCCCCGTTACCAGAGTGGGGTCAGCAGCCCTCAGCTCACTTCCTAGCAGGTGCGTGGAGCGCTCCCGCTTGCCAGGGGTCGCTGTAGCCTAGTAACTTGGTTTCCATGGGAACGGGGCTGGAGCGTTAACCAGGGGCCACAAGCCCACGTAAGGGCCACACCGTTCACCTTGGCAGTGAAGGCAGCCAGACCACGTGCCCTTGGTTTGGCCGTTGAGTCCCAGGAGCCCCTCTGCACCTGGCTGCTCAGTGGTCAGCCACTACCCCGCCCCCAGCCTGGACCCCCAGCCAGTCTCGGCGTGTCACACCTGGTCAGTCCCAGGTGAGGCAGAAGCCCTGGGCTGGGGACAGCAGGGGAAGCCCAGCTGTGCACGGGACAGCAGCCACAGGGGGGTCCAGCTGCCCGTCCCCTGGGGCGTCAGGGCCTCCTGGGAGAGCCGTGCAGATCTCCCCAGCCCGGGCCCCAGCCTCTTGTGCCTGCACCGCCGCCCTGCCACTGCCAAGTTTGCACTTGTCCCTTCAGATGTCCCCTCTCCAGCAGAGCCCTGGCCCTACTGTCTGGGCGGCCGGGGGACACCTCCACCGCGCACACCTGCCTTCCGGGCGGACCGCCCAGCCTCCCCAGCACAAACCGTGATGTGCAAGTGGGAGGCTGCCTGGCCTTCTCGGGGTCACGTTGGTGCCAGGGGGTCCCGGCGAAGGCAGCCCTCTGCCAGGGCTCTCTCCAGAGCCCCGCTTCCAGCAGAGCATGTTCTGGCGCTCCGGCCTTGCCCTGTTTAGAATGGACCTGAGTCCTTCTGCTAGATGTCTGGGGGCTTCTGCCCGCACCCGGCCCACTCCACAGGCCTCCACGGGCTTCCCAGGGCTGACCCAGCTGGCCCAGCACCCCTCCCCAGACTCCAGCACGGGTTGTGACAGCTCCATCCTCCTGGCTGCTCAGGCCGACGGCCCTGGGTCTCCCCTCGCGTGTCCATCCTCCTCGTGTCCCCTTCTCCGTGCATCTCCCCAGTGTGCCCTGCGGCGGGTCTGCTCCACCCGGCCCCTGGGTCTCTCAGAGTGGAAGCCACGGGCCGCCAGTGGCTGGCAGCGTGACCTCCCGCACCCCGACCTGGGGCCGGCACTGCTGCAGCCGCTGCCCGCGTCCCCTCCCCAGGCTCCGCCCGTCTGCACGCCTGCACTCGGTATGGCCCCGTGACTGCCCGGTCACTGTGTCCCCCCCCCCCCCCCCCTTACCCTGTGCTGCCGTGAGCGGGAGTCCTGGCACCCAGTAGGTGCTTAGTACAGGTCTGCTGAATGAGGAGCTTTGATTCAGCACCCAGGGAGGGCTGGAGATGGCCAAGGGGTCAGGCTGCACCCAGCGCCCTGGCTCCACCCATGCAGCCCTGCACCCGCCGGCCCCAGGAGGACGGTCCTGACTCGGCCTGCACCTTCTCCCGATGTGGAGCCTTGAGGGCCGGAGCAGACCTGGCCGCCGGCGAGGGGCTGATAGGTGGGCTCTCGGGAGGGGCTTTTGGGGTCCCAATTGCCACGAGGCTCCAGCAGGGTGCCCTGAGGGAGGGCCTGACTGTGCAGAGTTGGAATCAGCGGGGGGGCAGGGCCCGTGGTCCCTGGGGAGACGAGGGGTCAGCAGGGCAGCCTGAGGGGCGGGGGATGCGGCTCTGGCTCCGGCCCCGCATGCACGTGTCCGAGGGACGTGGGACAGAGGCCCGGGTGAGCTGGCGCCGGGAGCGAACCTCATGAACAGGGCAGACCCGGCTCCCTTCGGGAGCGGCGGCCCCCGAGCCCTGGAGGGTCCCCCGTGCTGCTGCCCCCGCCAGGGGAGCCAAGGGGAGCTTCGGGAAGCTGGGAGGGCAGCCGCCCCGGGCAGGCCCTGGCACGGAGGCCGTGACGTCCGCCTGCCGCGCGGGGCTGGGCCCCTGACAGTGAGTCACAGGCCTGGGGCTGCCACTTCCTCAGGAGAGCAAGTCTGGGCGGGCAGGCAGGAAGGGCCTGGACCGCAGCCACCCTCCCTGTGACACGCCCGTCCCTGGCCCGTGGACGAGCTTCCCGTCCACAGAGGCAGGCGTCCCTCCCCATCCTGAGCGCACCCGAGCTGCCCAGGCGTCAGAGAGGCCTGTGGCTGAGGCCCCTCCCCCTTGCCGGCCTCTGTCCTCCTGCGGGGTCCAAGTGGGGCTGGACAGGAAAGGGCCGTGCCCCTCAACCTGCATGGGGTCACGGGCCTCAATGCTCCAGACAAATGCCCCAGATGGGGACATTTGTTTGAGGAGCAAAGCCCTGCCTCTCTCCACGGCCCCCAGTCCAAGCGCAGACCAGCCCCACCCCATCATCTGCTGGCCCTGGGAAGCCGCTGACAAGCAGGGGAGGGGTGGGTCCAGCAGGCCCAAGCTGAAGGTTTGTTAAATGACTAACAGACGGGCTGTCTGGAGCAGCTCCTAGTCACGGCTGCTGCACGTGGGCCCTTGGATCCCCAGAGACACCTTTTCCCGCCAGCACTTCCCGCTGCTGCACCCAAACAGGGCGCCACGGCCGAGCAGCTCCTGTGAGGCCCTGAGTCAGGCCCATGCCCGTGGAGGCCCGGGAAAGGCTCCTGCTGCCGCCTCCGTTAGATAGATCAGAGGGGACGCAAGCCCCTCTCGCAGGCTCGGACCTGCCCCGGGGTTCTGGGGGCCACAGAGCAGCTCCTGCAAGGGGAAGCAAGGCTCCTGACCCCCACGGCTGTCCCCACTCCCGCACGTAGGCCTCGGACCCACGCGGGGAGCAGAGTCTTTACCTCCACCAGCCAGGCCCGGGAGGGGCGGTCAGCGGAGCAGGACCCTGTGTCCCTGCGCCTGGACTCCTCCTCCAGCCTGCCCACTGGGAGCCCGGGGCTGGGGCTCCCCCTGCACCCCAGGCACCTGAGGGTCCCTGGCTCCCAGGCTCCCAGACACGCCAGCCTCCCCGCTACACCTGGCCACACCAGGGCCTGGGGCTCTGCCTGGCCCCTGGCCCCGGGGCGAGCCCTGGGGGTGCTCGGTGGAGGGAGCTGAGGCTGAGGGTGCCTGCCGAGCGCCCTGTGCCCTGCCCCCACCGACCTGGTTCCTGGGGACTGCACCTCTGTCCCCCAGGGGCCCCCCCGGGGACCAGCCATGGTGACAGCACAGTGACAGCCTGCTGGGGTGGTTGGCAGGGAGGTGTGGCTGCCCAGCCCGGGATCTAAAAGCTTCCAAGGCAGTTAGTTTCAGGCAGCCTGGAACTCCTGGGGCCTAGGTGGGGACTTGAAGGCACAGGCCTGGCTGACCACTGAGCAGCCTGGAACGGGGCAGGCGGTAGGGTAGGGTGGAGGAAGGGGCACTCGGCCTGGGGTGTTGCTGATAGGGTAGGAGAGCGTGAAGGACTCAGAGTTTGTGAGGCTGAAGAGGTAGGCCCGGGTCAACCGGCAGGTGGACAACCGCATGGCCAGGTCGCGAGGGCCCTGGGGGGCATCGGTGGCGGGGCTCAGGCCCCTGCCCCACTGGGAGCCGCAGCCTTCAGAGATGCCGGGCAGCGAGTTCTGTGGATGGAGACCCAGAGTGCTCTGAGGGTCCAGCCCCATCTGGAGCAATCCACACCCAGTGCTTGGTCCTCCCTCGGCCCAGCAGCATGCCTCCCCCTGGAGCCCCTCCCTGATGGCCCCTCGGCTGCAGACAGCCCCCCGAGGAGGCGTGGAGGGGCCCGGCCCTGAACCTGAGCTGCGGGACGGGCCATGGGGGTGTCTGAGAGGCGCAGCGGAGGTGGCTGGGAGGTTTCTCACGAGACCGTCCCCCACGTGGCCCTCCTCGGCCACCCCCCACCCCAGGGGCGACTGCATCCCGCTGAGGGGCCCTGGGACCCCCCGCCCCAGCTCCTCCGCCATCTCAGCGCCCACCGAGGGGCACCATGTGCTCCTTCCCGCGACGCAAACCCACGCCCCCCTCCCCCCCCCCCCCCCCCGGCGAGGGGCAGCGCGGTGTCGTCTGGGGGCGGGTGCCCCTGATGCACCCAGAGAGAGTGAGGAGGAGGTGGCGGGGCAAGGCCGGGCGTCGGTGGGGAGCTGCAGGGGCTCGGGTGCCGCCCAGCCTGTGAGCTCCTCCCCAGAGGGGGCCCCAGCTGGGCGGACAGCACCCTAGTGGGTGGGCCGTCCCCACTGTCCTGGCTGCGCCGGGCGAGGGCAGGGTGCAGGTGTCCCCGTGACAGGTGAGGGGCTGCGCCGGTCCCACCACACCGGAACCTGGGCCCTGCGCCCCCAGACCCCCTCCCCCAGCTTGCTCCCCTGCAGCCTGCAGCTCCCTCGGCCTGGGACCCTCCCTGCTGCAGAGGGCTCCCTGCGCCAGGCCCGGGGGCCCCAGGTCGGAGGTCGCCTGCCCCTGGGATGCACGTGGGGGTCTCAGGAGCCCCTTGCCACCGTCTGTGCCAGGAGGGTGGGGTGGGGTCTCCAGCCCAGGGTGGGCAGACAGGTGACAGCCTCTCTCTTCTCCCCGCGGCAGGAGGTGGGGCCCGAGGCAGTCGAGGCCTCCCAGTCAGCACGATCGTCGACGTGGACCGTGTGGCTGGCTCAGCACCTGGGCCGGGCAGCAGCGTCCCGGGGGTGTGGACGGGCCCCCGGAGGTCACGGGCCAGCGGGACCCCGACATCAGACCGCCCCGGCCTGAGCCCCGTCCTGGGGGGACCCGCCAAGCCCAAGGCCGGCCCACACCACGCCACCTTCGTCTGAGGCTGCCGCCCGCGGACCCGGCCCTGCCCGCCGTCCCTCCCTCCCGACCTGGCGTCCGAGCCGCCCGCCTGGACACACACGTGGAGAGCAAAGATCCCGAAGGGGCAGCCCAAGCCTATCTCGAGGGCCTCGGACGGGCCTCCTCAGCCACCCCTGGGGGCCGAACCAGCAGAGGGCGGGGAGGGTCCCGGCCCTGGACACTCGCCAGCGTTGGCTCAGGGCTCCCCGGCCCCCGCCCCGGCCCCCGCCCCAGCTCCCGCTCGGCGTCCAGCCTTCCCGCAATAAAGCGTCTTTGAGGACCGGATCGTCGGCCTCGTGCCTGGTCCTGGGGCCCAGACCCTGCCCTCAGGGAGCCGTTGTTCCCGTGGCCCTGTGCGTGTGTCGGCAGGGGGCTGGGGAGAACCGGCTCTCGGGGGTGAGGTCAGAGGTGGGCAGGGAAATAAGGCTGGCCTAGCGGGGCGTGAGGCCTAGCCTGTGGGCAGTGGGACGTGGTCCTGCCCCGTCCAGGGCCCTGGTCTTGTCCACGGCACAGCACCTCCTGCAGCTCAGTGCAGGGGCTCCTCTTGGGGTGGCCGCCGGTGGGGGCAGAGCTTGGCCTGGGGACCCTTCAGGCCACTCTGACCCAACCCCCTGCCCTTGGCCTCATTTAGAGAGGTGGTCTGGCAGGGCCTCTCCGTGGAGGGACCATCTCAGGGGAAGCCTGACTGCCCTGCCCAGGAGGCCTGGGAAAGTGTGTCAGCCTGTGCAGAGGTCCTGAGGCTTGAGCGAGCCGGGAGGGGACGAGGTAGCAGGCCAGGCCAGTGGGCAGGGCAGATAAGAGACGGTGCCATCGGCCCAGGTGCCTCGGCGGAACCCCGGCGCTGAGCAGCTGAGTGCTGAGGGGCCCCCGGCACCCCTCCCTCCTCCGAGATGCATGTCAGGCTTGTCAGAAGGGCCCTAGACCTGAGGGCGCCCTGGGCCGCTGGGGCTGCTCTGCACGCTCCTGGGGGACTGTGCTCTGAGCTGGGGGTGCCCGCGTGGAAGAGAGGGGCTGGCACCCACCGTGTGCCAAGCTGGGTGCCCACTCAGTTTCTGCTCTCCCTCCGTCTGCACAGGGGAAACCGGGGGCCCAGAGAGAGTGCGATTTGGGGGTACACAGTGAGACAGCTGCAGTGCCAGGCCCATCCCCAGGCCAGCCCTTCTCCCCGCCCCGTGCAGGCAGCTGAGCTGACTCATGGGGACTGGGCCACCCACCCCACCCCACCCCACCCCCGCCACCTCCGCGGCCCCTCAAATTGCAGAAGAGTTTCCCGTGGCAGCTCTGCCTGCAGCCGCAGTCACGAACCACGGGGCCAGCTGGGCCGACAACTGTGGCCGCATCCGGGGGGGGCGACACCCCAGTGTCCGTTCACAGACCTGGGCAGGACCCCAAGCCAGGTCTCTGTGGCCCTGGTGCCTGGCCAGGGCTTGGGATGGGGAGGAGGGCAGCCCAGGACAGAGGTGGGATGGCACGGGTGGTCCTGGCTACGATGGGGAAGCCCAGGGGTGAGAGGGCTTCCTGAGGGGGTGCCCCAGCGGGTCCAGGAGCAGTGGGGGAGGGGAGCTAGGACAGCAGGCAGGGCTCTGGTACTGCCCACCTCCTCCGCTCCACTCCCCCTCCCCCCGGAGGCCCCACCCCAGGCTCGTCCTGGGAGGCACAGGCAGAAGTGCTGCAGAAAAGGGCGGCAGAGATCCCTGTCCTGGGGGGCACTGTGTGCAAAAGGGCGGCAGAGATCCCTGTCCTGGACTGTGTGCAACGGTGCACACACCCTCCTCTCTGTGCCTGGCCTCTTGCTGGCCAGGGGGCCACACCCCATGCTCCAGGCCTGGGCCCTCAAAAGGGCTCAGCATCTGTAGGTGCTCTGGTTAGTATAGCTCACAAATAGACAGTGGCCAGCCCTGTGGCCAGGTAGGGACCGGAAGCTGGGGCTGTGGGGGTCCAGGCCCCTTCCTGCCGTGTCATCCTGGAAGACTTCCTGGAGGAGGCGTCGCAGCTGAGACTCGAGGACATTGTCAGGTCCAGGACCAGCACAGCTGAGGCCAGAGGGGACGGCTGGCTCAGGCAGGGTGAGCTGGGCAGCAGACATGGGGGACGTGTATGTAGGCCTGGCACGGGAGGCAGCCGGGGTTAATCATTTCCAGGCGGCCTTGATCCCCACCTGCCCTGGCCACTCCGCTCCCGCCTCCTGCCGCTCCTCACGCCAGCCCAGGAGGAGCCATGGGGCGCTGGGCCGGGGTCCCCGGCCCCTGCCCACCACTTGGGCTGTCCCTGCTCCTGCTGCTGCTGCTGGTGCCTCGAGGGGCTCAGCCCCAGGCTGGCAGGGTGAGCACTGACCCCACCGCACTGTGATCATGGGCTCTCCGTGCCCACTCTGGGTCCTGGGGCTGAGGCCAGGGCAGGGTGTGGGGTGGGTGAAGGGCCCAGTGTGGCGACAGCCAGCCTTCCGGGGGGGAGGTGGGCGTGCTGGGCTGGCCTGGGGGACAGGGGGCCTGGGGATCCAACTTGCTGGCCCCCACCCAGGGCCATGGAGACTGTTCGCCTCTCTGGGCCTCTGCCGGGTCCACGTGTTTGAGGTGGGGGCGGTGGGGGGGGGTGCCTCTGAAGGCCTCGCAGCTGCTCTCGTCCGTCCCCCAGAACAGACCCCCGGGGTTCGAGCCTGGAGGGCGGTGGTGCCAGCCTGGCGGACCCTGAGCCAGCTCAGCCTGACTCCTTGGACTCGGTGGGAGGGGAGGGGACAGAGTCCAGCTGAGGCCTTGGGACAGCCAGTGTCCCCTGGTCCCTACTCCAAGACCTCAGGGCCCCAATACGGAAACTGAGTCAGGGCCTGAGTGTGAGGGGGGTCCATCCCACACCGACCCCATCACAGGCCTCTCGGCTCTTCCTAGAACCAAACGGAACCCCCAGAATATAACGCCACAGTGACCCCTGGGACTCCCGCGATCCCCGTAACCTCGGTGACCCCCAGGACCCCAGCCACAGCGACAGCGCCCAAGGCAGAGGGACCCCATGGTGGGGGGCTTATCCACCTGCCCAGGGCAGCCCCCTCCAATAGCAGCCCTGGGGACACAGGTGGGTCAGGAAGGCTTCTTGGAGGAGGTGGCAGGCTACACCTAGATGGGGGGTCTGGAGGAACACAGCAGCACCTAGGGAGTGGGGTATGTGATGGGGGTTGGGAGGTGACCAGCGCGGGAGCCCTTGACCCCTGTGTCTCCTCTAGCAGTGCTCACCGAGGCCGGGCAGCCCTGCAGGTTCCCCTTCCGCTATGGCGGCCGCATGGTCCACTCCTGCACTACAGAGGGCAGCGCCCACAGGAAGTGGTGGGTCCCAGTCCCCACGCCCCGTGTCCACCCTGGAGACGCTGCTGCTGCCTGCCCTCCGGACCCCACACCGAGCCTGGCACACAGCAGATGTAGTGAATGAATGAATGAGGGAGTGAATGGGAGAGAGCCCCAGAGTGGTCAGCGTGGGTCCCTGCGTGAGTCGGGGTTAGGGTGGGCGGGTCTCTGGCCTGGGACCCCCACGTCACCGCATGCATCACCCCCAGGTGTGCCACGACTCACAACTATGACCGGGACAGGGCCTGGGGCTACTGTGTGCAGGCTTCCGCTCCCCGGGAGGGCCCAGGTGGGTGCCGGGGGTCTGGACCTGAGCGCAAGCTAGGAAGGGGCTGGGCCGGGGGTGGCGGTGAGCTTGAGGGGCGTCAGAGCTGACCTGGGGCTGGGGTCCTGCCTGGTGTGCAGGAGGGAGCTTCGGGGTTCATCCCACTGCAGGCCTCGGGGCCTGCAGGAGTGGGGAGCGGGGAACACCCTGCCCCGCAGGGTCCTGCCGTCTCTGGGGGCCACGTAGCTGCTTTGGCCATTGCCAGGGTCAAAGCGCCCCCTGGTGGTCAGGCTGGGCCCTGCGGCTGCACAGGAACAGCCCTGGACATGGAGAGGGCCCAAGGGGTCCGCAGGGTGTGGTGCTGGCAGCCCCGCTTACGAGGGTCCCAGGGCACATGGAAGAGGACTGCGCTGCCTGATGGGGGTCGGGCTTTCAGGGTGCTGGATACAGAGCCAGAGGCCCACTTGCCTGGGGTCTGAGAGCTGGGCAGAGGATGTGGTGAGGAGGGGGAAGGCCTGCGCTCACTCCCAGGGCACGTGCACACCAAGGAACCCAGGAGGGGCATCTTTAAGGTGGCGGGCCCTCGTCAGTCAGGGAGAGTCACGGCGTGGGGAGGGGGTCACGAGGCCTGGCCGGGCTCTCAGACACACCCCTCCCTGCTGCGTGTGCCCAGCTGCCCCGGATCCCTGTGCCTCTGGCCCCTGCCTCAACGGGGGTTCGTGCTCCAGCACCCAGGACCCCGAGTCGTACCACTGCACCTGCCCCGTGGCCTTCACCGGCAAGGACTGCGGCACGGGTGAGCGGGGTGGGGGGCTGCAGGGCAGGGGGGTGCCTGCCGCACGCGCGGGGAGCAGGGGCTCACTGTGCCGCCCCCAGAGAAATGCTTTGACGAGAGCCGCTACGAGTACCTGGAGGTGGGCGATCGCTGGGCCCGCGTGCACCGGGGCCGAGTGGAACAGTGCGAGTGTGTGGGGGGCCAGGTCCGGTGCCAGGGCACCCGCCACACAGGTACGGGGGGGGGTGGGGCGGGCCGTATGGCTGGGCCTCCCACCCGGGGAAGGGGCTCGTCCAGGGCCACCCAGAGACGGGCACCGGGTGGGAACCAGGCCCTGCCCCTGCCCCTCGAGGCCCAGCTTCTGAGCCCTCCCCCCAGTTTGTCTGAGCAGCCCCTGCTTGAACGGGGGCACCTGTCACCTGATCATGGCCACCGGGACCACCGTGTGCGCCTGCCCCCCAGACCACGCCGGGCGGCTCTGCAACATTGGTGAGTCGCTCGGCTTCGGAGCTGTGTGGCCCCGCGTCCTGGGGCCCAGGCTCACCGCGCACCGTGCCGCCCACAGCGCCGGCCCAGCCCTGCTTCGTGGGGAGCGGCACCGAGTACCGAGGTGTGGCCAGCACGGCGGCCTCGGGCCTCAGCTGCTTGGCCTGGAACTCCGACCTGCTCTACCAGGAGCTGCACGTGGACTCCGTGGGCGCCGCGGCCCTCCTCGGCCTGGGGCCCCACGCCTACTGCCGGTCAGCACTGGGCGGGCAGGGCCTGTCCCTGGGTCCTGACCCCTCGGCTTGGGAGGCTGCGCAGCGAGAGGAGCCCAGGGCCAGGGATCGGAACCACCTGCAGAAGGGGCCAAAGGCTGTGGGGTGGGGGTGGGCAGAATGCCAGGAGCCGCACCCAGCTAGGGGTCCCCAGCTCCCTCCTCCCACCCGTCACTGAGGGGCCGTGACTGACTGCCCTGCCCACCTGCTTCTCCCTGCACCCCAGGAACCCGGACAAGGACGAGAGGCCCTGGTGCTACGTGGTGAAGGACAGCGCGCTCTCCTGGGAGTACTGCCGCCTGGCAGCCTGCGGTGCGCGCAGCTGGTGGCGGGTCGGAAGCAGCAGGGTGGGGGCAGCGCCGGCCCCGCCCCCGCTGAGATCACCACGGTTCCCCCCGTGGCCCAACCCACTCCACCCGCATGCCAGGCCTCCTCTCTCCGGAGGACCACGGCCCCATCGGAGAGATGGGGAAACTGAGGCTCACCAGAGCAGGGCTGGTCCAAGGCCACGCAGTGGGTTGACACCAGAGGTCAGAGCAGGCAAGTTGGTCGCTGGGTCCGCTGGGTGGTCCAGCCGGGCTGCACTGTGCCAGGATGGTCCCCAGAGACAGAGAAGTGTGGGTGCATGTGGATAATGTGAGTACCCTGGGGTCAGACCCTGGGAGTGGGCTGCTCCGTGAGGCCAGCCCGCCCCCTGGCCCCGTGCTCCAGGGCTCTCTGACCATCCCGAGTTGGCTCTGGGGTCCCAGGCTGCTGGGAAGGACATGAATACCTGCCAGGTGTGCCAGGCCGCCCTGGTTCCCACAAAGCCTTGTGACTGGGTACGGTTCTCCCCATCCTGCAGATAAGGAGACTGAGGCTCAGATTAAGTCATGTGCCCACAGGGGCAGAGCTGGGGACCCTCTTTCAGACGAGCTGCCTAGGCTGGGGCAGGAGGCAGGTGAACGGCGGGGGACCTGAGGATGGTGGACGCAGCCAGGACCCTCTCTGGCCTGGGGTGTGCAGAAGGGACACGGGGGGTGTGACCCGGTGATCTGTGTTCCCAGAATCCCTTGCCAGAATTCAGCCCCCGCCCACCGAGGCCCTGCTGAGCCTGCCTGGGCCCGCGGCAGCTGGACCAGCCGGACGCCAGACCTGTGGCAAGAGGCACAAGAAGAGGAGCTTCCTACGGCCACGCATCATCGGCGGCTCGTCCTCGCTGCCCGGCTCCCACCCCTGGCTGGCCGCCATCTACATCGGGAACAGCTTCTGTGCAGGGAGCCTTGTCCATACCTGCTGGGTGGTGTCTGCCGCCCACTGCTTCTCCAACAGGTGAGCGGCTCTGGCCCCAGTGTCCACGACCCCTGCGCCATCCCTCAAACCATCCACCTCTCCACTCACCGCTATCTAGGCCTCCGCCCACCCACCCGGCCATACACCCATCATCCACTCTCCACCCGCCACCCATCTACGCACCCACCCGCCTGTCCTAACCATCACCCATGTGTCCCCACGCTCCGCCACCTACCCGTGTAAACCCCGTCCTTTGGTCCCTCCGTTCCCCGTTGCCCCTCTGACTCAGGTGGGACTCAGCGCTCAGCCCAGTGGTGGGCATGGAGACTGCCGAGACCCGCCCCATTCCTGCCCCGGGGTGCTGTCCCTGTCCCTGCCCGTGTTGCAGCCCAGCCCTGGTCCTCGCCCCGGGAGCTCCAGGTCTCCCCGCTCAGGGAGGGGCGGGGCGGGGCGGGGCGGCCAGCGCGTGCGCGGCAGGGCGGTGGGTGTGGCCCGTGCCCCGCAGGGCCCGCCCCTTCCGGCCCCGCCCCCCGCCCAGACCGGGCTGGTGGCACCGTGGGGCGCAGGGAGCCCGAGGCCCCGCCCAGTCGGCGGGCTACCGGAGCGGAGGGCCGGCTGGGGCTGGCGGCTGGGGGAAGGGTCAGGGGTGCGAGGCCCACTCCCACACCCCAGGGGTGGGGGGCAGCGAGCTCAGAGCAAGAAAGGCCAGCCCGTCCCCCGCTCCTCACGGCTGTGATGGGAACAAGGCTCTGTCGTGGGGAGTGGGGGGCTCTCTCTGGGGGAGGGTTCAGTGGGAAGGAACGGGCCTGACAGTGGCATCCCAGGGAGTGGGACGTGAGCGGGGGCTGGGGACTTGGCAGCGTGAGAGTCCGACGGTGAGTCCCCACCAGTCACCCCAGGGACTGCAGCGTAGGGGTGGGGGGCAGTGGGCACAAGTCCTGCCCTGTGCTGACCGCTGTGTGACCTGTGAAACAGGACCCCTGAGGCCTCCCCAGTATGGATGGGATGGGGCTGGTTAAGAGGCTGGAGGAAGGGAGCAGGCATCCTCTGCTCACATCCAGGGAGGGGCTGGGGAGGGCCAAGCTGGATGGAGGTGCCCGTCCCCTGTGGGCTGGACCCCAGCACCCTGGTCCCTGGCCCGGGCCAAGCAGGGCTGGTGGAGGTGGGTGGGACAGGGCATTTGTGTGCAGGTGCGGGGGGGTGAGGGGAGTGCTCAGGCTCCTGGACCCACAGGTGACTTCACAGGAGACGTGCCCCTGTAGCAGGGGCGTGGGGCAGGACCGGTGCCCAGAGCTGGGATCCGCACCAACGCGGGCGCATTTCAGTGCAGACCCCACCTAGACCTTGCACAAGGCCCCCCAGGGCCACTCATGCCGCTGCCTTAGAGGCGGTGCTGCCAGGACGGGGGCTGTGGCCCTAGCTCCCCACTCCCTACCGCACTACGGCCCACACCCCAGCCCCTGCTCAGGTCTCTCCCAGGGCCTGGCGGGGGCGGGGGCCCTGCACAGCGTCACCCTCCTGGGGTCGTCTACCGGATGCTCTGTCCCCGTGGGTAGGGGGCGAGCTGACCTCAGGGGCCCGAGGGTCATGCTGCCACCAGCTCCCACTGCACAGCCCCCCCAGGGAAAGTGTCTCTGTGGTCCTGGGCCAACACTTCTTCAACCGCACGACGGACGTGACGCAGACGTTCCGCATAGAGAAGTACATCCCGTACCCCCTGTACTCAGTGTTCAACCCCAGTGACCATGACCTCGGTGAGGCTCGGGACCGGTGCTGTGTGCTCTGTGCGCACCCAGGGCCAGAGCCAGGAGAGAGGCTGGGAGTGGGTGCCAGGCAGGGGAGGGTCCTCAGACACTCAGGGGACGGGTGGGAGGGAGGGGGAGGGGGAGGAGGGGCAGAGCGGGGAAGGGCAGGGGGAGGGCAGCTAGAGCGCCTGGTGTGGCCGAGTGGCCTTGGCCTGGCTGGAGGAAACCCTGGCTGGCCAGCCTTACTGGCCCTCCTGTTGCCTCCTGGGCCTCCCAGGCCACAGCCCCTCTGCCCGGCGGGGCTGGACCCCGTGTGACTCAGCAGCCACCTTCGGCCCGTCGTGGGTCCCCGCGCCGCAGGCTGAGCCCCGGCCTCTCTCCCGTGCAGTCCTGATCCGGCTGGAGAAGAAGGGGGAGCGCTGTGCTGTCCGTTCCCAGTTCGTCCAGCCCATCTGCCTGCCTGAGCCCGGCAGCGCCTTCCCCGCTGGGCACAAGTGCCAGATTGCGGGCTGGGGCCACCAGGATGAGAGTGAGTGGGGTGGGCGCACGGGGCCAGCCAGCGTCGTGCCCCCGGGAACAGCGGCCCGGCCCTGCAAGCCTCGCCCAGGCTGAGTGCCCCCTGTCGGCCGTCAGATGTGAGTGGCTACTCCAGCTTGCTGCGGGAGGCCCTGGTCCCGTTGGTCGCCGATCGCAAGTGCAGCAGCCCGGAGGTGTACGGGGCAGACATCAGCCCCAACATGCTGTGCGCCGGCTACTTCGACTGCAGGTCTGACGCCTGCCAGGTGAGCCAGGACGGCCGCCCCGGGAGCTCAGAGCCGAAAGGGGCCAACCTGCAGTGCCGGCCGGGAGCCCAGGCAGAAGGCCCACCTCCCGGTCGGTGGCACCCCCAGGATGGGCGCTCACTGTTGCTGGAGGCCCGGGGGCCAGGAGTGGGGTCCCTGCTCACAGGGGGCGGGGATTGAGGCCCGGGAGGGGCCGGGTCCCAAAGCCCAGGCTCGTGCCAGCTGCCCAGGCAAGGGCAGGGCTGTCCACGTGACATCAAAGGCCAAACCCCTTTTCACCCAGAGTTCTCCCAAATGGGCTCAAGCGATCGGCCGATCCCAGTGTCCCGTTTATCAAGGGCTCCTCAGGGGGCTGCACATCAGTGCTGAGCTGGAGAAGCTGCTTTACTCCCCATTTTTATAGGTGGGGAGACTGAGGCCCAGAGAGGTCTGCTCACTCTTCCCAGGTCACACAACTCACAGGTGGCAAAGGGTGGGGGCTCGACACTCGACCACGTGGTACAGCAAGCGCCCTGGGGGAAGTCAAGGGTGGCTTCATGGAGGAAGGGGTGCTGACACTTGTCCCAGGGGGTGAATAGGGGTTTGCCAGGTGGCAAAGAGGGTGTTTCCAGCGGGGAATATCCTCTGCTGGAGCGCGGGGCCGCCTGGTGCACGTGGGGTGCGTGCTGGTGGGCGGAGGGGGGACCCAGATGGAGGACGCCGCTGGTTGTGGAGACGAGAGGGAGCCGCAGCAGCCCACTGCTGGGAGGACGCCCTGTCTCTGCGGTTGGGGGAGGCGGGACAGCTCGCTTACTTGGAATACCCATGTCATCTGTGCCCAAGCTCTCGGGAAGCCCACCTCGAGGGCTGACTGCTCTGGAGGCATGTTCCGGGTTGGGGCGAGGGACCCTGGGGTGAGGGGGTGGTGGACTGTTTCATGGGTGTCGAGGAGCTGAGCCGTGGGTCTCCTGAGCTGGGCCCCAGGCTCTGACCGGCCGCTCTGCGCAGGGGGACTCAGGCGGGCCCCTGGCCTGCGAGAAGAACGGCGTGGCCTACCTGTACGGCCTCATCAGCTGGGGTGACGGCTGCGGGCAGCCCAACAAGCCCGGCGTCTACACCCGCGTGGCCAGTTACGTGGACTGGATCAGCGACCGGATTCGGCCCCCCAAGCGGCCTGTGAATCCCTCCTGAGACCACCCCTGGGGACATCGTGCCTCCTGCCGTTCCCTCCTCACTGGCAATAAACATGTTTCCAAAAAGACCCCGGCCCACACTGCCTGTCCCACTGCTGCCAGCTCAGCCTTCCCCGCCCCCAGGCCGTGACCCCCGACCCAGCTTTGTGGATGCTGTGGCTTCAGGGCTGGGGGCCCCAAGCCAGCACCCCAGCTGCTCAGAGGAGAAGGGAGCCTGTGACCCCACAGGGAGGGTCCGGCCCCATGGCCTGGGCAGTCAGGACAGGGGTTCCAGACTAGACCTTCGCCAGAGCAAGAGCTGTCCCCAGCCAGACCCCTCTCAGACCCTCCCCCAGGCAACTGGGGCTTGGGTCCGGGCACCCTGGGCTGTCCCACGGCAGGGCATGCTAGAACTTAAGACAGGTTATTTGGAAAACCCCTGGCTATCGTTTTGCTTCAAGAAGGCAGCCCGCCCGACTGCAGCTCTCCCTCAGCCGTGTCTTCTAGGCGGGGAAAACTGGAGACTTCCTCTGAAGGAAACCAGGGGACGAGAGGAGCCCAAATGCCAGAGTGAGTGGAGGGTAGTGGGTTGCACCAGCCAGGCAAGACACTTGTGGGGATGGAATCTGAGATGCCCGAAGGGCCCAGAATCCTGGGCCAGAGGAAGCAGCACTTGCAAAGGTCCTGAGATATGAGGCTGATAGTGGCTTATTTATTTATTTATTTTATAAATTTGTTTATTTATTTATGTATTTATTGGCTGTGTTGGGTCTCCGTTGCTGCGTGTGGGCTTCCTCTGGTTGCAGCGAGCGGGGGCTACTCTTCGTTGTGGAGCACGGGCTCTAGGCGTGCGGGCTTCAGTAGTTGCGGCACGCGGGCTCGGTAGTTGTGGCACACGGGCTTAGTTGCTCCACGGCATGTGGGATCTTCCCGGACCAGGGCTCGAACGTGTGTCCCCTGCATTGGCAGGCGGACTCTTAACCACTGTGCCACGAGGGAAGCCCCTGGTAGTGGCTTATTTGAATCAAAGTAAGGAAGTGTGGCTGAGGCCAAAGAGGGTGGGATTGTGTGTGTGTGTGGGGGGGGGGGTGGGCTGTAGTGAGGTGCTGGGGTGTCCCAAGTGTCCCTGATGGGACAGCAGGGTGGGGGTGTGATGATATTTGTGGTCAGGAGAAGAGGCCTGGGTGTACGGGGGTGGGTCAGAGTGGTGCCCGGCGCCGGGTGCCCTGGGGAGCTGGGACCCCTGGTCTCAGGGAGGGTCAGGAAGAGGGTGGCATTCAGCGCCCCCAGCCCCAGCCCCACCCATCCTGCTCTGGGCATGGGGCCCCTGCCCAGAGCAGCCCAGAGGGTGGGGTCCTTCTCCGCACAGTCCCTACTCCCCTCTGCTGTCATCTCCACAGCCCCACCTGGACCGGGTCTCGCCGCCTGTCCCGGTGACACGCCAGGGCTTCCTCCATGTCACCCCCCATCTGGGAGCCTACCCCCAGTCTCTGTGTGGTCTGACTCCACCTGCCTCCAGCCCCTCCTCTGCCCCCCAACTGCACTCTGACCACTCCGGCCTCCTTGTGTCCATGAAACTGACCAGGGCCCTTGCTGACGCTGCTGCCACTGCTGCCTAGAACGTTCTCTCCCGTACCGCCCCTCCCCCTTCACTCAGCCTTTGGAGCCCTGAGAGGCCTGACCGGTCGGGTCCTTTCCCAGTCACTCTCTGTGGTCACGTGAGAGTGATTTGCCTGAATGTTGTCCCATGGCCACACCCAGCTGCAGAGGAGGCCGGGAGGGCAGGGAACAGGATTGTCATGACAGGACCAGACAAATCACCAGGGACATGCACTGCCCCCAGCAAAGCCGGAGGAAGAGAGACGGGCACTGGGAGGACAACAGTGCGTGTGCCCATCGCCCCACGTGCCGGGGGTGGGGCTCAGAGCCCTTCAGTGGACCGGGACTTGCTGCTGAAGCCCCACCACGCTGACCGCAGCCAGGGCAGCAGAGGCTGGTGCTGGTGCCCCAGGAGCATGGAGGGTGGGGCAGCTCCCACTCGTGAATCTGGGACCTCCGACCGCCTGTTCTCGGCCTCCAGGAAGCATGTTGCTTCAGTCCCACCGCACCTTTGCCTGACGTGAGCTCTCCCTGACCTCCTCCCCTGTGAGTGTTGAGTGTGGATCTGTTAGAGAGGTGACGTGCATTTATAGATGGTCTAACGTCAAGCCAACCTTGCATTCCTGTAGTGAGCCGTGCTGAGTCAGGGTGGGAGCCAGCTACCTTCCGTCGGCTTCTCCAGATTTATTCCCCACCTTGCCCTGTGCCCCATAGGCTGATCTTCATGGGCTGTGTCAGTGGGCTCCTGTGCCCTTTGGAGGAGCCCCAGCAGGAGGTCAGAGGAGAGAGGAGTGGGTGAGAGACTGGGGTGTTGATTTCCCTGGCTCCCTCTTCTGGGGTCACCTCAGGGTTATAGGTTGGATTGTGTCCTCCCCAGGTTCATATATTGGAGTCCTAACCCCTAGGACCTTAGAATGTGACCTGATGTGGAAAGAGGATCTTTAGGGAGGGGATCATTAGCATGGGGCCTGATCCAATATGACCGCGTTCCCCTAAGAAGGGGAAATTCGGACACAGAGACATGCATAGAAGGAAGATGATGTGAAGAGACACAGGGGGGAGATGGCCATCAACAAGGCAAGGACAGAGGCCTGGAGCAGGTCCTCACAACCGTCAGAAGGACGCAGCCTTGCTGACCTCTTGATCTTGGACTTCTGTCCTCCAGAATGGTGAGACAATTTCTGTCGGTTAAGCCCCCAGTCTGTGGTGCTTTGTGACGGTACCCCAGCAAAGGATACACCCAGATCCCTTAACTGAAGGCCATGATCCTCCCAAGATGTAAATGACGCCCCCTTCATGGTTCAGGGAACCCCCCCACCTCAGGTCTAGAGGTGGTTCCACGGCTCTCTAACTGGCCCGGGGCTACACAGTCACGTACTGTGCCCCTTATATACAAAGGTGTGGTTCCTTCCAAGAGCACACCTCTGTGAATAATCCCACCTTGAATTGTCCTAATGTAGTGTCAGCTGCTGGGACCCTGGCTCACACACTCTGTCATACTTGTTATAAGCTTTTTTTGGATTTACTTAAATTTTGTTTAGGATTTTACATTTATGTTTCTGAGTGGCATTGGCCTGTAATTTTCCTCTTGTATACTCTTGGAATGACTGTCTTATACTCTTTGAATGGCTATACTGATCTCATAGAATGAGTTCAAGAATGTCCCTTCTTTCGTGATCCACTGGAGGGCTGCAGAAAGCTGGAATGGTCTGTGTTTTGAAAGTTTGGTAGAATCTCCTATAAAATTCCCTGGGCCCAGTGTTTTCTTTACAGGATGTTATTTAACTACTGAGTCGTTTTTTTAATACTCTGGGACTTGTTGAGAATGCTGTTTCTTCTTGAGCTGGTTTTAGGAAGTTACACTTTCGTGAGTGTTTCTGTCTCCATTTCCACATCTATTGCCATAAAGCTGTTCGTGCTGTTCGCTTGGCATTTCACCTCACACATCAGTAGTTACTCTCTGTCAGCACTTGGGTGGTGTTCCGCTGTCTGCTGTCACTCCTGTTGAGAAATCTGCTTTAAGTCGAACTGTTGTTCTCTTGACATAACTCCGCCTCCCCCCAACCCCGCCCGGCAGCCTTCGTGCCTTTGTCTTTGCTGTGCTGCGGCCTCACCACAACACGTGCGTGTGGGGGCCTCTCCCCGACTCATCCTGCCTGCTGTGTGCGGACTCCTGCTCAGCTTGGACGTTTGCTGGTGCCCTTGGCCGTGGCGACTCGGCGGGGTCCAGGCTTCTTCTCTGCAGAGCTTCCAGACACTGTGTATCAGAATGCTGCTTCGATGACACAGATGGCATCCAAACGCAGTGACGTACAAGCAGCCACGTACTGAGCTCACGATGCTGGGGGGGTTGGTAGCGTGGCCTTGCTTGGCGGGGTGCTTCTCGCCGCCTGGGCCGGCTCCGCCACGTACCTGGGTCGTCAGTGGGTCTTAGGCGGTTCTGCCCCCCGGGGCTGACTGGCTCTTGGCTGGGGCCGTGGGGTGACCGGGCCACACGTCTTTTGTCATCCGGCAGGCTAGCCTGGGCCCGTTCACATGGTGGTGGCCGGGTTCCAAAGAAAGAGCGGACGTGAGCTGCTCAAAGCGAGCCGGATTCCGGGGTAGGGTCCACCTCTCAGTGGGAGGAGGTCACATTTCAAGGGGTGTGGGTGCAGGTGAGGGGCATTTGCAGCCATTTATTCAATCTTCCACACTCTCTGTACCAGTCTGCTCGGGCTGCCGTAACAGAAGGCCACAGACTGCAGGGCTCACACAACAGAAATTTCTCATGGTTCTGGAGGCTGAAGTTCAAGATCAAGATCCAGTAAGGTTGATTTCTGGGGAGACCTCTCCTCCAGGCTTGCAGACGGCCGCTGTCCTGCTGTGTCCTCACGCGGCCTTGCCCTGTGTGTGTGCTGAGAGAGAGAGAGAGCTCTGGTGTTTCTCCCTGTATTTTAAGGCCACAGTCCTATGGGATTAGGGGCCCACCCTTATGACCTCATTTAACCTTAATTACCTCCTTAAAGATCCTATCTCCAGGGACTTCCCTGGTGGCCCAGTGGTTAAGACTCTGCACTTCGATCCCTGGTCAGGCAACTAGATGCCGCATGTCACATCTAAAAGATCCCGCATGCCACAACTAAGACCTGGTGCAGCCAAGTAAATAAATAAATACATATTTAAATATTTAAAAAAAAAAAAGGTCCCATCTCCAAATACAGTCATATTGGGGGTTAGGGCTTCAACAGATGGATTAGCGGGGACACAGTTGGGTCCATAAGACTCCGTCTCACCATGCAGTGAATGAGGAGGGTGGCAGACGTGCAGGGCTGGGAGGTGGCAGTCATCACCTCCTCCACTCTGCTGGCCAGAGCCCCCGTCATATGGCCCCACCTAGCTGAGGGGAGCTGGGAATTGTAAAAGGAGTGACACAGGGTGCCGCTCGGGTGGACACAGGCATAGTGTCTGCCACGATCAGCTGGTGTGTGTTTTTCTCCAGCCTCACTGAGCACCTGGAGATACAAGACAAGGCGGCCTGTCCCTGGTCCCCATCATTCCCTTGTGCCTGTAAAACCCGTGCTCATTTTGAAAGACCCTCACATACATCATCTCATTTAGGGGCTCATCGTAATAATGTCAGGCTGGAAGAGGAAACAGGCCAGAAAAGTCGCGTGATGGTTAATGTTCATTTGGGTGGTGAGCGGGAGGTGCAGTGTCTGATGGCAGGTCCCTTGGCTGCAGAGCCACTGATGGGGTGACACTGCCCTGGGGCCATGGAGTCTGGTAGTGGGGGCAGTGTCCTTGGCAGTGATGTCCAGCAGCAGCGCCCGTGGCCGTGTGGCCAGCCGGTGGTACAGCTCTGACCCATGGCCGGGGGCTCCTTGGAAGGCGGCTGTGGAGTCCGGCAGGGCAGTGGTGCGGGGCGGGAGTGGCGTCCGGTCTCAGGAGTGTGGCTGTGCTCCCCTGGCGCCCTACCTCCTGTAGCTCCCGCTGGATCCCCACCTCCCCTGGGTTCTACCCAGCGCCTGACATTCTTCCAGCAAATTCCTTCCTGCTTCAGTGGCCAGAGTCAGCTTCTGCCACTTGCAACCAGCAACTCTGGCTGCAACAGCTGGGGAAACTGTCTTAGTCCGCTCGGGCTGCTATAACAGAAACACTGTAGACTGCGAGGCTAAAAAAAAACAGATTCATTTCTCACAGGTCTGGAGGCCGGAAGTCAGAGATCAGGATGCCAGCCTGGCTGGGGTCGGGTGAGAGCCCTCTTCCAGGCGTGCAGATGTCTGCTTTCTGGCTGTGTCCTCAGTGGTGGGTGAGGAGAAGGAACTTGTCCCTCGTGCCTCTTCTTGTAAGGACAGTGATCCTGTCCTGGGGACCCCGCCCTCGTGACCTCATCGCCTCCCACAGGCCTTGCCGCTTCTTACCATCCCCTTGGGGGTTGGGCTTCAACATGAATTTGGGGGGTGGGGACACAAACATTCGGTCCACAGCAGGAACTTAGGAGAGAGAGGCCAGGAGCCCACCCAGGGTCTGGGAGTGGGAGCCAGGCAGGAAGATCATCCCACCTCTAAGTAGCCGCCGGGGGGCGGGGGGAGCCGTCTGTCCCCACGGCGGCCCGCATTTTCTCGGGCCAGTGTGGGAGCAGGTGCAGCTGCCAGGCATGGCAGGAGCCTGGGTCTGGTCCAGCGCTCGGGAATGCAGCAGGGCACTGACCCTCCCTGCGGGGATGACCAAGTGCCAGGCGCCTGGGGCGGCGGATGTGTTGGTGGCCACAGCCCCCAGCGCCACCCGGCTCCATGCCGGCTGTCCTGGGCCAGCCCCTGGGGGCCTGAGATGTGTGGGGAGCATGAATGGGGCTCTGTAGTCGGGCAACTGCTCTGCAGAAGGCGGCTGGTGGCGGCACAGGTGCCGCTGGAGGTGGTGCTGGAGGAGGGGACACAGGAGACACAGAGCTGCTTCCTGGGCCTGGTGTGCCACTGCTCTGCATTACGCCCTGGCAAGACATCCCCAGGGCGTCGGAATCAAGCTGGTGCCCACCAGGGACCTGGCTTCTCAGCTCCCCAGGGACAGTGAGGAGGGGGAGTGGGTGCCCAGAGAGCAAGGACCTGGCCCTCTCTGTGCCCAGCACGGTGGCTGCTGAGCTGGGACTCCAGCCCAGGGCTCTGCCTGCCCCCGCGGATCCTGTGCCCTGCTTGGGGCTCAGCCAACGAGGGTCAGTCCCGGAGGCGCCCGCAGCTCTGAGCCTTAGTTCCTCCTCCCTGAGGGGCAAGACCTGGATGGGATAAAGATGCACACACTTGTTCCCGCCCATGCGGATTTCAGGGCAACAGGACACCACTGAGCCCTCCCCTCTCCTCCCGGCGGACATCAGCTCCTTAGGGTGGGACCTCGAGTAGGGTACATTGCTTCGCCTCGCTTTTCTAGGGTGTTGCCCCATCTCTGCCACTGGCCCCTTACCTTGTTGGATGCTCCTGAAGGCATGAATGTCAGAGGTCGTCTTAGAGACGGGGGCTGAAGTCTGAGATGTAGACCTGCCAGGTCCCCCAAGCACTTGGGTTCCCAAAGAACCCGGGCAGCTAGACTGGAGCTACGGGGTGGAGGAGGGGAAATCC
This sequence comes from Eschrichtius robustus, assembly GCF_028021215.1. NCBI lineage: Eukaryota > Metazoa > Chordata > Mammalia > Artiodactyla > Eschrichtiidae > Eschrichtius > Eschrichtius robustus. The sequence continues at coordinate 150,235,016 of NC_090827.1, read as the reverse complement.
AGAAGGTCGGAGCTCCCCCGCTGCAAAGGGGACTCTCAGGGGGCCTTTATAGAGCAGCAGAGAACCTCTGTGCCATCCTTGCCTGGAGGGATAGCTCTCAGCCCCGGGGGGAAGGGGGAACCAGACAGGGAGACCGCGGCATTGTGGTCCCACTCACTACTGGGCAGCAACCTGCACTGGGATCCCTGCTGCCAGGGGACGTGAATGATCCCCCCTCCATCACCCTGCCTGGGGAGTGGGGGTGGTCTGGGGGAAGCAGAGAGGGGGCTGGGGGGCGGGGCAATGTCTCGGCCAGGGTCGACCCACGGTCATTCTGTGGTCAGTGGTGTCTGGTGACAGCTCGGGGTGGTGGGAGGGACAGGTGCCAGAGGGCGAAGCCAGCTCGGTTGAAGCGCACTTTAAAATTGGGCCAAGCGCTTGGACGCGCGGACGCCCCCTTCCCGTCGGGCGTTTCCTTTGCTTTTGGAGGGGAGCCCGCTCCCCACCCCCCCCAACCCCCGGGGTGAGCAGTGCCGGAGCGCCAGCGGCCGAGCCCCGCAGTGTGCCTGGCTCCGGAGGGCGCTCAGGTGGCCTCAGGTGCCGCGGGGCGCATCGCCGGGGCGGGGCGCGGGCAGGGCAGGGCAGGGCCGGCTGGGCGCGCACCTCGGCCCCGCCCGCGCGCCGCCCCGCCCGCCCCGCCGGCCGGCGCAGGGCCCTCCCGGAGCTATTTTGAAAGTGACCCTGGGCTGGGCGGCCGCGGGGCGGCGGGGAGAGGCGCGGCGGGCGCGCGGGAACCATGACAGAAGATGACCGAGGCGGCGCTGGTGGAGGGCCAGGTCAAGCTGCGGGACGGCAAGAAGGTCGGGGCGCGCGGCGGGCGCGGGGCGGGCGCGGGGCGCGGGCGGCCGCTCACGCTCCCTCTGTCCCCGCAGTGGAGGAGTAGGTGGCTGGTGCTGCGCAAGCCGTCGCCGGTGGCAGGTGAGCGGGCGCGGGGCGCGGGGCGCGGGGCGCGGGGCGCGGGGCGGGCGGCGGCGGCCTCCTGCGCCCGGCCGGCCCGGAGCGCGGCCAGCTCGCCCGAAATAGCCGGCGGCGCCGGGGCCGAGGGCTGTAACCGGAGAGCGCTCCGGCCTCGCCCCGGCCTGCGCCTGCCGCGGACGCCGGGACGCGGGACCCTCCCGCGACCGCACCGGGCCCGGGAGCCGTCATCTCAGACTCCAGGCCCGGGGCGGCGACCCCCTTAGCAGAAGGGCGGGTTGAGGCTCGGAGGGGCCTGCGGGAGCCGGTGGAGGCCCGAGGGGCGAAAGGGCAGGAGCCTGTCCTGGCCCCCTCCCCCATCACGCAGCAGGGAGCATCCCGGAAAGTTCTGCCCCAGTTGGGGATTGAGTCGTGTCTTTGAATCCAAATGCGGATGGGTGTTCCGGGCAGCGCTGACCCCAGGCGGCCCTTCCACCCTCCCCAGGTGGAGCCGAGGCTGGGCCGCCAGGTGGGAACGGAGAAGAGTGAAATCTACCTTGTGTGTGGGATCCGTCCCGGGAGGAGAGGACGGCCCCCTCCCAAGCCCCTGGGCAGAGCCGGCACCCCAGCCGGGAGGAGCCAGCTGGAGCCCCGGAGCGGGGCACCTCCAGCTCAGCGGCCGGAGGCTCCGAGCTGTGCAGCTGCAGCTGTTTCCGGAGACAGGTGCCTTGGAGCCGGCCCAGGCACCCGGGGGTCTGTGTGGGATGCTGGGGGTGTGAGCGCACGCTGCCTCACACGTGCGGGCTGCCCGAGAGTCTTCCGGGACGCCTGGGGTGTCTGCCATTTCCCAGGCAGGGTGTGGAGGGCGCCCTCCCTGCGCCCCTCCCGGGTCCCCTCCTCCATCCCTTGCGCTGAGCCGGCTCTGAGAGCCTCGTGGTTGCGATAGAAGGGTCTGCTTTTGGCCGCGGACACACTCACCTCCTGCCCGGGCCTCAGCTTCCCCTCCAAGGGGGCCTGGGCTCCGTGCACCCTTCGTTCAGCCAATCAGTCTTTCATGCCCAGCCCCTGCGTCTGGAGCTGTGGGGTCCTAGTCCTGGGGAGCTCAGGGACGCCTGGTAGGGGTGGGGGAGGGTCGGAGCTGGGGAGACGGAGGCGGGGGGGCCCAGCCAGCAGGGAATGGAGGCACCGGCCAGCTGAGGGTGGCAGAGCCGAGGGGCGAAGGCCGTGCTGACCCAAGAGGCTATGGCCCGAGGCAGGGGGCTGGCTGTTGGTTGGGGGTTGCTTGCCGGGACGGTGGTGAGCCAGGGCCCGTGCGGGCCTCTGGGACAGGTGGCCCACCCGAAGAGCAGTCCCGGGGTGGGCCTTGTCCCTCTTGGTAGGGGGGGGTAGTGATTTGCAGCCCCTGGTGGTGGATTTTATGCCAGTATCCGAGAGCGCTGGTTGAGAGGTGAGCTCTGGCCGGCCCTGGAGGACACCTGTGGAGGGGGCCCTCGTGCACTGCAGGGGAGTTTGCAGTGGGTCCTCAACACCGTAGACTCTGAGTCTGTAAGTGGGCTTGTGGTCATCGGGCCTTTCCTGGGTCTTACCACGTGCAGCGGTAGAGAGCGGGGGGGGGGGGGGCGTCGGGGAAGAGCCTCCTCTGCAGGGGCGCCAGGGCTGGACCGGAGGGGAAGTCGCGGAGAAGAGAGGGAAGGCGCTCGGGCAGGACGAGGCCGGGGACTGGGGGCGGGGCGGGGATTAGGGGTGGTGGAAGGTACACGCGGCCCCTCTGGGCTGCCGTCCACTGTGAGCCCTGCATCTCACGTCCTGGTCCCCAGGGTCTCAGAACCCCCGCTGTCACTGCCGTTATCTTAGCAGCGCCCCCTTTATCCACACACTGCACGAGGGCCGCGGTCATCCTCTTACGGGTGCTTGGCCTGAGGCGGAGCTGCCAAGCTGACCCCGCTGGGTCACTGCCCCGCTCTCGCCAGCCCTCCCTCTGCCTCCTGGCCGGTGCCAGTGGCTGTGGTTCCCCGACGGGTCAGAGGCTCCGGACCCTCCTCGCTCTCCCCTCCCTGGCCCTTAGCTGATGAGCTGGCCCCTCTCTAGTGTGTTGGGGAGCCTGGCTGGGAGGGGTGCAGCCGCCTGGCCCCCCCTTATCCTGAAGACCAGCTCCCTCGGGTGGCCTTGGGTGTTGGGGGCAGGTCCTTGTACTTGCGGTCCCCACAGCTAAGACTCCCCAGATCCCGGCTGCAGCCAAGGGGGAGCCTGGGAAGGAGAGAGGAGGGGCCGCCCTGCCTTCTCGTCATGAAAACCCAGGACTCTTGTTTTTGAAAAGTATTTCCTTCCCAGGAGGGCCCACAAGGAGAGGTTAGGAGGGAATCAGGGGCTGCAGGCGGGTGGAGGGTAGGAGGGCCCCTCTCCGCTTTGTGTCTCTTCTCCTGTTTTCGCTTTTCTTAACTAGGACCACTTATTCTTCTTGCAATAAAGTTTGGTTAGTGGAAGGAAGGAAAAGCTCTGATTTTTTTTTAGTAGTTCTTCATTGGAGTATAATTGCTTCACAATGCTGGGTTAGTTTCTGTTGTATAACAAAGTGAATCAGCTACACCTATACATGTATCCCCATAGCCCCTCCCTCTTGCGTCTCCCTCCCTCCCACCCTCCCTATCCCACCCCTCTAGGTGGTCACAAAGCACCGAGCTGGTCTCCCTGTGCTATGGGGCTGCGTCCCACTAGCCATCCATTTCACATTCGGTAGTGTATATATGTACACGCCACTCTCACTTCGCCCCAGCTTCCCCCTCCCCCCACCCCCGTGTCCTCACTTAAAGAGATGAAAGGGAAAACCTCTTATTGAAAGAAGTAACAATCTTTCTAAAAGGCAGTCATACTTAAGTGGGATTGTGCTTCTTGGGGTCTCGACCTCTTTCCTGGCCAGAGAATTCATGCCTGGATCCTTTCCCTTGAGAGGAGGATGGTCTGGGCCCACCCCTGGTGACCCTGGGCAGCCCCTCTCTTCCTCCCCGGGTTGAGGCTTAGGATGGTGGGAGGGGTGTCTCTCGCGTGGCTGCCCCGTGGAGGGGGCGGCCCACCCACGGGTGAGGCACCCAGAGGGGTCCTGAGCAGCCAGGGCAGCTCCCCGGCCCTCCGCTCCGCTCCGAGGGCCCTGCTTCACCAATTCCTGTGCAAGCTGCTGGGGCTTTATTCAGCCCAGGAAAGCCACCGGGAGGGACCCTGACTCCTGGAGCTGGCAGGGCCTTTGGGGGGTCATCATAGGCACAGGGGCTGAGACTTGCTGACCCAAGGGGTCTGGCCCACAAATGATTGGGTGCTGCCTCCTGCCCCCAGCGCCTTGGCCGGCTGGGAGGTCAGCACCTGCTCCTGCCACTGAAGGTGAGGTATTAGTTCAGTACCCGCTTCCTAACCCTGCCCTCAGTCCAGGTGCTGAGTTCCTGGAGGGCAGGGTCCCTGACTCAGCGTCACCCCTCACAGGCAGCCTGGCAGGGGCTGGGACCTGCCCGGTGAGGTGCTGTGAGCCCAGCCACTCTCGGCAACATCTGGGTCCTGCAAACTTGCCCAGGAACCGGGGCCTCGGGACACCTGCCCCTTAAGCCGCCTGAGGTGTCCCCCTGTGCCCGTGCCTATCCTGTGCAGCGGCAGCTCTGCTAACTAAGGTGGGCGCATTCCGAGAGGTTGGGGGTCCCAGGTGGTGATGGTGGGGAGGGTCCCTTCTCCAGTCCCACCTTCTGGCCTTGGATCGGCCGTGTCCCCCGGGGAATGGGCGTGACTTCTCAGTCCTGGGCTGGGCAGGCACTCAAGGACAGGGTGTGGGTGGTGGCCAGCCATCCCGTCCCCATGGAGACCTCGACAAGGGGGCCAGGGCTTCCTGCAGCCCCTGGTTCCGGACCGGGAATCGGAGCACCTGGGCTCAGGTCTCGCCTCTGCTCGGACCAACTGTGTGACCTGGACGCGTCCTAGTTGGTCCCTGCGGAGGGTGGACGGGTGGTGGGCATGCACTGGGCCCGGGGCACCGTCCTCTCCCGCTGCTGCCGGCGAGGTCGGGGTAGCCTGCCTGTGGGAGCCCGTGAAGCCCCCTTGCGCCCTGCATACACAGTGAACGCGCTTCCCCCCGAATTGGATCAGGAACAGGCCTGGACCTGTGGGTCAGAGGGGGTCCCTCTGGGCTTCAGCCTGAGGCACCAGCTGGCGGGCGCTGTCAGCAGCCCCCATCCCCAGTGCTCGGCTGCCCCCAGGCCGCTGCCCAGCTGCTCTGCTGAAGGCACTGCCCAAGGTCACTGTGACCTCCGAGGGCTAAATCCAACAGCCGCTCCTCCGGCTGTGTCCCGTGGGTGGGTGTCAACCTCCGTCTCCTCTCCCGGCTCCCCCTGCCCCCCACAAGGCCCGGAGGTTTGCCTCTTCCCGGCCACCCGCCCTCCCCAGGCTCTCGGCCCCGGGCTGTAAACGCCTCTGAGTGCCCATGACTGACTCCATGGTTATTTTTACATCTTCAGACGCGTGTGTCCAGCTGCCCGCGTGCACGCCGCCTGGCGTCTGATGGGCCTCTCAGGCTCACGTGTCCGGGACAGAACCCCAACCCTGCCCCCTGCCCCCGGCCCCGCACCCCCACCCAGGTGCCCCCCTCCCCAATCCAGCATCGCCCTCCTCTTCCTTTCCCTCACCCCGTCATCCACCCACCAAGAGGTCCCACGAGTTAGCGCGGCCTCCGCAGAGGGAAGGCCCCTCCCGCTGTCACCATGGTTACTGCAGAGCCTAGCCTTGGGCCCCCTTTCCTCTGCTCGGCCTAGGCCAGCAGCTCCTCTGGCCTGGACAGCTGCAGGGGCCTGGAGCTTTGCTGTCACCCTGTGTCCCTTCGCCACACGCAGCCAGGCTGGGCCCTCTTTGCTCACAGCTCTCAGGGCCCCTGGTGTGCTGGGATGCGGCCTTGGCCTGGCTCAGCAGGCCCACCTGGCTGGAGCCCGCCTACACCTCGGACCACTCTTCCCTTCCCCTTGTGCCAGCCCTGCCCACTGGGTCCCTGCCTCTGGGCTTCTGCACTGGCTGTTCCCTCTAGCACAATGCTGTTCCCTGAGGTGCTGCCGGGCTGGCGCCTTATATCCCTTGGGAGTCCGTTGTCCCTTTGGGAGAGTCTCTGACCCCCGTGCTCAGGCCCCATGACAGCCGCTGTCATCAAGTGCCGTCCACCCCCAAATGCCATCCACCCCTGCCATCAAATGCCGTCCCCTGGACAGCTTTTCCTCAGAGTTTTCTTCTTTATCGACCTTTTTCAGCGTTTGACTGTCTCCCCTCGGGTTTCAGCTCCGCAGAAGCCGGCCTGTGTCCCCTGGGTCCCCGGGCTGCTCGTGAGCAGAGTGAACTGGGCTGAGGGCTATGGGGGAGGCCACCCCGCGGAGGGACGGGAAAGGAGGTGGGGTGGGCTCCGAGGGGCCCCACTGGGGGTCTTTCAGTGGCCCTTTGGGTGAGCAGGGCCCACTATGTGCGGAAGAGGGCAGGGGTGGGCTGACCCCAGAGGCGGGTGCGCTCCCCTGGGTTTCATGGTGGTGGGGAATGTCCCAGGGCCCAGGCCGAGGTCCCTGCTCATCCCGCTCTGTGCTTGCTGGCGTGTGGCATTCACCGAGGGCCTCTGTGTGCCAGGCTGGGGCTGTGCTGGTGCCTTGACTCTGCAGGGTGAGTGGCGTCCGTTTCTCAGATGGAAAATAGAGGCTCTAAGAGCTGAGGGACGGGTTCCCAAACGCGGATATGGGACGTGAACCGGGTCAGCTGGTCCCCACTGTGGCGCCCATGCACAGTGGTGGAGTGTGTGCAAGCCTGCAGGTGTGCGTGTGTAAGCACACGTGTGTGAGCACGCACGCACGCGTGATCAAGTGTGTGGCTGTGCTCGTGCACAGGAATGTGTGTTTGTGCGTGTGCCTCTGCGTGCACCCCCTTGGTTTAATCTTTGGCGCTTTTGTCATCGCCCCATCCGTGCCTCCTTTCACTACGACGACCGCAGTCCCCTCCACCCCTGGCCGAGAGCTGCCCCGGCAGCGAGCCGCCCAGGCCCTGCGGCGGCTTCATCTCCTGCCCCTGGAGTCCGGGCGCCCAGGGCCAGGTTGCAGCCTGGCTGTGGCCCTGCAGCTCCGCACTTCAGCTGGATGGGTGCTGCCGTGAGCGGGGTCCTCAGGCCCTCGTGGCCCGGCGTGGAGAGAAAGCGGCCACGTGAGTGGGTGGCCCGGGGCGCGGGGTGGGAAGGCCAGGGACGCTCCCTCGCCGAGTGACCAGCCTCGCTGGGCTTCTTGCGAGGGGCGCAGCCCTGGGTGCCCCCGGCTCCGCAGGAAGGGCTGGTGGTGTCCCTGCTGCCTGGGGGCACTGGCGCTGTCTCTCCCGGGCACGACCTGCTTTGTCTCAGGCCCAGACCCGAGAATTTCTGTTTCTCCGGTGCCTGGTACTGAACAGCTTTCCACTAAACAGCACTCCTCACAGAATAGGTTTTAAAAATAGGATCAATTCATGGCCCGAAGTGATGGGGAGGGAGAGGGGGTGGAGCAGCTGCCCATCAAAGGGCCCCAGCCACGCCCCTCCCAGGAGCGGTGTTGCGCCTCAGCTAATGGAGCCCACTGCGGGGGGCTGGAGGGTGCCGGGTGAGGGGGTGGACGGCAGCTGCTCCAGCCGTAACCCGGGCTGTGGCTCTGGGCCTCCACGGGGCAGAAGGTGGGAGATCATCACACAGCCGTGTCCCTCACCCTGTTCTGTTCATATGTAAAGTGAAAGCAGTGACTCCGAGGGTGTGTTAGCTTCCTGGGGCTGCAGTAGTGAATTGCCACTAACTGGGGGGCCTAAAACAACGGAAGTGTGCCCTCTCACAGTCCTGGAGGCTGGAGGTCCAAAATCCAGCAGTGTTCTCCTGCTGAAGGCGCGGGGGACCATCCTGCCCGCCTCCTCCGGCTCCGGGCCGCTCCAGGCCTCCTGGGCTTGTGGGCGCATCACTCTGTGACTTGTCTTCTCGTGGCCTCTCTTCTGTGCATCTGTGTTTCCTTTTTTGTCTCTTATAAAGACACTCATCTTTGTTTTTTTTTAATGAATTTATTTATTTATTTTTGGCTGTGTCAGGTCTTCGTTGCTGCGTGCGGGCTTCTCTCTAGGTGCGGCGAGCGGGGGCTACTCTTTGTTGCGGTGCGCGGGCTTCTCGTTGCGGTGGCTTCTCTTGTTGCGGAGCACGGGCTCTAGGTGTGCGGGCTTCAGTAGTTGTGGCGCGTGGGCTCAGTAGTTGTGGGTCGTGGGCCCTAGAGTGCAGGCTCAGTAGTTGTGGCGCATGGGCTTAGTTGCTCCGCGGCATGTGGGATCCCCCCGAACCAGGGCTCAAACCCATGTCCTCTGCATTGGCAGGCGGATTCTTAACCACTGCGCCACCAGGGAAGTCCCAAGACACTCGTCTTTAGATTTAGGGCCACGTGGATAATCCTGGGTGACTCATTTTGAGATCCTTACCTTGTTCACATCTGCAAAGACCCTTTCTCCAAATAAGGTCATGTTTGCAGATTTGGGGGGGTCAGGACATGGACATGTCTTTTGGGGGGCCCCCATTCAGCCCGCTGCAGATGGGCGAGGGTACGCGTTGATTCTCAGATCTCTGTAAGGAGTAGGATGTGAGCTGCATTTCAGATAGAGCCAGGATCCAGAAAGATTAGACCGGCCCAGGGAAAAGGGTCTCGGGGACACATGTTGGCTCTTGCATGTAGGTCCCCAAACCAGCCTTGCAAGTGCAGGCGTCCAGGGTGGCAAGACCTGCTTGGCAACAGGAGGCATCTGAGGAGTGTGAGAAGCTATGGGGCGACACAGGGGCTCGTAGCAAACTAGACTCTAGACCACGAGTCGGCAAACCAGGGCCCTGAGCCGAAGCCGGCCCGCTGCTTGTTTCTGTTATAAAGTTTTATTGGAACACAGCCATTCACTTACGTGTGGTCTGTGGCTACTTTCGCAGTTCAGTAGTTGTGACAGAGGCTGCGTGGTCCACGTAGCCGAAAACAGTTACTGTCTGACTCTTCACAGAAAGGGTTATGGACCTTGCTCTTGGCTATGTCACTGGGAGCGTAACTCCTAGAGCAAAGGGGTGACAGTCTGGCCCTGCCTTGCTGTTAAGGCCACAACTAAAGCGAATGGTCTTTCCTGTGACAGAGGCCCTCACCCTCATGTGTGCCAGGTGATGGGGCTGTCACTTCTCCAGCAGAAGAGGGCCTGCCTTCAAGAGCTCACCTTCCAGGGCGGGGAGACAGGAAATAGACAGGGGGCAGACAGCTACCTAGAAAAGCCACCGAGAGATGCCGGCCTTCCCTGGGGAGAGGAGTGGCAGGAGGCGGTCGGCGTGTCTGGGGGTGGAGCAGCCCGTGTGGCTGGCAGGGCGGTCCTCACGCCCGTGGTCCCTTCCCTAGCTGCCTCGGTGGCTTCCCTTTGTCCACACACATTTTTACTGGGAGTCCTTCTGTGCTCACCGCCTCCCCAGGCTTTTACCTCTTGGGCCTCTGGTGACACATCAGGGAACGCTTCCATAACAACCCATGCCCTTCATGCCACGTGTGTGACTAATTTCTCTCCGGGCTGGGCCACGAGTTTCCTAAGGGAGCCATGCTCGGGAGAGAACACGCTGGAACCCTTGGGTGGGCAGATGGGTTTTTGTGGGTTCTGGGGTTTTGTTTGTTTCCCTCAAAATGAGAACATCTTTGCTTTTTTCTGACATAAGCATTTCAAACACTACAAACAGGGTCTCAGGTAGGAAGTGAAGCTCCCCACCACAATCCCCGGATTTTGTAAATACAGGCGTGTCTGAGCCCAGTCACCCAGGCTGGTCTGTGTACTGCCTGGGGCTGCTTCCACGCCCGACGGCCGAGGTGGGTGGCCGGGACAGACTGTCCGCCCTCTGCCTTCATAAGGAAGGGGCTGTGACTGTGGTTTGATGGCAAACAGGCAGGAGGCACCACCCTTGTTCTCCGTCTGGTGGCAAAGATGAGTCTTGAGCCAAGCTCGTTGGGATCTGGTTGTCACTTGGGTCTGTGGGGCTGCTTTTCCAGGCTTCGGGGGTTGGGCGGGGGGAAGCAGTTCATCGCTCCATCCCGCGACGTCCTCCTGCGCCCGCCCCTCCGTCCCCTCCTGCCGGGCGAGGGGGCTTGATCGTGGAGAGCTCCGGTGCGGGGCTCAGGGCTGTCTGACACTTCAGTGTTTAGGTGTTTACATTAGGCCCCGGACTCCTCACCCTCATCAGAGACCGGGTGGCGGCCAGGGTGGGCGTACTTAGGAGGGACGCTTGTCCTCTGATCTCGGGCGGTTCGCCAGGGCCACACAGGCAGCCAGGAGCGGCGGGGATACCAGCGCAGCGATTAGGGTGTTGAGGGAAATGGGAACTTGAGACAGACTCAGGCACATCCCCTGCAGGGTCTCGGGGGTGGCTCGTGTTGGGTCTGGCAGAGGGACCCCAGCGCTGGAGTCCGGGTCACACCCTGGAAACGGAGAAATCCAGGAGGTGAAGTGGGTCTGGGTGTGGCAGGATGCCACCCTTGCAGGGCCGAGGCGGGAGGCCTGAGTCCCCGGGCAGGCTCTGTGCTGTCCTGCCAGCAGCCTGAGTGTGGCCCCTGTGGCCCCAGGGTCTGGGGCAGGGTGGAGGCCCTGGCTGGGGGCCAGGGTCAGGTGGGCGGGCCAGCCAGGGAGTGTTCTGAGCCCGCTTCCGCTGTGTGGCCCGGGACCCTGCGGGTGGGGTCACCCTCTTGCACACGAGGAGGTGGAGGTGCAGGGTGGCCGGGGAATTGCCCGGGGCCGTGCCTGGGGCCCAGGCTCTTGGCGAGGGGATGCCGGGGACCCGGGCGGTAGCTGCACTGGGCCGGCATGCCTGACGGCCCCCCGCGCCCTCCGCAGACTGCCTGCTGATGCTGGCCTACAAGGACAGGGCAGAGCGAGCCAGAGGGATGCGGGAGCGCAGCAGCCTCGCGCTGGAGGACATCTGCGGCCTGGAGCCCGGCCTGCCCTACGAGGGCCTGGCCCACACGCTGGCCATCGTCTGCCTGTCGCAGGCCATCATGCTGGGCTTCGACAGCCGGGAGGCCATGTGCGCCTGGGACGCCCGGATCCGCCACGCGCTGGGTGAGGGTGAGTGACACCGGTGCAGGGCTCCGAGGGCCCGGCCTCTGTCCTGAAGTGTCCCGCGGGCCTCACCGATGGGCTGCAGAGGCCGGGACGCGGCTCCAGGCCACGGAGCTCAGTGCTTGCTGAGCGCCCTCCGCTCGGCCGCAATTGGGGCGGGGGGCTGGGGGGCTGGCCCCTCCTGAGCTCCCTAACTTGACCCCTTCATCTGAACTAGAGCTTTTAGCCCCAGCGGGCGGCTGGCTGCCTGAGCCCAGAGCCGGGGCAGGAGGGGCGGTGCGGTGTCGGGAGTGCCGTCCCCCGCGTGTCCCTCTAGGGGAGTAGCGGGGTGCGGGGAGTGTGCTTGGGAGATGGGGAGGACCCAGCCCACCTCTCAGCCCCGCTGCCCACCCGGCTGTGTGAGCAGAGGCGGGCGGGCCCCCAGCTGAGCCGTCAGAACCCATGATATTTTTTTAAAAATTAAAAAAAATTGCAGTATAGTTAATTTACAATGTTGTGTTAGTTTCAGGTGTCCGGCAAAGTGGTTCAGTTACACACATATATGTATATTCTTTTCCATATTCTTTTCCATTATAATTTATTACAGATAATGAGTATAGTTCTCTGTGCTATACAGTAGGTCCTTGTTGTTTACCCATTCTGTATATAGTAGTGTGTATATTTTAATCCCCACGTCCTAATTTATCTCGAAACCCGTGATATTTTAACACCGTATTTTGAAAATTCAAAATTAAAGCCAAAAGCCCGTGACGAACAAAGCGTCAGAATTTAGAGTGAAGTCGGGCTCAGAGCCACGCTCAGACATTCCCGTCCTCAGCTGCCCCAGCGCCACAGCCAGCCTGGTCTCGATTTACGCATTTGCTGCTTCGCTCACCGTGGGCTCTTTGCATTAATTTTTGTTGTTTAAATAATCATTAAAATGTCAGTGATCTTGGCCACTGTTTTGTGCCCAGGTAAGGCCCTTGCTCACCTCACCCCAGCCCAGCCCGGCTAGGGGGCTGCGGCCCCTCCCACCTCCGGGCGCCCCCTGAGCGGTCCCCTAGTCTGGGGACGTGTGGACGGCTCAGTGAGGGGATGCGGTGGCAGAAGGGAAGAGCCGCGCCTTTCCAGAAAGTTCTGCGGTTGGGGGTTCCCGCCAGTTCAGCCTGGCTCAGGGCACGGCTCCTCTTCTGCCACGGGGCAGGCAGGGCCCTTGCACAGAGGCAGCTGGCACCCTGTCTCGGCACCTTGACAGAAATCACCAGGACACTGACGGGGTCGCTGACCCCCAGCCTCCTTGGGCAGGGCACGGCAGGCCCTCAGCGCTTCCTTGCCTAGGAGACCCTCGACGCCCCACTGCAGGGGCTTGGGTGGGGCTCAGGGAGGAGGAGGTGGAGCTGGGACTGGGCCCCTCTGGGTTGGAGATGAGGCTGGTGGGCACGGGCGGGTAGGCCGCCGTCCACTCCTGGGCCCGGCTACTCCGGGGTGCACCCTCTTCCGAGGTGGGAGCCATCTGGGGAGGGAAGACCGTCCTCCTGAGGGGCTTCGGGGGCAAAGCGCCGAGCTGAGGTAGTGGATGAGATCTCGGGGAGCAAGTTGTCCTGCTCGGCGCCAGGGAGAACCCCTAACTGGAGAGGGAAGGGGGTCCACGGTTTCCCGAGTGTCCCTGCGGTCAGGCTGGGCTGTGAGGCAGACCTTAGACTCTCCACGGACCAACGGGAGGCTGGGCCTCCTGGGCCTCCGTTTCCCCATCTTTGAAATGGGACCACAGCAGCTACCCTTGGCGGGGGTGCTCAGAGGAGGTGCTGTGAACAGGAGTCCTGAGGCCGCGGACCTACCAGGAGTCGCATGTGAGCTTTTACTGGAGCTCGCCGGGGCCAAGTTAGGGTGGGGAGGGGGCCCCCTGAGGATGGGAGAGGTGAGTGTAGCCACCTCGGGGCTGGACGCTGCGCTGGGAGGCGGGGCGGGGCAGACCTGCCCTCTGAGCCGACCCTGGGATGCTGTGCGCCCCTCCCCCGCCTCTGCCCCAGCGACGCCCTCTCACCCCTGCCCCGCCCTCAGTGCACAGGTTCCACGTGACCGTGGCTCCCGGCACCAAGCTGGAGAGCGGACCCGCCACCCTGCACCTCTGCAATGACATCCTCGTCGTGGCCAGGGACGTCCCTCCGGCCGTCACGGGGCAGTGGAAGCTGTCGGACCTCCGGCGCTATGGGGCTGTGCCCAGCGGGTTCATCTTTGAAGGAGGGACCAGGTGTGGGTACTGTAAGTATGTGGGCCGTGGGGACCCTGGGCCGCGGGCAGCCCCAGACCTCCCGGCTTCCCGGCCCGACTGTGGTTCAGAGCCGACCCTCCTGCTTGCAGCTGGACTCTCGGGGACACGGCAGGGTTATGTCTTTTAACGTCGAGCCCAGACCCTCAGCTGTCTCTGTTCTTGCTGTTGGAGGGTGGGTGCTTGGAGGCTGAGAGGAGGGCCCTCCCGCAGGAAGCCCCTGCAGGGGTCACCCGGAGGCAGCTCATGGGCCTACGTCCCAGGTCACAGAGCGTCAGAGCAGCTCAGGTTGGCTTTAAAAAAGAAAAGGGGAAGAAGAAGAATAGATGCATTTATTGAGGATGTGCTGAGAAACTCCATAGTGGACCCGCCAGCTCCCTCGGCCCTCCCAGGCCGGACGTCACAGGTGGGGGCCGAATGCGAGGGCGCAGCGGTGAGGCAGGGGTCCCCAGGGCCGAGGTGGTGTCCGAGCTCCAGGGAGCTGGCCTCCAGGCCGGGAGGGGCGTGGTGGGAGTGGGGGATGTTCCAGTGCCCCCAGCCTGCTGTTCTCCGAGTTGGGGGCCGCTGTGGACCTGCTGTCACCGCGGGGAGCGAGAAGTCCCTTCCCTCCTCTCCAGAGGGGCCGAGCCTATCTGCGTGGCCTCCCCGGGCTCGCGGCCGGCCGAGTGCCTCCTGCTGAGCAGCTGGGCGGCCTCGAGGGCCACGGTCAGTGTGCTGGGCTGTGGGCTGTGCATCCCCACCTCCGTTCAGCCGGGACCCTGGTCAGGGGGATCATCGGCCCCTCCCTCGTGTGCCGGGTGGATGGAGGCTCTAAGCCGGGGGCGACCTCTCTCCACCTCCCCACCGCCGTAAAGGGGCATTAACCGCCCCCTTCTCTACCACCTGCAGCCTCATGAGAGGACGAAGATGGCAGGGGCCTACTGCAGGGTCTGGCACACTCTCGGTATGGCCAGGATGGGGGTCCACCTGGCTCTGGGGCCCCGGTCATGCCTGGATTTCTCTGGACAGAGGACACGGTTGTGCTGCGTGCTGGGCATCTGGCCCCTTCATTCCGCAGGGGGTGTGTGAGGTGGGACAGGCTGATCCGGCCCAGCCGGGCAGCCCGCAGGGCCCTGCCTTTGAGGGGACAAGATGTGAGCTTCAAAGGCGCTTAGCAAACAGGTGAACAAGCAGGTGAGGGCCAAGTTCCTGCTCAAGGCAGCAAGGTGTCTATAGCCACTGAATTGTATGATGCTCCCTGGTCCTGGGCTTGGGGGAGGTTAAAAGCTTGGAGAGCAAAGAGAGGCAGGGAGGGGGGATGTAGCGGAGGCGTAGGTGGGCCTCTGGGGCGGGCAGTTTGGCGCAGTGGCCCTGGAGCTGGTGGGGTGGCCGCAGCCAGCGTCCAAAGGGCCTTGACTGCAGCTGGGCCTGTGCATTTCCCACCTGGAGTTCTTGAGCAGGAACGAGGGGTGAGCACAGCTGTTGGCCTGCCTGCCTGGGCTGTTGTGGAAGGGCGCACGGGACATTGGCCAGAGTCCTTTCTGCTGGACAAGCCCTGGGCCACCTCGTCTTTGGTACATTAGAGGTGACAGCAGCAGGTGGTGCAGGGGACCCTGGCCCAGCTTTGTTTCCCTCCCTTGCGTGGCTGGCCGGGAGCCGCAGGTCACAGTGTACTTGGCACGTGGCGGCCCTTCCCTTCCGAGATCTCCTCCACGTGGGGCCCTGGAGCTGCTGGGGGCACCCCGGGCAGGGTGGGGGGAGCGACCAGCGTCCTGGCTGGAACTGTGGAATCCCTGAGCGCTGAGGCTCAGACAGGTTGACTTGTGACTGGGGTTCAGACCTGGGGTTGGCGCTGGCGTGTGCCCTCGAGCGGGGGCAGGCCAGGACGACCGGTTCCTTGGAGACCGTTTTATTTGCCCGGACATAATGTAATAGAGCCCTCTGGATATTTTTCCCCTGAGGCCTCAGAGTTGAAAATTCCGACTCTTGGGGTGGGTGGGCTCCTTCTGCGATCGTCAACAATTCCAGGCATCGGAGCAGCGCTTCGTGCGAGGGCAGAAGCTGAACCTCGAGCCGCTGTGCCTTCCCTGGGTCCCCAGCGTGAACTGTGACGGGGCCGCCCTGGTGCTTCTGCCCGAGGCCTCGAGTTAGCTCCGTCCACAAACCCGGGCGGATCTGCCTTGACCTGCAGGCTGCAGGCCGGACATTCTCCCTCCCGCTGAGGGACCCTGGACCGAGAGAGAGTCCCTCTTGGGCATCCTCATCTCCCCTCCAGGCTGTCTGGAGGCCCCTGGCCAAACCCACCCGGTCAACAGTGACCCAACACGGTGGTGGGTGGCTAGGACAGCCCTTCCCGACCCTCTGCCCCCGGCAGGTCCCACTGGGCTGCGTTCTCTTCCAGGGACAAGCTTGCTGCCGCTCTGCTGGTTTAAGCCAGTTTTTAGGCTGTTACCGGACTCGATGCAGGGCTGGGTGGGAGGGGACAGTGCACCGCTGTTCGTGTGGTCAGAGTGCCAGGCCGCTCAGGACCCGGGCCGTCCTGGGAGGAGGGCGGCTAGTTCAGGTGCGGGAAGGGGTGTGAGTTAGGGTCCTGAGGCCACGTAGCAGATGAACACAAACCGGGGCCTTAGAACAACACAAATTTGTTCCTTCCCCGTTTCGTTCAAAGTCAAAGTTGGGGAAGGGCCGGGCTCCCTCGGGGGCTCCAGGGGAGGGTCTTCCCTGCCTATCCCAGCTCCCGGGGGGGCCAGGTGTTCCCGGGCTTGTGGCCGCGTCTCTCCCGTCTCTGCCCCGGCATCACGGGGCGTCTCTGTAGGACACCAGTCGTTGGGTTTAAGGCCACCGCACACTCCGGGATGGTCTGTCTGAGAGCCTTCACTTGAGCACGCCTGCAGAGACCCTTTTCCAAATAAGGCCACAGTCATAGGCTCCAGGATGTGAACCTGTGCTTTGCGGCCACCGTTCAGCCCGTGACAGGGGTCACCTGACCTGTGAAGGCGCCAGCATTCAGATCTCGATGAGTCTGTGGGCACCGGGACAGAGGGGGTTAGAGTCACCAGAAGGTCCTGGAGGGTTTTGGATGTAAGGAATCAACATCTTCTCCCCTGGGGCAGGTCCCAGCCTGGACCCTGGGCCCCCCAGGCCACATCCCCCGGGCCCTCAGCCTCAGACCACTCCAGAGAGCAGTAACTCGACCCTGGCCCCCTTCACCCATCCTGAGACGTCGGTGACTGGATGTCAGGAGAGGGCCCTGGAGAGTGTGGAGGAGGGGTCGGGCAGGTGTGACCAGGACCTGGCAGGTGTGCGGGGGGCTCCGTGTGGCTCTGGGTACCGCGTGGGTGGACGTGTCCTCTGTGTGGCCTCCACATGGACGGCAGCCTGTTCAGATTATTCGGACGGGGGTTGGGCTTGGTGGCCGGGAGCTTGAGGTCCCCCAGCGTGGCCCGATTCTCTGTCTCTGGGGTGGTCACGGCCCGCTGTGTGTGTTTAGGGCTGCAGGGCAGGGGCAGGGCATGCTGGTGAGGGTGGCACAGAGATTTGGGGGCCCTTCCCCACCAACAGACTCAGCAGGCAGGGAGAATGGTGGGCCCGGGAGAGGTGGGGGTCTGTCCGGGGTCTGGAGCCCAGGGAGGGCTTTGGAGAGGGCCAGGGGGCATTTGAACAGGGCCTAAGCATGAATGGAAGTTTCTAGGATGAGGGGCCCCCGAGGAAGTCCCCGTCCTTTACATTGGCAGGTCCTGTCAAGGGCACTTCAAGGGCATTTCCACATCCATAGGAGCCGGCTGCGGACACAAGGATCGGGGTCCTCGGATGCGGAGGAATTCAGCAGGTGGTGGAGGGCGGGAGTCCAAGGCCGGCCCCTGAGTCTGTGCAGGCTGCTCCCCCCTCTCCTTCTCCCTGGCTCCTCGGGGTCCAGGCCATCCTGTCAGCCCCTTGGGGTGCAGTGAGCAGTTTTAAATGATTCTTATACGTGAGTAGAGGATGAAGCTCCGAACTAGGGAGAGACCGTCTTGCTACGCCTGTCCGGATCTGAGAAGCCCTTAAGTGCCTCTTTGGGGCCTTTGTGGTCCAAATGCTGGTCTCGCTGGAACTGCTGGAGCCCTGGTCTTGAAGCCCAGGAGTCTTGGGGAGGAGGGAATGTGTTCAGGGGCTTCTCTGTGGCCTGCACTGGGTGAGGGGTTGGAGCTGGGAGCACACGGCTGGGAAGACTCAGCTTATGTGAGAGGACACAAGGCGTTTAGAATCCTCGGGGGCACGAGGGGAGCCGAGGAGGGCCACAGACCCCAGCCCGGGAGCGCTGGGGAGGCCCTCTGGAGGTGAACCTGAGTGGGGCCTCTGCAGGGTGAATAGGAGTTGGCCCAGCCGCCGAAGGTAGGGAGGGCTGGGGGGAAGAGAAAAGGTGCTCCAGCCGTACATTAAGCGCGGCTGGGTGACGGGAACAGTGTGTGCGGGGTGGCAGAGGTGAGGTAAGAGGAGGAATCTGGACCAGAGCTTGCACTGTGTTCCCAGGGTAGCAGGGAGCCATCAAAGGTGCTAGAGCAGGACAGTGCCACCCACAGATCTGTGTTGAGGGCGATAACTGTGGCCCCAGGGTGCAGACGGGATGGAGGCAGGGGCCGTGAGTGGGCACGAGATGTGGTCCCGCTGAGGCAGGGTCCTGCTGTGGGCAGCAGCTGGGTGGGTGGGCAGGGCCTGTGGGTTCAGGAATGTTAAGGCGGTGAGTGAGAGGGGGAGGGAGGGAGGGCCAGCCTGGGGTGGGCGGGGAGGAGAGCGAGGTGAGGCGAGGGTCCCAGCAGGGTGGGCCTGGGCTGAGCGGTCCAGTGCTTTGCCCATGGGGGTGGGGCAGGCGTCCCAGGCGGGGTTGCAGCCCGTGCAGAGGCCCCATCAAGAACCTGTTCAGGTTTATACTTGGAGGTTGAGCCTCCCCTTGGGGTCTAGGGCCCCTGTCACATTTCTGACAGGTTTGTGGTTGATTTCAGCCCTCTGCCCCGAAGTCTCTGCTCTGGGGGTGGGAGTTGGGCCCGGAATCTGTCACCCTTTTGTACTCCACTATGGCATTTGCACACGGGGATGGTCCAGGGAGGTGACACTCTGGGTGTCCAGGGAGGCCTCAATTGCACAGGGCCAGGGAGAGATGGGGCTGGGGTGATAGTCACCCCAAGAGACCCCCCTGCAGGGCCCCATACTTTGTGGGATTCTAGGTCCTCACACCAACCCTATGTGGTGTGTGCACATCCCCATTTTACAGACAGGGAAACTGAGGCACAGAGCTGTCTATGAGTTGCTCTGGCCTGTCCCTCTGAGCGTGGTGGAGCCGAGGCCTGGCCCTGGGGGGACCTGACTCCACACTGCGTGCCCTGCTGTGCTGCCAGCCAGCCCAGCACCTGCCTGGCACTGGGGTTAAGTGGGGCAGGACCAGACACTTTTCAGCTCTCAGCAGACTCGGGGATTCCTTTTTGGGGTGTTTTGCTTCAGTCTGTTTCCTCTGAGGCAGAAAAGCAGGCCCCGTGTGTCCTCCTGTCCTTGGGGACCTGCCGGGTGGCCTCTTGGGACCACCTGGACGTGATGGCATGCGAGCCTCATCCCACATCTCCAAATGGGAGATGCCCGCTGTGTGCAGGTGGTGTTGTCGGGGCAGGCGGCTGGCATTTAGCAGCGGCCGTGAGGATGTGAGGTGCCTGCACTTCGTGGCTGCCTCCTGCCCGGATGGGGATGGGACGGGCTGAAGAGGGTGGGGAGACGGCTCGCTCGAGGATGGGACAGAGCCTGCTTCCCGGAGGAGTTGTTGTTTGTTTCTGTTTTACTGTGGCAAAATACACATAACACAAAATGTACTATTTAAACCACTTTTAGCATGTAGTTCAGTGGCAGTGAACGCATTCACGCACATGGTTCTGCCCCCATCACCACCACCATCCCCAGAATCTTTTCATCTTCCCGAGCCCTGTCCCCATTAAACACTCTCTCCCCATCCCCTCTCCCCGCCCAGCCCTGCACCCTTTATTCTACTTTCTGTCTCTGAGTTTGATGGCTCTAGGGACCTCCTATAAATGGCATCATGCAGGATTTGTCCTTTTGTGACCGGCTTGTTTCACTCAGCGTAGTGTCCTCAGGGTTCATCCACGTTGTAGCAGGTGTCAGGATTCCCTTCCTTTTTAAGGCTGAATCAGATTCCACCGTATGGATGGACCACATTCTGTTTCTCCATCCATCTGTCGAGGGACGCTTGGATTGCTTCCGCATTTTAGCTATTGTGAATGAATGCTGCTATGGACATGGGTATGCAAATATCTCATCAAGACCTTACTTCTAATTCTTTTGGGTGTGTGCCCAGAAGTAGAATTGCTGGATCAGATGGTGGTTCTCTGTTTAATTTTTTGAGGATCTGCCACACTGTTTTCCACACGACTGCCCCATTTTACATTCCCACCAACGGTGTACGAAGGGCCCAGTTTCTTGACATCCTCACCGGCACTTGTTTTCGGTTTCGTTTTAGTTTTCTTTTTCTTTGTTGTTTAAATAGTAGTCCTCCTAGTGGGTATGAAATGAACAGGTGAAATTTAAAACTTCATTTCGAATGAACTTATTTCATTGAACTTTGCCTCTTTCTCCCCAAATAAGGGCAGAGACAAATGAAGCATTAATTACTAGATGTTTTACTCTATTAGGAAACTCTCTGCAAAATAATATCCCAAGGGGCTCAGTTAGCTGTGCCAACTTTCTGACTGATAATCAGTGCTGTCTGGACTTGAGCTTTCTAGAACCTTCTTGGCAGGAAAGTCCTCCAACGCCTTCAGACTCTGTCCTCGACTGGACTTCACCGTGGGGTCTTTGTCAGCAAAGGGTGGAATGCTTGTTCTCTGAGGAGTTGGGGACTGAGCTCTTAATAGGGTCCAGTGACAAAGGTCTGGACACTGGAGATTAAAGACTAACTTCAGATGGGAATCGGCCGGGATCTAACTGGGCTCATTGAGCGTTTGAAGGAAGGCTTTTCTTTCTCACGGCTGGTGAATCTTTGAGTTGAACACGATGCTTTTCCACTGGAGATATTTATAACGCGGGCGAGTTTTGCTGCATCCCTGAGGATCCACAGCGCCTGTGTCCGTGAACCCGCAGGCGGCTGTTTCCTGCTCCGCAGGACTCTCTCCTCCGTCTGTTAATTTCCCGTGTTATTTATTGCTGCGGGACAGACACCCCAAACTTAGTGCTGTTTCATGGCTTGCGATTCTGTGGGTCAGTGGTCTGGGCAGGGCCCTCAGGGCTCTCTTTGCGCCACCTGGTGCACTGGGGTCACTCGGGCAGTGGCGTTTGGTGGGTGGCCTCAGGCACGGCCTGGGGCCCTGGTGCTGGCTGTTGGCCGGGACGCCTCAGTTCTCCTCCGGGGCCTCGCCCTCCAGCAGGACAGATGGGTTTCTCACAGGGTGGCTGGTTCCAAGAGAGCAAACGTGGGGGTCTCCAGCCCCTAAGACCTCGGCCCCAAACCCGAAGGAGCGTCCCTCGGTTACTTCCTGTGGCGCAGACCCCGGGAGAGGGGAGCGGCCCCGCCTCGGGGTGGAGGCTTCACGGACGCGGATGAGAGGAGGCAGGGGGGGCGTCGTGACAGTGACCACACCGGTACAACGTGGCAAAACGGGTCCAGGCCCTAGCTTGCCTCCCCTCCCCCAAAACAGACAAGCAAACAAGAAATGTGGGGAGCCCTTCCCTGGGGAGGGGAGGGGGCCTGGCTGCCTCCACGCCCCCCTTTCCATCCACACTGAGCGCGGGGGTCTCCTGGGCGCCTGGCCCTGGGTTAGACACAGGGGACTGTGGACGACTCAGAAGTGGTCCTGCCTCAAGGTGCTGGGCCTGGCGGCCGGGACAGCATCAGACCCAGGAGGTAAAGGGTCGCGGGGTCTGCCCCAGAGGAGGTGTCCCCTGAAAGCATCACCGGGTGAACCATCAGGGGTCAGGGGTCAGGAAAGGCCATGTTCCCCGAGCAGAGTCTCAACAGGAGAAGGGGTGTTACGGGTGACTGAGGGGAGTCGTGGAGGGGGATGGCCGCCCCGGGGGAGGTGTGGCAGGCGGGCCGGGCACACTTAGGGAGCTTGTTGCCCCCAAAGCCTGGGGTCGGGGGGAGAGCCACGGGGCAGCAAGAGGTCGCCGCTGGGTCCGGGAGGCCTTGTCCCTTGGTCGTGAGGCTCAGGCGGCCCCCCAGAGACGCACGTTCCCCCCACAGGAGTCCCTGGAGCCGCCGCGGACGCTGGGTGGCGGCCGGCTCAGGCTCGGGAGCTCACAGACGCCCGTGGAATGCCACCGGCTCCGCTCCCCCCGTAATGTGGTTTTTTATAGTCGGGGGACTGACTGTGCCGAGGCCTCTGCCAGCTGACCGTAAGCTCCGGATTAGAGGCCTGGCCCCGGGGAGCAGGGGTGGCCGGGACGGGGCCTCCTCCCCGCCCGCCCGCCTGCCATCGGCCAAGGTCCCGGGCTCCAGTTCTAGGTTGGGAGGGACCACCCGCCAACCCAGCCCCTCTGGGCAGCGAGCCTCGTGGGTGCCCCTGGGGGCCCCCAGGGTGGGCCTGGCTCTGCTTCTGGTCAGACGCTCCGTGGTGCCAGGACGTGGCCCCTCTCTGGGCGTCCGCTTCCTCGCCTCTCGAGCAGGCGCGTCACCTGTTTGGGCCCTGGTGGCCGCCCAGGGGCACGGCGGCCTCGCCACGTGTGGGACTGGCCCGGGTCCCTGGGATTCGGTGCCGGCGAGCGTGACTGGGACGGTTTTAGTGTGCCGCTTCCCCGTCTCCCCCGGGCACCCTCCTTCCAGAGGGAGCAGGCCTCTCTCCGGGCAGAGGGAGGAGGGCGAGGCACCGAGGAATTCTTGTGTGGTGACACCACGCCGGGCGTCCAGCCCCCGTGACCCGGTGTCCCCATTCACTCGGCCGCGGGACTTCATTCACGCTGGCGGGGCTCCGGCCCAGCACAGGGCCCTGCGGCCGCTCTCCGCCCTGGCGTCTTGCAGGCCCACGTGCCCCCTCCGCCCGAGCCCCCTGGGCTGGGATCCCAGCCGGGCTTCCCCTCTGTCAACGCAAATAATCAATAAACCATCAATGATAAGAATAGAAAAGAGTTTTATTGAAGCCAAACTGAGGACTAGCCCGGAAGCCTGCTTCCCAGACGACTCCGGAAAAGCAGGGCTTTCAGCACAGTTTTATATCTTGTCAGAACAAAGAACATCAGAGAAGTCAGGGTGACATTTCTTCAAGGTTTCAAAAAATAATAAAAATAAAAAAACAGACCAGCGCGTACACAGCGAGTCAGCGTGGCCTTGGCACCTGGGAGGGAGGCTTACCGTCGAAGGAGGAGCAGCATTGGTGCCCAGGAGGAGGGGCATTTATTTAATCTTTACGTTTAACGTGGACCGTCTTTACCGCGGGTGGACGTGCCCTTTTCTCTAATAATTAAAGCAGATGTACAATTTGATAGACCACAAATAGGCTATTTAGTTAGCATCGAATTCAAGTGAACTCGTGTATAAGCCACGAGGACTTTCCCGTATCTCAGTACGTAAACGTGTCTTTTATCACCTCTGTGGGTGGGAGCCCCGAGGCTGGGTCTCAGCCCTGCAACTGCGCAGCAGGGGCTCCAGCGCCCCCCACCCAGAAAACGAGCCCGGGAAGAGGGGAGGGGCTTTGAGTGGGCCAGGCTACTTCGTCTGCAGGGCAGGTGCCACTGCCTGTGTTTTGCCGACTCCCCCTCACCACAGCCCGGGTGAGGAAACCAGGTCTCGCAGCCGCCCTCCTGGATGTGCACTGGCCGCCCACCCCTCAAAGGAGCGCGGGCCAGAGGGAGGGGCTGCTGGGCTCTCCACGCAGCCGGGATGCCCTCCTCGGCCTCCTCCGTGACACCCATCCTCCAGAAGTCGCCCCAGCTCCTCACACCAGCCCGGGAGACGAGAGATGGCTGACGGCCGGGACCAGCGGGCAGGACGCCCTCTCCCACCTTGCTGATGCCGTGCAGCCGGGACTCGGGCCGGGATGGTGCCCTCAGGCCTGGGAGAGCCGGGGTGTGGCTGGGCCTCCTGGATGGCTCACGTCACCACAGTGCCGAGGGGACATCGCCGCGGGTGCTCCGGGATGGCTCACGTCACCACAGTGCCGTGGGGACATCGCCGCGGTGCTCGGGGGGAGGTCTCACGGGTTGGCTCAGGCTTCTGTGGGCAATCCCCACCCGGTGGCCCTGAGCCCACCCCGCAGGGGCCCCACCGACCCGAGCTCTGGCCAGGCTGACACCAGGGTCTGTCCTCCCTCTGCAGGGGCTGGGGTCTTCTTCCTGTCCTCGGCCGAGGGAGAGCAGATCAGTTTCCTGTTCGACTGCATTGTCCGCGGCATCTCCCCGACCAAGGGCCCCTTTGGGCTGCGGCCTGTTCTCCCAGGTGGGTGCCGGAGGTGGGGAGCCTGGCCTGGCGGGAGGGTCAGGTGGGCTGCTTGATCTCAGGCTCCCGGGGGCGTTCGCACCCGTACAGCCCCTCCTCCTCGGGGTCTGAGCTGCTGGGACGCTCAGAGGCCGAGGCTTCCGGTTGGGACAATTACTGTAGCTGCACCAGGTGGACCAGGAAGAGGCCCGAGCCCGGGAACCCGAAGACCTTCCGAGCCGGCCCGTCTCCCAGACCTGGGCGGGGCCCTCTCCCGAGGTCGCTGAGGTCAGGACTGGCTCCGTGGGAGCCAGAGTTCGGGCTGGAAGTCGCCTTGTGAGCTGGGGTCTCAGCGCATCGGGTTGGTAGGTGCCAGGGCTGCATGAGCTGGCCTGGTCTTCTCTCCCACTTCCCTGGCTGCGGCTGGGACACTTTCTTCAAGAGTCCTGGACCAGGGATGGCGCTGGACCGCGGAGGGCCACGCTACCTGGGCACTTCCTCCCACAGGGTGAGGTCAGCCCTCCCCTCGGGGAGGGCGGGGAGGCCCAAGCCCACGGGAGGGACAAAGGCTGGTCCTTGTCATTGCAGCTTCCTTTGACCGAGGCCCTCCGGGTGGGTGGTACCCAGGGTCACCGATACTCCCCTCGCCCCAGTGAGGCAGTGATTGTCCCCTTGTCCAGGTGGGAGACCAAGACCTGTGGCTGGGCATCAGGTGGTCAGTGAGCTCACATCCGTGGCCTCCTTGCATGGGCACCATAGCCGGGTCGGGGGCAGATGGACCTCCTAGGGAGGCAGGGGCTGGCGACGTGCCAGGTCCCCTTTCTCCCAGCGTGGGCCCCTCAGCCCCGCAACCCCCCAGGCAGGCCCGGGGGGGGGGGGGGGGCGGGGTGGGGAGGAAGGAGGCAGCTCCTGTGACCAGAGCCTCGCCGCCCGGGCTCTGCTGGGTGGTGCGGCAGCGCCCTCTGCTGGCGGCTTCCTGCATTGCAGCCGCAGGTAGTGGTGTGGGTGGCGGGGATCGGAAGGGGGCTGGCGTGGATGGGGCGGGTGTGGACAGCTGGGGTGTGGACAGCAAGAAGGGTGTAGACGGGGCTGGTGGGTCCCTGCTCGCTGAGCCTGGCCGGTGTCGTGTTGAAGCCTGTGATCTTTGGGGACTCTTGAGATGTGGCCTCCACGGGGTCAGCAGCCTTAACACTCTGAGATTTGGGGGTGTCTTCTCAAGCTGACCGCTGTTCGGTCAGACCCACTTGGACACCAAGGCCCAGAGGCAGGACCTGCCTCACATACAGTGGGGAGGGGGAAGGGGAGAAGTTAGAGTTCCGGGGTCCACCCTGCCCCAGGCGTGTCCTGTGCATTCCCACCTTGGTCCCATGGCGCGTGGCGTGCACTGTCTCTGCTCCCACATTTTGTAGTCATGGCTGTGAGGTTCAGGGAGGGCAAGTGGTGGGGCTGTGAATTCGTCCAGTGCCAGCGCCCTGCTGCCTCACCAGCAGCAGGAGGGTGTGCCAGTGTCCTGACCCCCTGCAGGGACTGCCCGCTTTGGGGCACGGGACATCTGCTGGTGGTCGGGGGGGCTGTCCTTGGGCCCAGGACACAGGATGATGGCTGGGGACCTGGACGGGGGTGGTTTGGGTGCCCTGAGCTTGGTGTCTGGCAGCTGGGGTGCTGGCGTGGGGAGGAGCTGGGGCTCCCAGGGGCTGTGTCGTGGTGTTGCGACTGGACCGAGGCCCACACGGCCCTGGCAGTGCTAGGGTAACTGTGATGTCCTGAGCAGTGGGTGGGCCGCTGGGACAGGGCTGGAGCCGCCTCCTGGCTGACTGTCCTCTCTGCTGCAGACCTGAGCCCCGGGGGCCCTGCCGTGGAGGAGCGAGTGGCCCAGGAGGCCCTGGAAACCCTGCAGCTGGAGAAGCGGCTCAGCCTCCTCTCCCACTCCGGCTGGCCGGGCAGCGCAGGTAGGGCCATGGCCTGGGCCGTGAGGGAGGGCCAGCGGCCCTGGGGCCGGGGCTGCCCCTTTAAGGCAACCTCCCAGCTCCTGTTCGTTCATTCATGCCCCTCCCTCTGTTCGTCCACTCGTTCTCTCGCTCTGGCTTGGATGCTGACTGGAAGCATGGTGCCGCCATGGGTGCCGGCTGGCGGGTTGGGTTTGAATTCCTTCCCAGCCACCGGGGTGTGGCCTGGTGAGGCTGTGGCTTCACCGTCTGTGCCCACACAGAAGGCTCAGGGGTGCTGGCTGCTGGGAGCGAGGCCCCTCAGCTGCTGCGGTTCGCGGGGAGACGGACGGAAAGGGCCGGCAGCCCCTCGAGGGGACGCTGCAGCTCCCGGGGGTTGGGGGGTGGGGGGCTGCACCGGGGTCTCCTGGGCCAGAGGCGGGGGAGCTCTGCGGGCCCTCTGTCCTGTGCGATTGTCGCCAGTCCCACGGGTGCAGAGTGGGGACGGCGGCCTCTCCGTCCAGGCCCCTAGAGCCGGGGGCTCAGGTGTGCACGGGCCGCCACCTTCCTGGAGGAGGGGCTCACGTCTGGTTCCCAGGGGGACGGCAGGGAGGGGATTGGTGTGGGCGAAGGGGCCGTCCTGGGTGATGCTGGGCGTGGAGGTCCAGGCAGGGCGTGGGTGAGCCGTCCCAGGGTGGCGACTGGAGACTAGAGAGCGCAGGCCCTCAGCAGGGCGGGGGCGTGCGGGGACTAGACGTCAGCTCCCACCGAGGCTCCGCAGCCCACCCCGGGCAGCCCGAGCCCCACAGGAGTCTCAGCCCCCGACTCTCCGCTCAGGGGACGACCGCAGCCTGTCCAGCTCGTCGTCAGAGGCCAGCCACTCGGACGTCAGCGCCAGCAGCCGGCTCGCGCCGTGGCCAGAGCCGTCCCCGTCCTCGGCGGGCGCGTCGCCGGAGGGTCTCGGGCTGGCGGCCGCCCAGGCCCCCGGGGAGGCCGCAGCGGGTGCCTCGAGGCCACCCCCCAGGCCGCTGCGGCCACGGCAGCTGCAGGAGGTCGGCCGCCAGAGCTCCTCGGACAGCGGCATCGCCACGGGCAGCCACTCCTCCTACTCGGGCAGCTTCTCGTCCTTCGCAGGCAGCAGCCTGGACGTGTGGCGCGGGGCCGACGAGCTGGGCTCCCTGCTCAGCCTGCCGGGAGGCGGGGCGCCCGAGCGCAGCCTGTGCGCCTGCGCGCCCGGGGCGGCCGAGTACCAGGTGCCCGCGGCGCCGCGGCCGCACTACGACACGCCCCGCAGCCTGCGCCAGGCGGCACGGGACCAGCCCCCCGCCACACAGGGCAGCGCCAGCGACGGAGCCGCCGGGGACTCGGGCGGCCGGCCGTCGGCGGGGTGTCCCTCCGGCTGGCTGGGCGAGCGACGGCGGGGACAGGCGACAGAGGCCCCGTCGGGGCCAGGCGAGCCCTGGGAAGCGGGCGCCCCCCACGCGGGGCCCCCTCCGGCTCTCTTTTCCGCGTGTCCCGTCTGCGGAGGACTGAAGGTAAATGCCCCTCCCTGAGGGCGGTGGCTGTGGGGTGGGTGGTGCCCTCGTGGGGCTGCCCTCGTGCCGTGGGGCAGCCGGGACCGGGCTCGGTGGGGCGGCCTGGGGGCCCAGCCTGCAGGGAGGGCCGCGGACGCAGCTGGAAGTGCGTCCTGGAAGGTGGGAGGCTGGTGGGGGGCCGGGTCGGGGGCAGCAGAGCCCAAGGACCAGGTGCCCAAGTCAAACAGGAGCCTGAGACTAACCTCCCTGCGCGTTGCGTTGTGTGTCCGAGGGGCTTCACCTGCTTGCGTGCACAGGTGGTCTGTCCTTTGGGGGGTCGCTGAGGCCCAGGAGGCAGCCGGGGACTGGTGTGGGTCTGGCTCTCGGGACCCCGGGACCCCGACGGCTCACTCACAGCCGCCGCTTCCTGAACCTGCGCGCTCCAGGGGGAAGGGCAGGGTCAGGGTCACTTGCCAGGAGCCCCGGGACAGTGCGGGCAGCGGGCACCCCCCTCCGCCCCCCTGGCTGAGCCAAGGGCTGGTGGTCAGGACCAGAGGATGCAGGGCTCGGGCCGTCCGTTCGCATTCAGGGGCCCCAGGCACTGCCGGTGGGTCGCCTCCGGGCGTCGTGCTTCTTCCACGCCCTCCGTGGTCGGCCTGCTCGCCTGCATGGATTTTGGCTGCGTGGCCTGGTTTGTCCATTCGCGCTACGATTCCAGACGCCGCTGTGGAAGGCGAGGCCCGTGTCCGTCCGATCTGGGCTCCGGCCGGCTGCGTCCCGCACACAGCTCACCTGTTAACTGTTTCGCTTTGTATCTTCACTGGTGGCTGAAGCCGTTTGTTGCTCTTCACATTTTTAAAACCTGACACTGTTTGTAATACATTCTTAGACTGGAAATAAAATTGTTTTTTTCTTATCGTCTTGTCCTTTTCCATGTGGCCAGCTCTGTCCACCTCCCACCCTGGCTCTCCCAGTGGGGCCTTTAGCTGTCTCTGAAATCCAGGGGCTCGGCCTCCCTTGGCCCGTGGGTCACAGAGCAGGGAGAGGCCTCGCCTGTCCAGCCTTAAGCCTGAACACGCCAGAGGCGTGAACAAGGAGAGCAGCCTCAAAACAGCACCCAGGCCTTGTGCATGTGTGTGTGGTGTGTGTGCCAGCGTGTGATGTGTGCATGTGAGTGCTTTCATTTGCATGCATGTGTTCTGTGCGTGAGACGTGCACACACGTGTGACATGCAATGTGCATATGTGTCATGGCGTGCGTGTGCGTGCGTGCATTTGCATGCACTTGTGTGTGGCATGTGCACATCCTGTGTGCACGTGTGTTACATGTGTGGTGTGATCTGTGCTTGGGTGCCGGGTGTATGCGTGTGCCCACGCACGTGTGTGGCCTGTGTGATGTGTGTGCACATGTTCACTGGAGACCACAGTGCGGTCCTCAGTGGTCCCTTAGGCTCATGCAGGTGGCTCCCTGTGTCCAGTGAGGGTGGACACCCTACCTCCTGGGCCAGTGAGGGTCCTGGCTCTGAGCCTGGAGCACCCCCCCCCCCCACCCCTAGTCTTCCCTGCGTGGGCGGCAGAGCTCCAGGGACCCCATCAGGGCCCCCCTGCACATCCTGGGAGGCCACATCCCACCCTGTCCCACCCATTTCACCCTGTTCACCACCCTGTTAGAGAGCCGGGGGCCCAGGTCCCTGCGGGCCCTGAGGATCGGGGTTCTGGCCAGGCTCCTGCAACACTGCAGTGGAGGGAAAGGCAGGCTTTGGGGGCCGAGCTGGGGCCCTGCCCGCCGGCTGGGTGGCCCCAAGCAACTCACTACCCCTGTCTGAGCCTCCTGCGTAGATAGGACGACAGTCCTGCCTGCCTGGGCCCCGAGGGGCCTGGTGAGTTGTTGTATGTAAGTGCTCGGTGGCTGCCTGTCAACGGGGCTCCACACACCGCTCCTGTCGCCTCCCCAGAGGGACCCACCAGCCTTGTTGCAAAAGAAAGAGGCTGGGAGGTGCTGGTGCTGCGGGCTGTGGGGAGCGGCCCTGGAGGCCTGGGCGGCCCGCTCCGGCCGGAGCCCTCATCTTCCAGGCCCAGCCCCGCTGCGCTCCCACGGGCCCTGCCCGCAGACGGCCCTCTCTCCACCAGGGCAGGTGGAGGCCCTGGTGGCCGAGGGACTTGCCCTCCATGTGAAGCCAGGGAGGGCTGGAGCTGGGCGTTCTGCCTGCCCCTGGCCCGTGCGGGTGCCCTGGCTGTGAGCTCTGGTCTCCTGGACCGAGGTCGATGGCCGGGACTTCAGGGAAGAGCCACCTGAGGGGCGAGGCGGGAGGGGTGGAGTGTGGGCCACCCAGGTGAGGACTCGGGTGCGGTCGGAGGGGACAGGCTCTGGGCTGGAGGGGGCGTGGCCAGGGGCCTGGGCCCAGAGGAGGGAGGGGCCCTCCATGGGAGTGGCCACTGACCACCACGGCCCTTTGGGGAGGCGATGGGGCGGCTCAGGAGGAGGGCCTAGCCCCCAAGAGAGTGTGCCTCAGTTTCCCCTGCAGCCCAGGGCGGCCCAGGGGCACGGAGCCTCTCACCGGGTGCGGCCAGGTGGGCCGCCAGGATAGCCCCGCAGGAAGCTTTCGGCCTCATCCCCTATCTTTCCGGAGCTCACGGGGTGGGCCTCGCACCCCTGGCTTGGAACACCTGCTTCTGCACTCCTGGGGCCACCAGCTTCACTCCCCCTCCCTGGGGTGGGGTGGGCAGTGTGAGGGGGCTTCTCAGGTGCCAGGAATGGCAGGGCTGGGGGCAACCAGAGAGGAGTCCTCGCCTCCCCAGGCCCCGTGCACCCCCCTGCCCCCACCTGGCCCTGGCCCCCAGCGGGAGGGGACAGGAGGCGCCGCGTTTGCTCATCTCCCACGGCACGTGGTTTCGTCCTTTGGGTCTGACGCTGTGCCTGCAGGACTCGCCGCCGGCAAAGCAGGTGCCGTCTGTGGGTGGGGCTCTGAGCAGTTAGTGATGGGGGCTCTTGAGGGCAGTCGGCTCTTGTCCCAGGTGTTGGCGGTCAGACACGCCCTCCCCAAGTCCCCAGGCCTGCCCGGGGGCCTTTACACAAGGTGATGGGTTAGGCCAGCCCAGGTGCCCAGCAGCCTGGCCGGGACCAGGGTCGAGGTGCTGTGTCCTGAGTTTGGGCAGCACCTTTGACCTCCCAGAGAGCAGGTCAAGCTTCTGCACCCCTATTCCAGCCCGCAGCCCCCCATGAGACCCCACTGCCGGGCTGCCCTCCTCAGAAGCGCCGGGGAGGCTGGACCCTTTCCCGTCAGGTGCCCCTGGCCCTGGCTGGCCCATCTCCTACTGGGTTTGGGAGATGGAGGCTCAGGCAGCAGTGAACGTGCCAGCAGTGGGCCACCGTCCCTCCCTCCCAATCTGCTGGCAGACACTGCCCCCAGCTCTGAAGCCCCCAAACCCCCCTTCCTTCTCGGAGTCTTTCTGCACCTCCAATCAGGCGCCTCAAAGTGGCCACCCTGCAGTCTGGGGGGCTTGACCCATCTCACGGGGCCCCCAGGAGTGGCTCAACCGGGGTGCCCTGCTTAGAGCAGGCTGGCAGTGCCCGGGGCCAGGGGCGGGTGACGTGACAGCCCTCGTGCATCTCACGGCTACCAACCCTGCCACACAGCTGGCAGCGTGTGACACACGGCCACTGACACCGACAAGAGCAGCCAGGCCAGATTTGTCCTGGAGGTCCGAGCTGCCGACGCCTCATCCCACATGGGTTTGTGGGTGTCAGGGTGGGCAGGGACCCCTGGAGAGGAGTTGGGCCCCTGGCTGTTCTCCCCGGCAGGTGGCCCCTTGTGGCTCTTGGGTAGCATCCTGGCTCTTGGGCTGGGTGCAGGGTGAGCGGGAGCTGGATGGACAGACTGACATGTGTTCTCCTTGGTCTAGGGAGCTGCTGCCTCACCCCCTGGGCTCCCGGTGATGCACTCAGGTAGGCCTTGGCTTTGGCACAGCCTCGGGACAAGGGACGTGGGGTCACAGTGGCCGCAGTCACGGCCCAGCCAGAAAGTCTGTGCCAGACAAGACAGTGGGGGATCCGTGGGAGGAGGGTGACAGCGGGGAGGGGTGACAGTGGACAGCAGGGCGGCAGTGTGTAGCCGGGGTGAGCCCCGGCTGGGGTGGGGTGGGGCCAGGCAGCGAGTCGAGGACAAGGTGGCCGAGCGTGGCCAGCCTGCCTGGGACGGTGTGTGGTCAGAGCGGGCAGGGTCAGCACTGGCCTGGAGCCGCAGCCTTTAAGAGGGAGGCTTGTCCTCCAGGTGACAGAGAACAGAGGTGATGATGGGTCCGGGGACCCAGGAATAGGCAGGGGCATTGGTGACCTTGGTGGGAGGAAGCCCAGGCAGGGAGCCAGGGGGAGACGCGGGGTCCCCTTGGAGAAGCCCCGTTAAGAGGTGACGGCTGGGCAGATGCTGGCTCTGACCCAGGGGAAGGCCTGGGAAGCTGGGAGAGGCTGCAAGTCGGGGGAGGTTGGCCTCGGGTGGCGTGGCTGGAGGTCGGGGGTCTGCTCTGTGCCTCATTTTCTCGGTGGAGTAGAGGCCACCTGCAGCCTGGGGCGGGATCTTTTTATTTCCTCTTCAGAGGCGCATGGTGCCGGTTTGGGGCTGGACCCTGTGGGCCAAGCAAGGGCCAGGCCCGTCCAGAGTGGAGGGCGCAGGAGGGAAAGGGCAAGGCCATGGGCATGCAGGGTCAGACAGGGGCCACAGGAAAGCCCCATGCCGGCCAGCCTAGGGTTCCCTGGCTCAGGATGGGGCCCTGAGGACCACTCCCTGATGACACTGGGCAGCGGGCATCCTGCCCAGATGGTCCTGGATGGCTCCTGCCCGCTGTCCACCCCCCCACTCCCCCTTTTACCCAGACAGAGTGCGTGTTCCAGGGAACAGGCACGGGACAGGTGCCAGGATGTACCGGAGGACAAGGAACCTTTCCTCTGGGGTGGGGGGCCTGGGGGAGGAGGGGCCCTGGGTGTGGTGGGAGCAGAGATGACTCAGACCCAGGACAGCGTGGCCAGAGAGCGGTGATGACACCCAGTGTGGACGGGCCGGGTCTGCCCTGTGGCCAGGGAGAGGTCAGGACAGACCCACCCGACCTCTGCTTGGCCCAGAGAGTATTCGAGACAGCTCCCGAGACGCTGGCAGGAGGCTCAGTCTGAAGGATCAGGGAGGGAGATGGGAGGTAAAGGGGAGCCTGGGGGAGCCAGGGCTGGGGAGCAGCCACCAGAGGGGCGCCCCTGCCCCCGCAGACGCTGCTAGAGGCCAAGGCGGGACGGAGCAGCCTTGCTCTGCTGCCCGGTGTGACCCTGGAGATGCTGGGCTGCCCAGAACCCTCCACCCCCCCTCCTGCTTCCACTGTGGAAAATGCGGAGCCAGCCCTAAAGCTAGCTGCTGAGTCACGGGGAGCTTGTCCACGTGACCTCAGGTCAAGCCACAGCCCTCCTTTCAGCTTTCAGGAGGCCGAGCCTCCTTCCTAGACTCCCCTCAGACCCCGTCTCAGCCCCTGATGGGCTCTCCCAGCTTCAACCAGGCCTTCCCCCGCCCCCGCTCCCCAGCTTCACCCCTCAGCGTGTGCCCCCTTCTCCAGGCAGCCTGCCCAGATTTCCCCTGGGCCCCCGGTCTAGGTGCCTCCCTGGGCACCTCTGCCTGTCATCTCGGGTTACACGGAAGAGGGTCTGTGTCCGGCAGAAGCCTTCCTCCTTCCCTCCCTGTCGCCGCAGGTCAGCCCCGGGTACAGCCCGCTCTGGCTGCTGTCCCCACCCCCAGCTTTGGCCGTTCCCACCAGGCTGGCTGACTTGGGAACACAGGGTCTCTCTGGCCTCAGTCTCCCCACTGAGCAAGTAGGACCCCCTCTGGCCTTGCTGGGGCAGTAAAGGGACGAGGTGACAGGTTTCTGTGCAGGTGCGGGCCTCCAGAAGGTGGTGCCCGCAGTGGTGCCCTGTGCCAGGACATGGCAGCGAGTGGGGTAGGGTCTGCCCACTGAGGCCCCTTGGGCTGGTTGGCTCTCTAGTGCCCGGCGCCAGCAGAGCCAGGACCCTCCGGGGCTCAGCTCCCCCGGACCTGTAGGCAGGTGGCCAGAGACAGGCTGTCCTGTGGGAGCTTCACCCCCTAACTGAATCCCACTCCCCTCCTGAATCCTCCCTCCCGGAATCCCACCCGCCTCCTGAATCCTCCCTCCCGGAATCCCACCCCCCTCCTGAATCCTCCCTCCCGGAATCCCACCCCCCTCCTGAATCCTCCCTCCCGGAATCCCACCCCCCTCCTGAATCCTCCCTCCCGGAATCCCACTCCCCCCAAATCCCACCCCACCAGAATCCCAGCCCCTGAATCCCTTGGGGCCGGGAGCTGGCCAGGTGGACTTGTGCTAGTCCCTAGGCCTGGCTGTGTCGCGAGGTGGAGCCCTCAGGGAGGGGGGAGGAACTGGGCTCTTGCCCTCTGGTATGGCTCTGGCTCCCCACCGCATGTGGTTCGGCTGCCGGTGAACGGCCCGGCAGGGTCTTGACCCTGGTCTCCTGCAGCCGGGGTCCTTCCCTGTGGGACACCGGGGTCCTTCCCTGTGGGACCCCAGGGCCCGACAGGCCGAGCTCCCGGGCAGGTGGGGAAAGGTGGATCGGGTGTGCGTCCAGGCACTCTGGGTCCCCGCCCCTGCTGCTGTCGCACCTGCCCTGAGCCCTGTTGGCGTTTGCTGAGTGAAACCATCGACTTCTAGGAAATGCGGGAGGCAGGGGGCAGTTTCTTGGATGGGGGAGGGGACTTGAAGTGCCTGGGGCCACCCTGGAGGAGGTGTCACAGTGGATGGAAGTGAACGATGCTCTGTGGGGACTCACCGGTCCAAAGAGGGTCCCTGAAGCAGATGGGGTGAGCCGGGAGGACAGCCGAGGGGGAGGGGCGGGGCGTGGACAGGGCAGGGGCATCCTGCCTGGGAGGGGCAGGGCACCCGGGAGCCAAGGAGGAAGTGGCCGGGAGGGATGTTTGAGGGTGGGTGGCCAGGGGCTGAAGATAGACGTGTGTCCAGCGGGCCATAGGGGGCATCCCTGGTCAGCCCGCTGTGGGGGGCAGGGGCACCCCGGTCAGGGAGGGACGTGGGTGGGGTGGGAAAAGATGGCCAGGAAAACGGGGGAGTCAGGGAGGCTCCCCAGGCCCTAGAGAGGAGGAGGGTGGGACGCGTGAGGGGTGGGCAGTGGGGAGCTCTTTCCCGAACAGTCTAGGGGGTCAGCTCAGCCTCGGCCACCGCCTGGAGACTCACAGCCCCTCTCCCCGCAGGACCCGAGAGGCCGTGCAGTGAGGCGCCCACATATGTGAACGTGCCCGCCAGCCCTTCCCCCACGAAGCAGCTGCACTACTTAGGCCTGCAGCTCCAGGAGGCCGGCGCGGGCATCCGAGGTGGGTCCGCAGGGGCCTTGAGCCCCGGGCGCATCGGCCCTGGGCCAGGGGCTCGCGGGCACCCGCGTCACAGCCCCGAAGCTGGCGCTCAGGCCCTGGCCGGTGCGCGGGGTGGGTGCGGCCCCGCCGGCTCACCTGGGGCTGCTCGCAGGGGCCGGTGCTTCCCGCTACGCGCAGATCGACATCGTGGCCACAGAGGCGGCGCACAGGGCGGGGGCCCGGCACGCGCAGGCCCGGGAGGAGCGGCTGCCGGCGCTGGAGCAGAGGCGGAAGGGGACCCCGCGGTGAGGTGGCCGGACTGCGACGCGACCCGACGGCTCGAGGGAGCGGCCCCGCGGCACCTCTGCTGCGTCCCGGTGGTCAGGCTCCGAGCCGAGGGTGGGCGCGCTGCCCGGGCCCGGGGCCGGGGCGGGGGCGGGTGGACGGTTCCGGGGCGCTCCTCTGACACCTGCTCTGGTCCCCAGGCCGGCGGGAGGTGCCGCCTGGACAGGTGTCGGGCGGCTCCAGGTGGACCTGAGGCGGCGTCTGGCGAGCAGTCTCCGGTCCTGGGATGCGACCTGCCCGCGCCTTCCTTGGAGGCGGCGGCCCGGTGACGACGATGTGTCCCAGCCAAACGCATGTCCCCAACCACGGGGGACCCGGCCAGGCCCCACCACGTGGCGCCCTCTGCAGGGCCCCCGCTGTCCCCTCTGGGTCACTGCTGCCCTGCGCCTGGATGGCGTGGCCCTCGCGCGCTCAGCTGACTGCCCGCTTCTTGGGACCCATTTAGTTAGTTCTGTAAATGGTTTAAAATCACTCGTGTTCCATTGTCGACCCGGCCAGTTATTTCCTGAGGGTGAGGGCTCGTGCCACGTGCCTCTGGACACACGGAGGGACCCCTGGTGGCTGGGTGGGGCTCTCCCTGCGGCCTTGGTGGGTTGTAGAGCATTTCCAGGGCTCCGTGAGTTGGTGCGGTGGTCCCGGCTGCACTGGCCAATGGGAGTCTGGATGCTGGGAAGCTCCTGGAGTTGGCGGTGGGCTTCCTGTCCTCCTCGCCAAGCCGGGCTGTCCCACCCTGGCCTCGGAGATGAGATGGGGCCCTGCTCTGCCTGGTGGGGATCCCGACCAGGGCCCACGCATACCCATCCCTCCCTGCCTCCTGCCGTGATCCCACCCCGGACCCAGCGAGCCGTGGTTAGCCTGCCCGTGGGAAGCCCAAGCGGCTGCACCCCACACCTCCTCCTCCTCCTCAGGCTGGTGGGGCTAGAACTTCAGTCCCCCTCCCCTGCCGAGCCTGTGGCGGCATCCCTAGTGGGATGCAAAGGCCCCGGGGCTGCTCAACAAACAGGTCCGGTTTTCACACGCCCTGGATGAGACTCCAGGGTAGCAGGCTTCCCTTTTAAGGCGCAAGTGGGGGCAAAGCGTGGCCAGTGCACCCCAGTCCGGGGCTTCAGCTGTGTCAGGGTTCCCTCGGGTGGGAGGGGGGCCGACCTCCATGCCCTGGGCAGGCTGCACGCACCAGCTCGGGGACAGGCAACTAGGGGTCCCGGGCCTTACCAGTGACCTTGAGTGGCTGGCGTCTGGGTTCTCCTATTTTCCAAATAAGGTGAGCCTGCTGAGTTTTCGTGAAGCTAACACAGGGCCAGGGACGTGTGGGGCATCCAGGAAGGGTCTCCACGCCCCCCTCCGGCCCTGTGGGTGGCCGAGGGGTCCTGGGTGGCATCCACCTGGAGCAACACGGTCATGGGAAGCAGAGCAGTTCCCTGCGGGGTCAGCCAGGCCTGGCCGAGGGCACCACGAGAGGGTTGGTCGGGGAGCCGGAAGGCTGTGGAGGGGCCACGGAGCACGAATGCCAAGGGCAGGGGTTTGTCCTGATGTATGACGGCCGCCCTCCGGCCAGCGAGGCTCAGGGGTGCTAGGGCTAAGCCAGCTAGGGCGGCCACGCAGGGCCAAGTGGGGACCAGACAACTGCCTGCCCTTCCTCCAGAGCTGGAAGGGGCGGCTAGCCGGCACTTGGTGGCCAAGTCCACTGGGGTCACCTCGGCAAAGCTGTTGCAGCCACCAGGGGTGAGGCCCACGGGCCACTGTGTGGTCGTGGAAGGAGGTCTCAGGGACCCTGGACCCCAACCAACTCAAGCCTGGGAAGGGCTCCCCACCTTTGCTGAGAGGGAAGGGACATCCCTGGCCCAGCACCCCTGCAGTGACGCCCCCATCACTGCCCTTCCCACTCCCCTCATGTCCTGTCATGCCCTGTGCCCTCAGGTCCCCAGGCTGGACCCTCCTCAGGCCTGAGCTGGCCTAAGGGAGACTGTGCAGGGCGCTGGACACAGATCCGGCAGAGAGGTGCCCTGGAGGCTGGGGGGCCTCCAGTGCTGTGCTGGGTTTAGCGTCTTAATTCTGGAATATCAGTGTCAGACAGAACGCCTTATTATTGTTTTACTGAGGTTTAACTGACAGATTGTATTAGTTTCAGGTGTACAGCGTCACGGTTCTATATTTGTACATACAGTGAAATGATCACCACAGTAAGTCTCGTGAACATCCACCACCTCACAGAGTTACGGGATGTGAACTCTGAGGACCAGCTTCCCATCAGCTGTCAGGACACACTACAGTATTGTTACTAGAGTTGCCGTGTTGTGCATTACATCCTGTGACTTTTAGTCTATAATCGCAAGTTTGTGCCTTTTGACCCCCTTCATCGCATCATGCACTCCCTACCTTCCGCCTCTGGCAACCACACGTCTCTTCTCTGTATCAGTTCGGTTTTTTTTTTTTTTTTTTAAGTTTCCAGATACATGTGAGATCATATATTCGTCTTTCTGTCTTATTTCACTTAGCACAATGCCCTCTAGGTACATCCACATTGTCACAAATGGCAGGGTTCCATTTTTTTAATGGCTGAGTAACATTCCATTGTATGTATGTACCACATCTTCTATCCATTCATCCATCGATGGGCGCTTCGGTTGCTTCTATATCTTGGCAATTGTAAATAATGCTGGGATGAACACAGGGGTGTAGATATCTTTCTGAGTTAGTGTTTTCATTTCCTTCAGATAAATACCCAGAAGTGAAACTGCTGGATCATATGGTAGTTCTATTTTTAATTTTTTGAGGAATCTCCACAGTTTTCCACAGTGGCTGCACCCATTTACATTCCCACCAACAGTGCACAAGGGTTCTCTTTCTCCACGTCCTAGTCAACATTCGTTATCTGTTGTCTTTTTAATAATAGTCATTCTAATATGTGTGAGGTGATGTCCCTCTGTGGTCGATTTGCATTTCCCTAATGACTAGTGACGATGGAATTCCCTGGTGGTCCAGTGGTTAGGACTCTGTGCTTCCACTGCAGGGGGCACGGGTTCAATCCCTGGTCAGGGAACTAAGATCCCGCATGCCTCGAGGTGTGACCAAAAATAGAAAAACCAACAAAAACCAAAAAAACAATGATTAGTGATGTTGAGCACCTTTTCACGTATCTGTGGGCCATTTGTATGTCTTTTTTGGGAAAATGTCTATTCAGGTCCTCTGTCCATTTGTAACTGGATTGTTTGGTTTTTTGCTACTGAGTTATATGAGTTCTTTATATATTTTGGATATTAACCCCTTATCGGCTATGTGGTTTACAAATATTTTCTCCCATTCCATAGGTTGCCTTTTCATTTTGTTGATGGTTTCCTTTGCTGTGTAGAAACTTTTTAGTTTGATGTAGTTCCACTTATTTATTTTTGCTTTTGTTGCCTTTGCTTTTGGTGTCAGATCCAAAAAATCATCGCCAAGACCAATGTCAGGGAGCTTATTACTGTTTTCTTTTAGTTTTATGGTTTCAAGTCTTACGTTTTTTAATCCATTGAGTTAATTTTTGTACATGGTGTAAGATAGTGGTCCAGTTTTCCCAACACCATTTATTGAAGAGACTGTCCTTTCCCCATTGTATATTCTTGGCTCCTCTGTCGTAAATTAACTGACCACATAAGTGGGGGTTTATTTCTGGTCTATTCTGTTCCATTGATCTATGTGTCTGTTTTATGCCAATACCATATTGTTTTGATTACTGTAGGTTTGTAATATGGTTTGAAATCACAGAGCATGAAGCCTCCAACTTTGTCTTTCTTTCTCAAGATTGACTTGGCAATTTGGGGTCTTTTGTGGTTCCATAAAGAGTTTAGGATTGTTTGTTCTGTTTCTGTGAAAAACGTCATTGGAAGTTTTAGAGGATTGCACTGAATCTATAGATTGCTTTGGGTAGTATGGGCATTTAAACAATATTAATTCTTCCAATCCATGAG
This sequence comes from Eschrichtius robustus, assembly GCF_028021215.1. Classification (NCBI taxonomy): domain Eukaryota; kingdom Metazoa; phylum Chordata; class Mammalia; order Artiodactyla; family Eschrichtiidae; genus Eschrichtius; species Eschrichtius robustus. The sequence continues at coordinate 150,196,274 of NC_090827.1, read as the reverse complement.
CATGGAGTATCTTTCCATTTATTTGTGTCTTCCTCAGTTTCTTTCATCAGTGTCTTACAGTTTTCAGTGTACAGGACTTTCACCTCCTTGGTTAAACTTATTCCTAGGTATTTTATTCTCTTTGATGCAATTATAAATGGGACTGTTTTCTTCATTTCTCTTTCTGGTAGTTTACTTTCACTGTATATAGAAACACAACAGATTTCTGTATATTAATTTTGTACCCTGCAACTTTACTGAATTCCTTTATCAGTTCTAGCAGTTTTTTGATGTAGTCTTTAGTTTTTTCTATGTATAATTTCATGTCATCTGCAAGAAGTGTTTTACTTCTTCCTTTCCAATTTGGATGCCTTTTCTTTCTTTTTCTTGCCTAATTGCTGTGGCTAGGACTGTCAATAGTATGTTGAATAGAAGTGGTGAGAGTGGGTATCCTTGTCTTGTTCCTGATTTTAGAGCAAAAGCTTTCAGCTTTTCACTGCTGAGTATGACGTTAGCTGTGGGCTTTATTATATTGAGGACATCTTATCTTGAAAAAACGCATTAGAAATAACTGCCCATCAACAGGGACCTTGTTAAAGCACCTGAGAGAAACCCAGGGGAGGAAAGTGAGGTGCTTGGGAGGCAGCAGCTCCACCCCCCAACGAATGTTCACCACAGCCATTTCTAACTGATGTTACGTACAAAACTGAAAACGACTCAAGTGTCCATCAACAGCAGAATGGAGTAAAAACAAAGTGTGATACACCCCCATAACGGAATACTACGTAGCAACGAAAAGGAACAAATTTCTGCTAGACATTGTTGAACCTCACCAGCACATCTACTGGAAGCCAGACAACATACACACACACACACAAAACAGACACACCGACAGACACAGACACATCCCCCCACTATAACTGCATGTTTATGAAGTTTGAACAGGGAAATCCAACCTTACTAAAAGAGAGTGGTTTCTTAGTCCACCTGGACCACTGTAACAGGAAACCATAGACTGGGGGCTTAAACAGCATACGTTTACTTTCACAGAAGTCCAGGATCATGCTGTGGAGACTTGGTATCTGGTAGGGCCAGCTTCCTGGTTCTTGCTGTGTCCTCACAGTGGAAGGGGGTGAGGAAGTCCTGGGGTCTCTCTTATAAGGGCACTGATCCTCTTCATGAGGACTCCAATCTCATGACCTAATCACCTCCCAAAGGCCCCATCTCCTGGTACCATCACCTTGGGGATTAGGTTCCAATATACAGATTTAGAAACATGCACAAGTGGTTAGCTCTAGGAAGGAGGAGTGCTGGGGAAGGGGGTCCTGGGGAGGCCGGGGCCCTGCACTTCTTGGGCAGGGGTGGGGCCCCAGCACTTGTGTGAGAGCTCACTGAGCCTCAGGCATATGTCTGTGCCCTCACACGAACACCCCTTTACTTCGAAGTGATCGTTTAGAAGCTACGATCAAACAATGCAGCCACTGCCCTTGAATTGGGGGGTTTCTGCCTCACCCATCTCCTCCGGGGCCAGAGCGACGACAAACCACAGTAAAGGCCCCTCCATTTCCCTTGCACACGTCTGAAGCCAGGAGTTGCCTCTAGGCTGTCGGCTCCTCCGAGGGTAAACCGAGTCGACGGTCACCCCCTGTTCGCCTCCACGTCCTGGGCCAACTTTGCACCACCCCCAAGCGTGAGCCTGAGGGCTGGGCCGTGCGTGCACATGCGGGACCCAGTGCCCGAGCATGTGGCTGAGAGCTCTGAGCTCCCAGGAGCAGCCTGAAAGCCCCGCACTGAGTCCTCCCTTGGGCCCGACAGGTGTCTCAGTGCAGTCGCCCCGGCCCGGCCCGAAGCCTGGCCAGGGCTGTGAGGGACCCGGTCGGGCCAGTGGCAGACATGACATGAAGGCCCAGGGTAGGGCCACCTCCTGTGTTGGACAGGCCTGGCGCCGGGCCAAGCGGCCCACGAAGGAACAAGGCTGCACCCAAGCCGCCTGTCATGGGGCCACCTCCCCACTCGTGTTCACGGTGCCCTGACATAGGCCTGGCGCGTTACCCTTGGCTTTTCTTGTAAGAACAGCTAACGGGTATCTGCACTTGGCGGGCCCCAGTGCTGAAGCTGAGATCAGACGTGGCCAAGACGGGAACACAGCGCCCGGTGGATCCTCTTGGAACCACGCGTGCTGTGGACCCGACCCTGACCTGGGTCCTCTCGCTGGACATGGAGCCCCATGGGCTGTCAGGCTCTTCCCAACCCTGACCTGCAGGCACGGGAGGCTCAGGTCAGAGGCCAGGACACCACCCCCTCTGCCCTGCCGTCTCTACCGCGTAACTAAAGCGCTAGACCAGGGAGGGCCCAGCCCAGCCCACCAGCCCCTCCTCCATCTCATGCCACAGAGATTGGGGGGTGGGGCTGGGGGCGGAAGAGGGGCCTTGGAGCTGGCACAGTGGCCTGGAGCCGCTCACCTCACCTGAGACTGAAGTCCCCTGGCCCAGCAGACACAGTGAGATGGGACCCAGTGACGCCTCAATGACCTCAAGGTTTAATTAAATACTGCAATATATTTGTAAAGACTTCTGTACATAGTATTTCCAGTGGCAGATTTTTAAGATTTTGATGCAAACTGTGACCTTGTAGCATAGGGAACCACCACTCCACGGGCAGCTGGGAATTGCGTTCTCAACCGAGGTGACGGCTGGCTGTGTTGAGGGCACGGGCCGCCAGCCGGGGGTGGGCGGGGCGGGATCATGGAGCTCCTCCTCCCGGCCCGCGGCACTATCCTTCCCACTCAGGCCCCTCGTGGCCAGTCCCCATCGCGCCTTCCCTGAGGTTCTGCTGGTGACAAGCCACCCCTGAGCACCCAGGCCCATCTTCAGCAGCCGCCGGCCAGGCTCCGGGGCCTCAGAGCTCATTGTGGCGAGCCCTGGAGATACGGCTGGACAGGTCCTGCAGATGCTTCTTTACCTGCAGGAACAGCACAGGTGAACCAGTTAGCAGATCTGCTCATGACCCAAGATACGCAGCCTGTCGCTGAGAACTCCTCAGCTCGGTGATCCTGCTGTCCAAGTACCCACCCATCTAGAACGGATCATAAATAAATCATAAAGGCAGCTCACTAACCGCAAACAGCCCGCAAGGAACATTATGAACGGCTAGAAGCAGAAGAGCGACGAACAGCGCTGCTTCCGCTCTCCACCCCCCTCATCCTCATTTCTGCTTTCATTGATTTGGGCCCTTTCTCGTTTGCTTCTTGATGAGTCTGGATAAACGTTTATCAGTTTGTTTATCTTTCCAAAGAACCAGCTCTTAGTTTCATTGATCTTTTCTATTTTTCTTTCTTTTTTTTAGTCTTTATTTCTGTTCTGATCTTCCTGATTCCTTTCCTTCTACTAACTTTGGGTTTTGTCTGTTCTTTTTCTAATTCAACTGTAAGGTTAGGCTGTTTATTTGAGATTCTTACTTCTTGAGGTAGATCTGCATTGCAATAAACTTCCCTCTTTTTTTGCTGTGTCCTCTAGGTTTGGGAAAGTTGTCTTTTTGCTTGTCTTCAGGTATTTTTAAATTTCTTCCTTCATTTCTTCAGCAACCCACTGATTGTTTAGTAGCATACTGTTTAGCCTCTATGTGTTTGTGGTTTTTGGAGTTTTTTTTTTCTTGTAGTTTATTTCTAGTCTCAAGCTGTTGTGTTTGGAAAAGATGCTTGATATGATTTTCTTAAATTTACTGAGACTTGTTCTGTGGCCCAGCATGTGATCTGTCCTGGAGAATGTTCTGTATGCACTTGAGAAGGATGTGTATTCTGCTTTTGGATGGCATGCTCAATCTATAGCATTCATCTGGTCTAATGCGTTGCTTAAGGCCTGTGTTTCCTTACTGATTTTCTATCTGGATGATCTGTCCATTGATGTAAGGGGGGTGGTAAAGTCCCCCACTATTACTGTTACCATCAATTTCTCCCTTTATGTCTGTTCATATTTGCTTTATGTGTTTAGTTGCTCCTATGTTGGGTGCATTTAAACAATTGTTACGTCTTCTTCTTGGATTGAACCCATTATGTAATGTCTACCTTTGTCTCCTGTTACAGTCTTTGTTTTCAAGTCTATTTTGTCTGGTGAGTACTGCTGTCCCAGCTTTGATTTCCATTTGCGTGCAATACCTTTTTCCACCCGCTCACTTTCAGTCTGCATGCCTCTAGGTCTGAGGCGAGGCTCCTGTCGGCAGCACATGCACGGGGCTCACAGAGGAGACGTCCTACAAGGCCCAGCACCGTGGTCCCCTCCGGTCACCAGGGCTTCATGCTCCGGGCGTGACCCCGTGGGCTGCGGGGGGCCTGTGTGTCGTGGCGGGCTGCCTACGGTACCACGTCATTTCAAAAGCAGCAAATGAAGACCCCGACTCGTCCGCGGCTCCTGCCAGCTTGTCCTCGTCACATGATGGTGGGCGCTGCCGCCGCAGCAGTCCAAGGGCCTGGGCTCTGCTCTCTGTTCCTAGTTCACAAGAGCCCCGCAGGCTGGTGCTGCCGGCCTTCTGCGCAGGAGCCTGGGCCGGGCGGGGACCTGGGGAGGTCTCCTCTGGCAGCCCCGGTGCTCACAGCACGTCAAGAGTCCCTTCTCCACGGTCGGGCCAGGAGCACTGGCTCCCTCTTCATCCCCGCTGCAGAGTCCGTCACGGTGTCACCTGCAGGTGGACGCCCCACGAGGGGTGCCTGACTTCCCCCTGCTCGGCTCTGCCAAACACAGGAAAGAATCCACACACTCCCTTCCTTCTTGGTACTTTGGTCTTCTTTCACTTTTTAAGTTTCGTTTATTTTTGAATAGATAACACATCCCTGTGCAAAAGGCACAAAGGAGGCTCCCTCCAGGGCCCAGCTCCTCCGTTTTGAGTTTCCTGGGCATCTGTGGCGACGTACCATGCTCGTGCTGCTGGCTCTGCGGAGGGTCCACACCGCCCACCCCTCCTTTTCTCACTTAACCTAAACCAGAGGCTCTGCTGCAGATAGGCCCTCACGTCTTAGTGCCTGGATTTGTGGGTTCACCATGAATGACCAGGGGAGGGCGGGCAGCGGCACCGCTAAGTCAGGTGTCTCCCAGCGAGGGGTGCTTCAGTCTTGATGTCCTGCACACCTGAGCACTGTCTGGGGTTCACACGTCACCCCATAATGGAGCCAGCGCCCCCATTTGGGGTATTTGCAAGCCCCACTGAGCCGCATGTGAGGAGCGCCCCGCACGGGACCCCTGCCGCTGCTCCGGAGCCGAGTATGGTCTCCTCGCGCCCCAGGCCGAACGCTTGGGAAACCGCTGGCTCCCGTGTCCACTCAGGAGCCTCCAAAGCCACGTGGGCAGCTCGCAGGAGCGCAGGACCTTCAGAACCAGTGACAGGCCACATATTTTGGGGGCCAGGATGCCAGTGGTGCGGCTGGAAGAGCCCGGCTCCAGCCCCGGCTGTCCGCCCGCCCGCCCGCCTCGCGCGTGCACACCTCTTCACTGCTCGCCTGGTTCAGAGCGCGGCCCTAAACAGACCCAGAGGCAGGTGGGGGTGGGAAGGCCTGGGCAGTCCCTGTCCCGCCCCCTGCAGCTGACCACTGCGTGGCCGCTGCCCCCACCGAGCTCCGCGAGGGCGAGACAGCCCCCTCCCCTCTGCAGAGGGGGAGCCGAGGCCCAGGGAGGGGAGGCCGGGGGGCCTGGAGGCCGGCGCGCTGGCGCTGACGGAACTGTCATGTGCCCGCTCCCGCGGAGGCCTGGCTGGCGGCCGCACACCCACCTTGTAGCCCAGCTCCTTGGTCTTCTCCTCCAACATGGCGTACCGTTCCTTGTTCCGGCTCACGTGCTCCTGGTCCCCAAAGCTCTCCACGTGTTTCAGTTTCTGATGGGAAATTTCCAGCTGCTTCTGGTAGTGGTTGTGCTTTTCAATTTTGGCTTCAAAGTGCTTAAGCTCTTCCTAGGATAATGTTTAAACAACTGAATTACCCCAACGTGCTCTTACTACCACCCTAGGGTCCGTGATGGAACTTCACGGCTGCTTCAGGAGAACACCCAGGGCAGGTGGCTGCACGCTTGGGGCCGGGGCTCCCCCGCCCTGAAGACTGCACACCCTGCGCCCATTCCCCGTGCAGCCCGCCTGGGACAGCTCCGGGGGCTGAGCGGGACGGCAGGCTCCGCCCTCCCGGCTGCCACGCGATCATGAAGCAGCACACATGGGAATCAGGTGAGCAGCCCTTCTCTCTAAAGGGACCCACGAGAACCTGACGGCCTTCAGGGGCCAAGGGTTGCAACCCTATACGCTCCCTCCCCACTCCCACTGACCCCTCACCCTCTAAATGAATGGCACCTGCCAGGCATTTGGTTCCCTCTGGCCCTGACCCCATATCCAGCCTGACATGTGGCGCTTGAGCCCTGGGCACCACTGCACTGTCCCCCGTCCTCTCTGTTCCCCAGGCCTCCAGGCTCCCCCCACCCCAGCGCAGGTGGGCCTCCAGGCCCGACCCCTACACCCCTCCAGCGCCCCGCAGGGGTGCCTCCAGGCCCATGTCAAGACACCTCCTGAACATGTCAGCGATCTTAACTCCCCAGGCCCCGGGCAGGCTCCCCTCTCCCTGCACTCCTATCCAAGGAGACGGAGGCTTCACACCCACGGGCCTGTGCCCTTCCTTGATCCCTGACCCCCTGACCTGTGGCAGCTTTGCCACAGCAGAACCCACCTGGAGGCAATGCCCAGGTGACCCAAAGACCCTTCCTCCCTCCGGGCCCAGCACCGCGGCCCCGCAGGGTCCTACTGGCTCCTCCTCCAAATCCCTCTCAATTCGCTCGTCCCACAAGCCCCGGCCTCACGCCCAGTGCACCCAAAACTGAGCAGATGCCCTGAAGCCACACTTGTCTGTTCACTGGAGGCCAGCTTTGTCCCACACGGGTTGCCAACCAGGGCGGCGGAGGGACACAGAGGGCAAGGAGAGAGAATGTTCCCGTGAAAACGCTGATCTGCTAGGACTAAAGAAGAGGACCTTCCCCACATTATCAGAGAGTCCACTGGGAGAGATGCCGCCAGACCCCGTGGCCGAGGCCGTCCCTACCCGAAAGGCCTCCAGCTCCTTCTCGGTGAAGTTGGCCGACTGGGCCATGTCCCACAGGTCCAGCACCCGAGGCTCCTCAAACCCTGCGAAGGAGCAAAGGCAGGCTCGGAGACCTGCACGGCGGCAGCCCGGGACGCCCGGGGCCACACAGGCCGCCTGCACAGTGCACGGTGCTTGTGCACAAGCGCCCTCTGGAAGCAGACCAAGCACTCCTTCCATGCACGTTCGGTCTGCGGATCCCGGGACCCGCTGAGGGGGCCTCGGCGATGCCCTCCCAGCCCCTGGTCGAGCCGCTGCTGCCTGGGGCACGGGAGCACTTGCGCGAGCCAGCAGGTGGAACGTTGGGGGGGGTGCGGTTCAGACTGTGGGTACCCCTACCCGCAGCTCCAGGCTGAGGCTCAGGCACTGCCTGCCCCTGTAGCTCTGAAGCAAAGTAAACCAAATGGAAGGGACCCTGTGACTTCAGCCACCCCTCCTGCGAGCACGGGGCGAGGGTGTGGGCTTGTCACCCGCCTCCCTCCCACGGCGGCCTGCCCGGCGGTCATCTCACCAGCTGTCCCACCTCCCCAGCGGCAGACCCTTCCCACTGCCCGGGGCCCTGGGGCACTGCTGGAGGGACTTGGCAGGCCAGCAGCAGGGGCCGGCTGGATGCAGACCCGGGAGGGGAGGGGCCGAGGCACAGCATCAGCTGCCCGGCTCCTCTGCACGGCCAGGCCCTTGGGGTCCCTGCTCCCTGGCATTTCAGCAGATCAGCACAGCGGGTCCACACGGCAGTCTGGTCCCCTCACCATGGCGGGCGAGCGAGCCCAGCAGGGCAGAGTCGTGCCCCGGGGCACCCGGGCCATGGGGAGGGGCAGGGAGCCCACCTCGCGTCCCCGCTGCACCCCCGTGTCGAGAGCAGCACCCACCACATGGCCAGTGCTCGGGAAACAGGCCGGAGAAGGAACGGATGGGTGACAGAAGACGGTACAAGAGCGCCTGGCCGACTTCCTGCAAGCCCGCACCAGGCTTGAGCCGCGGGCTCCCGCAGGAGACGCGCGCACAGGCCTGGGCCATCCTCCGGGGGGCGGCACCCAGCGAGGAGCTCCGGCCTCGGCCCCCGAGCAGCGAGCCGTCTGCACGGGAGCAGAGCAGCCATCCCAGCGCGCGGGGCCGCGGGCCACCGTGAGGGTCAAAGGACGCTGTGGGGCTAGAAATAAAGGTGCGTGCACCTTCCAGGAGAGAGCGAGCAGCCCAGGTGTGGCCCTGGGGGCGGAGGGGCTGGAGGGGCTCCGCGGCCGTCACCCGGGTGCCGGGCAGCGGGGCGTGGGCTCACCGGCCTGGTCGCCGTAGCCCTGGAGGCTGACCCTCCGCAGGCGGTCGAAGCCCTGGCTGATGTCCCGCAGCTTGTCCTTCAGCTCGGCGTGGCCCACCTGCAGCGCGTCCTCCTTGGCGCGGCTCACGTCCACGGGGCTGATGACGTTTTCATGGATTTCTGCGGAGCCAGAGGCAGGAGGCCATGAGGGCCGGCCCTGGGCCGCCCGCGGAGCTCCGTCTAGATGTCGTGGAGCGCCGCAGCCCCAGCCCCGCTGCCTCTCTCGGGGCGGGTCCCGAGCCCCCCACAAGTCCCCCTGAAGTCACGCCGGTGGTGACAGGAGCGGTGGCCTGTGGCACCGCACAACAGTTTCGTCTGAACCCACGCCCACAGACGTGCGTAGGCACCCCGACGGGCTCCTAAACGCTGAGATTCCTGCTCGGAAAGCTGGGAGGCTTGACAGCATGGCACTGCCCCCAGCCCCCCAGCAGCTCTGTTCTGGAACACTCTGGAGCCAGGGCCGCTTGCGGGGAGCACCTTCGGTCCTGCTCAGGGTCTCCAGCAGGACGTTGTACTCCTGGACCTTCTCCTTGTGATGCTGGAGCTCCCGCCACAGCTTGTCCAGTTCTTCACTGGAGAACTTCCCAGAGGTCTTCGCCTGGAAGGAAAGCCACCTCCAGTGAACACCCCCGTGGGCCGTGCTCACCTGTCCACACCTCGGGGTGCACCCTGCCAGCCATGCCCACCTGGGGTTAGTTACGCGGGTGCCCCTGTGGATCACTCCCGCAGGCCAGGCAGGACCCTTGCTCCTGGGTGGAGTGCTCAGGCCCAGGTCTCGGCCTTTACCCCCCTTCGCTAGGGGACGCGGGGGGCAGGAAACCAAAAGCCAAGGCCCGACGCCTCCAAGGCGGATGGCAGCGCCGAGGGTACCTTGTGCCACAGCTTCTCCAGCCGGGGGTCCTCCAGGCTGTGGTCGGCGGGGCCGTGGCTGATCAAGTTGCTGCTCACAGCCCGGGCGTCCTTCCTCCCGTCCAGACCGTACTTGGCCAGGATGACTAGGAGAGTGCGGGAGGGGGTCGAGGCCGTGGTCTGGGGGCCGCCCCTTCCTCCACCCGCCCAGCTCTCCTGCCCACTCAGGACCCAGCGAAGGAGCGTGAACAAACCCGGGGTCCCGCTCCGCCAACCCCCCCCAGCCCACACTGGCGGCCTCGGGGCTCCCGCCGCACGCTTCCGGCCGACCCCTCCGTCCCCCGACCCGCGGTGGAGAGCGCGGCGCGGCAGGATGGACTCAGCATCCCCGGCACAGCCTGTAGGACCAGCTTCACAGGCTTGCAAAACCAAAACCCGCAGCCCGTTCCTGTCGTGGGGCGAACTCCAGCGAGGGCGGGAGAGGACGACAGTCCACCGAATGGACGGGGCGGTGGCCAGGGGAAGCTCTTGTATGGCCCAAGTCATGTTTTTATTTGCAGAAAAGATTTTCTACAAGGAGAAACCTCAGCGTCGGCAGCTTCCGGTGAAAAGTTAACAGCGGTAGCCAGGAGGGGAACACTGGCTCCAGCCTGCTGCTGGCCGGTCACCGTGGGGCGGCGACCAGGTGTCGTCTGTCAGTAGTGCCACGACACAGCGCCGCCCGGGGGCCTGCGTCTCAGCACCATCATCACCAACACGACGCGGCGGGTGCCTCGTGGACCCGGAAGCAGGGCTCCTCAGCGGGGGCGGGCTGCTGGGTCTGCCCTGGAGGACGCCCCTCCCAGCATCTCCTCCCGCCCCGCCCGCCCTGCTCTGAAGGAACGGCGTCCTTCCTCCCGTCTGCAGACAGTCCCCACTGTCTCCTCCAGGCCACATGCGGGCCCCTCTGGATCCGGGCTTCCCTTTCCCCTGTGCTCGATCCCTGAGGTCCTCATCCGAGCAGTGGCCCACCTGACCCCTGACCCCCAGCACCTCCTCTGACAAGCGCTGGACACGAGTGGTCCCCACGGGGGCCCCGCGGCCCACCTGCGCAACCTCCACACCCAGCTCCTCGCCCCGGGGCCCACCCTCAGCTGAGCCAGCCCAGGGAGCGCCCTGCTCAGCCTGACCTCGCCTCCTGGGGCTTCACTTCCCTGTCTACACTGCCTGTGCCTCAGAACTCACCCTGCCCAGAAGCTCAGCCCACTGGAAGCCTTGAGAGTGAGCTGTGATGAGTGAGTGTTCCTGGTGTCCACCCTGCGGCGCGGGCATCACGGGGAGGGAGCTGACCTCCGGCCGCCTCTCCCTGCCCCCCACCCTCCTCCATCTCCCAGCCCCGGGCCACCTGGACGCACCGGGAGCCCTAGATGCAGGGTGGGCCACAGGGGCCACAAGGCTCGGACCGGCGAGGGCCGTGCTCTTGACGTGGCCAGACCCTGGGAACAGCCCCGCTTCCTCGTCCAGGTGACCGTGGGCATCTGGCCATCCCAGGTGCCTCCCTGGACCAAGCAGCCCTGGTTGCTTGTGTGCTAACGCGGCCAGACGTCCTCGCCCTGGCCCTCCCTCCCACGTGCCAAGAGCCCGCACGGGACAGCCTGGCAGCTGTGCCTGCCCGCGGCTGAGGGTCACCTTGCCAGGGCCAGGCTCACGAGGACAGCCCCGACTCTCGTCTTGCCCACAAACCAAGTCAGAGTAAGAAGCTGGGGCCCGAGCCTGGGTGACCGCTGCCCTTGGACTGAGAAGAGACATACCGTTGAGACTGCGGGCAAGCTTTGCCTCTTTCTCTCCATCTTCATCCAGGCCTTCAGCCTTCAATTTCTTCCACTTGAACTCGTCCCGTTCTTGTATCTTCAGATCAGCATGGAGCTCGGACAACTTCAAAGGAGGAAGATCAAGCTGCGGGAGAAAAGAGGACACGTGATCCCCAGCTGAACGATGACCAGCGACAGCCCGGGAGACACTGACCTCGGAGGGCAGACGCCAGAGACGGGGAGGCGGAGCCAGGGTCCCAGGTGGCCAAAATCCTGCATGTGCTCCCGCACGAGAACCTCAAAGGGACCTCTGCCCGCAGCGTGAAGACCACCAGCCCTTACACCCCGAGGCCGCTCTCCAGCCTCGTCAGATCCCAAGTCCCCAGGGAGCCGCCCGCCACCAGCGGCCTGAGTGTGCAGGTGCTGGTGGCCCAGGGGCTCCTGTCGCAGGACGCCTCACCTTCCCAGCCGGGGCCCTGGGGAGGCTGCGAGTGCGGGGCTCCCCCCAGGTAGCCCTTGGGCGCATCGGCTCCCCGGATGGCCGTGCCACCCCAGGCAGGCGCTCCCCGCAGATGACAGGACAGTGGGCGAGGGCGCTGGGACCTGACCCCTGCACGCTTTCCTGGCTGTCCACCTCCCCAGGCGCCAACGTCCGGGCCGGAGCCCCGAGCTGCAGACTGGTGCCCAGCAGCGTCCGAGGCTCTGCGTCTCACAAGGGTGAGCCGTGATCTGGTGCCAGCCTTCCTCTGAAACGTGGAGGCCCGCGGGCTCAGGCTGGAGGCGCCCCGGGCGACAGTGGTGCCCCCAACGGCAGGCACGGAGCCCAGGCAAAAAAGGCCACTCTCCGGACCCTCCTAACCTCCTTAACTTGAAGTTAAATGTTAATGGCTCCCGTGAAAAGAACCGGTTAATAGACACCAAATGCAAAGCAGGCTCTGTCAAATATTAAAGCGGAGTAAATCACCTAAACCCATGAGACAAGCAGCTGGGCAGGAGGAATCCGCTCTCAGCGGCGGGCCAGGCCCGCATCCTGGACGCCCTCGGCCCAAGGCTCAGGGTGAGCACAGCGCCCTCCACGGAGCTGCTCTCAGCCCGGGGCCTCACGAGCCCAGCACCTTCTCCTCTGCCTCTGCAACTTTCACAATCACCCTGCAGGCTGCTCGGGTAAACTGAGGCCCAGGGAGGTTAAGAACTGGCCCAGGACACACAGCGAAATGTCACTGGGTACTTTATCCTTTCTGCTGCTACCGTAAATGGGATTGTTTCATTAATTTCCTTTTCAGAGCGTTTGATGCTGGTGTACAGAAATGCAACCGAGGCTTGTATATGTTGATTCCGTATCCTGTAACCGCGGTGACTTTGTTAACTAGATCTAAGTTATTTCGTGAAGTCTTTAGGATTTTCTGCATATAAGATCACGTCATCTGCAAACAGATACTTTTACCTCTTCCTTTCTGATTTGGATGACTGTCATTTCTTTTTTCTTCCCTAGCTGTTCTGACTAGAACTTCCACTACTACGTTGAATAGAAGTAATGACCTGATTTTTTAAAAAACAGGTGAAGACCTTGAATAAATATTGCTCCAAACACAACATACAAATGGCCAACAGGTACATGGAAATGCTCCACGTCACGAATCATCGGGGAAATGCAAATCCAACCCCAATGAGGTACCGCCTCACACCCATTAGGATGGTTACTATGGGAAACAAACAGAAAACAACAACTGTTGGTGAGGATGGGAAGAAAAGGGAACCCTCGTGCACTGCTGGTAGGAATGCAAACTGGTGCCGTCACTGTGGAGAACAGTACGGAGGTGCCTCAAAAATGAAGACGGGAACGATCAATACACTGTGATCCAGCAATCCCACGTCTGGGTATTTATCTGAAGGAACTGAAATCAGGACCTTGAAGAAAGATCTGTGGTCCCATGCTCACTGCAGCACTATTCACAACAGCCAAGAGGGGGTGGAAGGTGCGGGTCAAAGGGCACAAAGTCAGTTATGCAGCGTAAGTCCCGAGGCTCAGTGCACAGCGCAACACTGTCCGCTATTTACATAGCGTACTTATTATTTAAAAATTCGCCAAGAGGGTAGATCTTACCTTAAGTTCTTATCTCTCTCACACACACACACACACACACACACACACACACACACACACACAAACTAGAGGGCGGGAGGATACTATGGGAGGTGACAGGTGTGGGTGTGTTTACGGCACAGATGGCGGTGCTGGTTTCAGGGATGTACACTTAACCTCCAAACTCATTAAATACGTACAGCTTTTTGGAGGTCAACCATACCTCAAAAAAATGGTAAAAAACCAAACCAAAACAAAACAAAAAAACCGAAACAAGTCCCTGGGAACCAGCGTCCACGCAAGCCTCGGCCTCCAGCCACAGCTCTGCACTCTGAGCTGAAAGCCCCCTTGCTCACAGCGTCCCTAAGTCCGCGAAGCAGCCCCGAGGCCAGAACACAGCCCTGCCTGCCTCTGAGCTGCTGTAGGGACAGGAGTGCCGGGTGTACAGGTGACTCCTGGTCGCTCGGCCGGCCCTCCCTGAGTCCTCCCCGGAGCAGAGGATGTGGTGCCTGGGTGCAGAGAACAAGGCCGCACACAGGGACAGCGGGGTTGAGACATAATTCACACACAGACAGACAGACAGACACACGCACACGCGCGTGCACGCGCACGGCAACCCCGGGAGGGAGACGCCATCCAGACATCTCCACAGGGGCACCCCTCGGGACGACTTCCCATGGCTTCACCCACCCCCCAGAGCTCCAAGGACGGCTCCGGCCGCTCCCTGCTCAGGAGCCTTGCAACACCCCAGGAGAGGTCACAAGACCCATGAAGCTCTGGAAGTAACCCTGTGCCTGCCGTCTGGCCCACAGCTCTTCTAAAGCGCTTGGATCAAGAGGAACTGCACAATTTCACAGCAAGTCAAGACTGGAGATGCTGGGCTGTGATGAAGCAACACCAGTAGTTCCCTGAACTGGTCTCAGGATGGGGAGGCCCCCTACCATGGCATCTGTGGGCCAAGGCGGGACTTGCCCCCCACCCCCGTAGAAGGTGGGCTGGAAAGAGAGGGCGAGGCGGGCGCCTTCATCAGACTCCTCTCCCTCACCCTGGGTACACCCTAGGCGTGACATACTATGAAATTGTTTCATATTTAGAAAACAAAGAAACACTTGATGTTTTCAGAGAGCACGTGTCCAAGGCTGAGAACCCTGGCACAGGTGTGCCGGGCGCCCCTCACCGCCCTGGGCACCGGCCCTGAGCAGCGCGAGTGCCCACCCCGGCCCGGCCCGGCTTGAGGACTGCACAGCTCGCCTCCCGGGACCAGCTCCGCCGCCGCCCTTGAAGCTTCTCAGCCTAGAGGGCCCGGGACAGGCCAGCTTGTATTCCGTGGGTCTGCCTACCCGCGCGAGGCGTCCGATGTGAGGAGGGACCCGGAAAATGCCACCAGGCATGGACTCCGCCCTGGAAGGTCTGCACATTTCGTTCAGAAGAGACTTGTACGTGCAATTGTAGAATTCAGGGCCAAGGGGCCCAGAAAGGTCATCCAGTTCAAGGCCTGTCCGTCCAAGCCTGGGGCAGCGTTGGGGTTCCTGGAGAACCAAGTCAGACTCTCTCGGACAGATGTGACCTGAGGCTGCCCAGGTCAACAGCAGACTGAGCATGGGGGGGTGGCGGGTTCAGGCGGGTGCAACTCGAGGGCAGGTGACAGCCAGGAGGTGTGAAGAGGCTGCCCAGGCTGGCAGATGCAAAGCAGCATCTGGACGGACAAGGCGGGGCTGACCAGGACAGCCCTGCAAGCAGAAGGGCTCGATGCAGGTTCCTGGACACAAGATCCCCTTCCTCCAGGAAGCCCCCCCTGCTTCTCCAGCCCAGAGTGCTCTCTCTCACCCGGGCAGGCTGCACACACACAGTGGGCCCTGACAGCTGGGCCCCCGGCAGAATCCTCAGGGCCACTGGCCTGGGAACAGCGCTGGGCCTGGGGGCATCCACCCGCCCCTGCCTGCCCTGCAATCTCCCTGCCACATCCCTTCCCCAGCCTTTGCCCCTCCCCCCGCCTTTCTTTCCCGCCGGTTTCTCCTCTCTTCCAAAACTTAGTCCTTACTTTGTTTTACTCTCCTTCTCATGGACTCAGGAATGCTTAAAACTGGAAGACTGGATCTAAAGAAGACGCTGAGGCCCACAGGGTTGGGGGGGGTTTGTAAATGGCCATTTCACTAAAAACAAACCCCACCTAACAAAGGAGGGGCCGTTATGTTAACGAGGAGGCCGCTGGTCCAGGTCACACCCCAAGCAGCAAGCTGTAGTCCCAATTCTACCCCCAGGCGGAGTGACCTTGGAGGCGCCCTTTGCCCTCTGGGCTTAGTTGCTTTCTTCTCTAAAATGAGAAGAGTCGGTCGGATTTAGTTCACTAGCGTCTTAAGTTTCAGGTGTTCTCCTCTCACCTCACCATCTCCCCTCAGCCGATTTCACAAGAACTGGCTTGCTTCTAGGATTTCTGCTGTCCTTGGGCTTGCTTCATGCTCAGTATCCCCTGTTTTTCTTGTTTCTCCATACAGAGAAATACAATGTAGGAGAAAAGGCAAAAACCTGCAAGGCAGGAGACCTGGGTCTGCCTGCAGCGGGGGGAACTCGGCCTCAGCTGCAAAGCTGCCAGTTCAAACTGGCGGGGCAGCCCTTCTGCCCAGGCACCGAGGCCTCCCCAGCCCTCGCCTGTCATCACCAGGCCAGGGTCCCTCTTCCCGGAGGCGCAAGGCAAGGGGTACCCACACCTACATCTGCGGGCGGGTCTGAGGCTGTTAAAGGCTCAAAGGCCCCGGCCCCGTAGACCCCCAAAGTTAGAGGAGATCCGGGCCCCGGGGACCCCAGGATTAGAAGAGACCCCGGTCCGGGCTCCGCTGATCCCAGTATTAAAGGAAGCCCCTGCACCGCGGACCCCCGAAACTAGAGAAAGCTCCGGCCCCGCGGACCCCCGAGGTAGAGGGGCCCGGCCGCCGCTCACCCGCTGGGCCTTCTCCCACAGCTGGTTCAGCTTCTCCATGCGGAACTCCCCCCCGGGCTCGCGCTTCGAGGAAGGCTCGGGCTCATTCTTCTCCCGCGAGTACTTGCCGCCGTGGCCCGCCGCCGGCCACGGCCCGAGGAGCAGCAGCAGCAGTAGTAGTAGCGGCGGCGGCCGGAGCTCGCGCAGCCCGGTTCGAACCACCCGCGACGCCATCTTCCTCCTCCGGACGCGGAGACCCCGAGAGCTGCGGGAGGGAAAAGGCCCTAGCCCGGCCCCGCCCACCAGGCCCCGCCCCGCCCCAAGGCCCCGCCGCGCTGCCTCCTGGGAGTTGTAGTCTCTCCCCGCGCGGCCGGTCTAAGAGAGGCGGCCGGCGGACTACAAGGCCCGGGGAGCCCTGCGGAGGCACGGGGGCGTTTCCTAGGCAACCACGCCGCGGCCTCCTGACGCCGGGCGCCGCCGAGTGCGGCTAGGGCTGCCTTAGCTGGGGTTGCGGGGTTGCTGCGGACTTGGTGGAGAAAAGAGTCCCGACCCCGCAGCCCGGATTGACCAGAGCGCCCTTTTCCTTCGACTCCGTAGAAAGAGTAAACAGTTCAGAAATCGGGAGCGTGTCTGCTGCACCTTAGATTGTTTCTGTGTCATCTGCCTTGGTCTTGAGCCTTCCTTGTCATTATGGTCTCTGGAAGGTGGCCTCTGCTCGGCACTCCAGCGTCAGTGTCTCTGTCAGGAACCCTAGACCCACCCAGCCCACTCCTTCACTTGTCAGAGGAAAACAGCGGAGGCACAGGGAGCCCCAGGGGTCCTGGGCCTTCTCGCTCCCGTCCCGCCGAAGCTTTCCCCATGACCCAGGGAGCGCTGTCACCCCAACACTTGTCTTTGAACTGCATCCCGCTTATCTTCCATGCACTTGTTCTGTATTAGAGAGACTTGTGTACCTGTTTCCTTTCTTCCCACCTGCTGTTGTCTAGTAAATCGAGCAAAATTGAACGCAGCCAATTTGATGGGGCAAGTGAGCCGGTCAGTGCTCTGGGGGAAGAGCAGGAAACAGGGAAAGAGTGAGAAGCAGATTGCTGCCCTCTAGTAGCTTATAGGGTCGGGTAGAGGCACCCCTTAGGTGCTTTGATGGTTCGAGAAGGGACAGGGTGAGTCCATCTGGTAAGGACGCTGGACTGTGCCTGGGAGGGAGTGCAGGCAGATGGGGGACAAGGGAGTCCCCAAAGAGAGAGAACCAGGCATAGCTTTCTTGACATAAGAGAAGCCACTTTAGGTGTAGGCCATGTTGTAATCTAAGCCTGGCCACAATGCTTGCCTTTGCAAAAGAACAGGTCTCAGTAGTTAATGATTTTAAGGAAACAAAAGAATGTAAGAGCAAACAGCTATTACCAGGCCAGGAAAATAATTCAACCGTATCGGAGATACTAAATCAGTCATAAAGACTCCCAGTTCTGTTTCAAAGGTAAAGATTAGTCTGATACGTATTCTCGAGCTGTTTTACAGGGTCCAAACCTCCTCGGACAATCGACCACCAGACTAACTGGAGCCAGAGAATGGACGATACTGATCTTTGCCGGCTTCAATCAACTAAGACCTGGACTGTCAACCTAGGATGACTCTTGCCCCAGTTCTATGCTAAATTCCTCCTGCACAAGCCCCCTCATGAATATGCATGTTCCCTTAGCTTAAAGCTTCCCCAATTTTGCTGTTCAGGGCGACACTGTTTTGGGAAGTAGCCTCGATGTTCTCCTTACTTACTGCAAGTAATAAATCCTTCTCCCACTTCTTGACTTGACTGTGTGTTTTGGCTTGACACCCACTAAGAGGCAAACCCAGTTTTTAGGTAACAGGAGAGCATTCCAAGTGGAGGGTCGATGAGGGCAAAGGAAGGGAGTGGAGAAAACCTGGGCGCCTTGGGAGGAATTGTTTTTTTTTTTTTTTTGGCCGTGCTGCGCCGGCTTGCGGGATCTTAGATCTTAGTTTCCCGACCCAGGATTGAACCTGTGCCCCCTACAGTGGAAGTGTTGGGTCTTAACCATTGGACAACCAGGGAAGTCCCAGGAATTGATATTTAGTTACTTTTTTTTTAATTGAAGTATAGTTGATTTATAACGTTGTGTTAGTTTCAGGTGTACAGCAAAGTGTTTTAGTTTTATATATATATGTGTGTATATATATATATATATATATATATATATATATATATATTCTTTTCCAGATTCTTTTCCATTATAGGTTATTACAAGATATTGACTATAGTTCCCTGTGCTATACAGTAGGTCTTTGTTGTTTATGTACTTTATATACAGTAGTGTATAACTGTTAATCCCAAACTCCCAATTTATCCCTCCCCCCTCTTTCCCCTTTGGTAACCATAAGTTCATTTTCCATGTCTGTGAGTCTATTTCTGTTTTGTAAATAAGTACATTTGTATCATTTAAATTTTTTTTAAATTTTTATTATTTTTTAAAAAAATTTTATTTATTTATTTGGTTGCACTGGGTCTTAGTTGCAGCAGGCGGGCTCCTTAGTTGTGGCATGCAAACTCTTAGTTGCCCCGTGGCATGTGGGATCTAGTTCCCTGACCAGGGATTGAACCCGGGCCCCGTGCACTGGGAGCTCGGAGTCTTAACCACTGCGCCACCAGGGAAGTCCCTGTATCATTTTTTTTTTAGATTCCACATATAAGTAATATCATATGATATTTGTCTTTCTCTGTCTTATTTCACTTAGTTTGATAATCTCTAGGCCCACCCATGTTGCTGCAAATGGCATTATTTCAGTCTTTTTCTCAGCTGAGTATGATATTTAGTTACTTTTAAATCGTAGCCTGTGTTATTCCAGAAAAGGGTTTAAGGTGCCTGGAATTAAGGTGATGTGCTGTCCTTCCTGCCTCATGTCCAGTATCTTGAGAGCCATTGTTTCATATATTTTATCCAGTTTTTTAGTTGTTTCAGGCAAAAGGGTAAATTCAGTCCCTGTTACTCCATCTTAGTCAGAAGCACAAGTTCCCAGCTGCTTGGCTATTAACAGTTAATGCACTTATCCTGTTTATTAGTTACATTAGGCTAACTACTATAACAAAATACGTACAACAAAATGCATAAAGGCCCCCAGGGGAGAGATGTTTCTTCTTCCTCGTGTTCAAATCTGAAAGGCAGACGCTCCTAATCAGCAGGCAGTCCAGGTGGTGATGCAGGGACCCAGCCTGCCCCATCTTCAATGCAGGACTTCCAAGATGCCTTCCCTCTGGCAGAAGAGGGCAGAGCACGGGTGTGTGTCTTGTCACCGTTCTTCCAATCGGGTGCCCACATTTTTAAACACTCCTCGGTGTGCGTTCTACATGTCAAAATAGGAACTCTTCTTTTCAGTGAGTGAATTGCACTCAGAGCAGGCCTGGCACTGAGCAGGTGCTCCAGGTGAGGCCCGTCTCTGCCCCTCGGCTTATCTCCCAAGGTTGGACGTTGGTTTTCAGTAGCTGCCGACTTGACCTCTTCTTCCTCAATTCAGGGCGCCCACCCTGCCCGGCCCAGGCTGGGTGCTGAGGACTCCACGTGGAGCAGAAACCCCTCCCTGCCTGCTGTGAGGGCGCAGGTGCGTCCATCCACAGACAGACACAGCGCTGGGGGAGCCCTCGACCTGTGTCGCAGGAATTGGCTGCATCCATTGCCTGCTGAGGCAAAGGGAGGCTGTGCTTGGGGGCCGCCTCCCTGAGCAAAGCAAAGCGCTCACCTCGGGGGCCATGGCGTCCGGGCTGGGTCAGCTTCCAGGAGCGAGAGTGTTTAAGGGCCGGCTGACTTATAGCTGTTGGAGACTTGCCTCGTCCTGCTGCTTCTCCCTCTGTATGTCACGTTCAAGTCTCCCAGGCCAGCCTTGCCTGTGCGGCTCTGTACATCCCTTCTCTGACCCTTCCCCCATGGCCCCCTGACCCCCCAAACGCTCCAGCTGTGCCCTTCTGAGCCACGACACCGCCATATCCCAGACCTTTGGTCTGAACCTTGACCTCGCTCTAACTGAAAATGGGTGCTCCCGTCCTTCAAAGACAGCATCCCTCTTTAACTCTCTCCCCTTATCATCCTCAGTGATTTCAATTTCCAGGTGGGTGATCCATCCACCTGCTCTCCTCTGATGAACTTGACCTCCAACCTACCCCAGCCACCTACTCCTATGGCCAGACCACTTTGTGACCCATTACGTGAACTCTACCTGCCTCCTGAACACGGTTCCAAGCACCCACGCAGCAATCACGCCACCTGTGTTTCCAGTAGACCCTCCAGTGCCCTGCCCCAAGAATCCTTCAGCCGCTGGGATTTATAATCTGCTGACCTGGTAACATTTTTACTGTTCATCACCGTCTCTTGTCCTCCTTCTCCCCTGCCAGCTATTATGGCGGGTACCCAACAGTTTTGGCAACAATTGCCGGTTCCCTCAAATCTTCTCTTCATCACACCAATAACTCCAGTTGTCCTCACGGGATGTGGGCCACGAGCCAGCCTTTCTTCTGTGTCTTTGTCTTGTGCTTCTGTCCATGTCTTCTTCCCTCCTGGACCATATGTTCTCTGAGAGCAGTGACTGTGTTTCCTGCATCCTTGTCTCCAGCACAGGGCTGGGCTCAGAGTTGATGCTCAAAGAAGGTGTGTGGAATGGATGGATAGATGGATAGATGATGGATGTATGAATAGATGGATGGGTAGATGTGTAAGTGGATGGAGGGATGGAAGGATGGATGATGGATGGATGGATGGAGGGATGGATGGATGGAGGGATGGGTGGATGGATGGAGGGATGGATGGATGGAGGGATGGGTGGATGGATGGAGGGATGGATGGATGGAGGGATGGGTGGATGGATGGAGGGGTGGGTGGATGGATGGATGGATGTGTGGATGGACGGAAGGATGTGTGGATGGAGGGAGGCATGATGAATTCTTCCCTTGTTCCCAGACTGGTCCTAGAATACGCTGCCTTTTCTTCAAAACAAGATGTCACAAAGCCCTTGGTGATGATGGGCAAAGGAATAGATGGTGAAGGTCTCGTACCCACTTCAGATCCAGAACAGTCCTGGGGGAGACATCAAACATCAGGATGTGCTGGCTGATGAAGGGGGCTGGGGCTGGGGGTTGGGGGAGAGAAGGCAGCCCAAAACTTCTTCCAGGCTCCAGACAGCTCCCCACTCCCCTCTGCCCCCCAGTGTTTCTTTTTTTCAATTTCTTAATTTTTAATTTATTTTTATTTTTGGGCTGTGTTGGGTCTTTGTTGCTGCCTGCCGGCTTTTCTCTAGTTGCGACGAGAGGAGGGGCTACTCTTCCTTGCGGTGCGCGGGCTCCTCATTGTGGCAGCTTCTCTTGTTGCGGAGCATGGACTCTAGCAGGCGGGCTTCAGTACTTGCAGCGCACGGGCTCAGTAGTTGCGGCCCCCCAGCTCTAGGGCACGCGGGCTTCAGTAGCTGTGGCTCGTGGGCTTAGTGGCTCCGCGGCATGTAGGATCTTCCCGGACCAGGGCTCGAACCCGTGTCCCCTGCATTGGCAGGAGGATTCTCAACCACTGAGCCACCAGGGAAGTCCCCCCACCCCCAGTGTTTCTGCAGACTCTGGCATCCTGGTCCCAAGGGGATGGGGGCTGGCCTGAAACCTCTCCCACCCAGGTGTGTACTGTGGTGAGGACATGGGGACCCCTCCCCTGCTTTCTCCCACCCGCTGCTCCCGTGCCCTTTGCTCTCCCTGGGGTCTCCTGCGCCGGCAGCCCCGGGAAGCACCTCACCTGGGTGCCTAGATCATCGCTCAGCACTGCACCCCTGCATGAGGATGATTAACTTGTCCGTTATCAACTCCTACTTAGTGGTTCCGACATGAAACTCCCACCAGGCTGAAACTCGGCAAGGAAAAGCATTTTAAAAAGTTGACGTTTCTGTAAGAGTTCATCCTCCTCCGCGCTCCAGCCTCCCCCAAAGAGACGTGCACTCAGGTGCTGTTTGTGTGAATCCAACTTTGCAATGCCCGCTGAGGTGCAGTTAAATTGGCTCTGGGCCCAGCCCCTCGCCGTGGCCAGGACTCTGCCTCGAGACGTGTGCTTAGTGCCCCTGGCACTGCCCCCCGCCGCCTCCCCCCGGCCACCTGAGCACTTCCCTAAGTGGCCCAGTTCCCAGGGCCCCATCTCAATGGGTGGTTGCACTTGGGGGGGGGGGGAAAGGACACCTTTTCTGATGACAAGAGTGACAGGTGCGTGACTCGAGAAGGTCACACGCTTCTGGGACTGCAGCAGCCACCTGATGGGGACAGCACAGCTGGGCCTCCTGCCCTCAAGAGAGGGAGTGAGGGCCTCTATGCCTAGCGAGGGTTGTGTGGGTGCCCCGCTTTCTGCTAGGAAGTGTCCCGTAAACACCCCCATTTACAGAGGAGAAAATTACGGTTTGGCGTGGTGAGGTCACTTGTCCAAGGTCAGACAGCTAGAAAGTGGCAGAGCCAGGATTCGAACTCATGTCGGCTGATCTAGCCCAGGACACAATGATTCTCCTTCCTCTCATCCTGCCCTCCGACCCCTAAGGTCAACTGCTATGGTATTTGTCATAAAGCCAGAGGTTCATTCGTCCACTAAGCAAGTACTGTTGAGCCCTCACCGTGGGTCAGGGGCTGTTTTGGGGGCTGGGGACACAGTGGCAAACAAACAACTAGAGTCTCTGCCTTTGGGAGGTGTGAGGGCGTGCCCCTTCTAGGGCAGGTGTGTGCAGTACTCTGCTGAGCGGTCACCAGGAGGTGCTGACAATGAGCTGTCCCATCGCTGAGTGACCCGGCCTCCCTGAGCGTGGATCCTAGACCAGGCGTTAGGAGAGTGCGTTTTCCACTCAAGACTTGATTCCTGCCGCCCAGGAGGCACTGTGCGACATGTGGGACCTTAGCTCCCCACCAGGGATGGAACCCATGCCCCCTGCAGGGGAAGCGCGGAAGCGCCAGGGAAGTCCCACGAAAGTGATTTCTAAACCGCCATGGTGACGCGCCCTGGAGCCCCTCCTGCCCAGGCAGGTGCGATGCTGGCCCCTGCCAGGTTAAACCACCCGGCACGAGTGAGCCCGGGGACCCCTCCCTCCCCAGACTTCCTCCTCCTTAGCGGTAAGGTAATCGCTCTCCTATGTTTACTGTCATCAGTCCCTTGCATTTCTTTACAACACTGATCGCGTCCCTAAACGATAGGGTTTGGTTTGCACTTTGTACGCGTGGACTCACACCTCGTGTATTCCTCCGCCAATGTCACGACCTACCCCGTTGGCGAGACGCGTCCCTGCCCCGAGGAGCTCTGTTTCCTGCATGCTCAGGGCTGCAGGCAGGCGTCTCAGGAGTACGCCACACCCCCTTCATCCAGTCCAGTGATGACGGCCCCCTGGCTGGTTCCTGGTCTCTGGCGACTGTCAACAAGGCTGCTGAGAGCAGGTGCGCAAGCTTGCATTCCGTGGAGTATTTGCCCAGGAGCGGAATTGCTGGGTCCCCTGGCTTGCGTGTCCGCAGCTTGGACAGCCAAGCCCACCCTGTTCCCTCCGTGGCCACAGGCACCTGTGTGCCCACGGGCAGGGCGTAGCTGTGACAGGCTCCCTGCCTGGGTTCTCTAACAGCATCTTCCTGACTGTTAAGGCACTTCTCCGTCTGTATCAGTTCCTCCTTTGTGAAGCCCCCCGAAGCTCTTTATATAACCTAGACACTCGCGCTTTGTCATTTTGTGTGTTGCAAATGTCTTCTCCCATCCTGCGGCTCGGTTTTATTCTTTTACAGGCGTCTTTTGATGTACAGGCAGCTTAATATACCTGAAATTATCAACATTTTCCTTTGATTGTTACCGCTTTTTGTGTCTTTCTTAAGGGAGCTTTTCCAACTTCAAGGTCATGAACACATTCCGTATTATCTTCCAAAGGCTTTGTAGCTTTGCCTTTCACGTTGGAGTCTTTACTCCACCTGGGATTGATTTTTGAGGATGGCTTTAGGTAGGAGCACACCGCCCCCCAACCCCTACCAGCTTTGTCTTAAATCAAATGTCCGCATAGACAAGGGTCTGTTTTGGGGGTCTTTATTCTGTCCCACTTGTTTCTTAGTCTTCCCTGTGCCAACCCCACACCATCTTGATGATGAAGGGCCATCACGTGCCCTGATGTCTGGTACAGCAAGACCCCACCTCTTATCACTTGGTGTTTCAGCCATGCTTGTGTCTTGCAAACGTCACCTTCGTCCACCATCTGCTGGCTGCCCTCCCTCCCTCCCGCCCACCCCCAGCATCCCAGTGCCCCTCACCTGCCCTGCTCTTCGTGTCCCCAAAGCAAACATCTACTATCTGGTCACACCGGGAAATTCGCCGACGTGCTGTGTTGAATGACAGTTCCGTTGGAACGCAAGCTGCATGAGGCAGGACATTTGCTGATTTGGTTCTGTTGTCTCCCAAGTGGCAGGGCCAGTAAACACGTGTTGAATTGAATCTGTGTTTCCATGTTAATCTTGGAATCAGTATTTTAAGTTCCACAAAAACTTGGTTGGGATTTGGATAGAAATTTCTTTGGTTCTATAAATCAATATGGTAAGAATGAATGAATTTGGAGAGGATCTATATTGAGCTGTCCAATCCATGAACATGCTTATCTCCATTTATTTAGACCTTTTTTTTTTAATGTGTCTGACAGTGTCTTAGAATCTTCCTTATAGTGATCTGCTACATTATGCCTAGACTTTAGATATTTTTGATGCTGTTATAAATAATGTCTAATTATGAAATTTTATTTTTCCAACATTGTTGCTAGTATACAGAAGTAAAGTTGAATATGGCACATAGATTTTGGGTCCAACGACTTTGCTGAACTCTCTATTCATTATCCTAATTTCTCTGAAGATTTTTCAGATTCTCTTGTGCATGCGACCGCGTCACCTGTGAATAAAGACAGTTCTGTTTCTTTCTTTACAAACTTGACCTGACTCACCGTGCCGCCCGCCACATCCAGGCTGACATTGAACAGCGGTACCAATGGGAACCTTTGTTTCCTTGCTGATCTCAAAGGGACAGCTTTCAACATTTCCCCATTAACTCGAGGTTTTAGGTAGACAGCCTTTATCAGATTAACAGGGTTGCCTTCTCTGGAGCAGCTAACATGCTTTCTTAAGAACAGAAATAGAATTTTATCGAATTCTTCTGCATCTGTTGAGATGCTCACCTGCATTGTGTCTTTTATTTATTTATTTAATAAATATTTACTTTTGGCTGTGTTGGGTCTTCGTTTCTGTGTGAGGGCTTTCTCTATTTGCGGCAAGCGGGGGCCACTCTTCATCGCGGTGCGCGGGCCTCTCACTATCGCGGCCTCTCTTGTTGTGGAGCATAGGCTCCAGACGCGCAGGCTCAGTAGTTGTGGCTCACGGGCCTAGTTGCTCCGCGGCATGTTGGATCCTCCCAGACCAGGGCTCGAACCCGTGTCCCCTGCATTAGCAGGCAGATTCTCAACCACTGCGCCACCAGGGAAGCCCTGCATTGTGTCTTTAACGTGTTAATGTGTGAACTGTCTTCGGGTGCCTGAGAGAACCTGCGGTTTTGGGAAGAGGAGCACAGTTTATTCAGGGGAAGTGGGGGAGCCAGAGGAATAAGCACCCCCAGCTCACCCTCCTCCCGCTGTCGGGCCCCCTGCCAGCTCCTCCCTTTTTTTAAAAAAAAATATTTATTTATTTATTTTTGGCTGCGTTGGGTCTTCGTTGCTGTGCGCAGGCTTTCTCTGGTTGCGGCGAGCAGGGGTTACTCTTCGTTGCGGTGTGCGGGCTTCTCACTGCGGTGGCTTCTCTTGTTGCGGAGCACGGGCTCTAGGCGTGTGGGCTTCAGTAGTTGTGGCGCACGGGCTTAGTTGCTCCGCGGCATGTGGGATCTTCCCGGACCAGGGCTCGAACCCGTGTCCCCTGCATTGGTAGGCGGATTCTTAACCACTGTGCCACCAGGGAAGTCCCAGCTCTTCCCTTGATTGGTGTTTTCCTAGTATCTGTGTTTATCTGCTTGGCATCCATTAGCCATAAGGACAGACTAACAGATAAAGTTGTTTGCATCTCTCCTGTGACCTGGAGCCCATTCTCAGCACCACCTCTTTCCTTATCTCTCACTCACCAAGCAAGTATTCCCCTGCCCTGATCACCCAGGTCGCCAGGGCCAGGTACCAGACGACTAGGAACAGCCCCTGTGCCCCAGAGCCTGCTGGAATTATTTAAACTAACCAGTCCCAAGCGGTTCCCCTGCCCTGCTTTGCCTTTCCTGCGAGAATCCCAATTAGGGCTGTGGCCCAGGCCTTCCCCCGGCTCCTCCTGGGTCCCTGCCGGGTGTGCCGGCCCTCTCATTTCTAGGCGTCTATGAGTAACATCAAATTTTTGTTTCAGGGTCCTTACCTCTGTGTGTCATCACTCAGTCTCTTGTATAACTTAAGACCCGGGCGCAAAACATCCCTTTGGCAGCGTGACGGGAAGGTGCAGGGCAAGCGCTATATGGGATGTGAACGCATCCTGAGTGTCCAGCGCTGCAAGCACGCGGGTGGCGGAGGGGACACGACACGAGGGGTACAGACCGGAGCCAGCTGTGGGCCCTGCTAGTCGTCCTCAGACGCACACCACTGTACAGGTGATGCAATGCTCATCAACACCTCGTCAGAACGGAAATGTGCTCGATTGTATGTTGTATGCAACGATAAACGTGCGCCGTGCATTGTTTCCTTTATAAAAACGGGAATCTTAGGAAATGGAATTGACCAGAACTGTTGTTTAGGGCACAAGAAACTAAGCTGTCCTGCAAGCAGTGCATGTGTGGGTGGGGGCCATATTCTATGCATCCCAACTCTGAACAAGACAAAACGAATTTCAATCAGTCCTGCTGGAAGAAAGACAACTATATTTCTATCCCTTCTTTCAAACGTGACGTCGCATTGTCATACGCTGAGATGACTGAAAAGGATGCGGCCAAAATGTGCCAGGAAAAGTATTATGGAGATGAATCAGGCAGCTAATGAATAAAAATATGTTGTTGTTTTTCCAGATTTTGTACGTTTTTGTCAGAATTTAAATTTGTCTTCATTTTTTTCTCACTCTAAATAAATGTTCACTTTCATACCTAATTTTGTGTCTGTAAGTTTGTATTCTTTTCCGTAAAGAGAGCCCCAAACTGTATGAGCTTCAGGCCCCACAAAACCTGGATCCAACTTGCTCCCTACCTCCTGTCCGCTGGGCCGGCGTGGAGGGAGGACCCGGAGGAGGTCCGGGGGTGATGGGAAGTGTTGCGCTCCTGAGGCCTTGGGTCATCCCGCCAGGGGGCCGACAGAATCTCCCAGAATCCTGCCTGAAGGTGGCCACCTGCAGTGCTCAGCGTAGCACCTGGCTCTCAGAGGGCCTGACGAACGAGAACTCCCTCCCCATCACCATGAAGTCACCCCAAAGTGAGTCGTTCATGCTCACATCCCTCCCTTCCTTCCTCTCTCCCTTCCTTCCTTTCTCCCTCCATCCCTCTCCCCTCCCCCTCCCTCCCTCCCTTCCTTCCTTCCTCCCCTGCTTCCTTCCCTCCCAAATGTGGCGCCCCATGCTGGATGCGGGCTTGGTTTATAAAGACCTGAGCAGGACCAGGGCTGGGCCTGAGCCGTTCCAGTCGGGGGAAGGAGTCAGAGATGGTAAAAAGGAGAGTCTGGGTTCCTGATCGCTGGTTCTCAACTGGGGGCAGTTGGCAAGGCCTAGGTGGAAGCTGGTTGTCACAACTGGGTGGAGGCATTGCTACCAACCTCTAGAGAGTAGAGCCAGGGATGCTGCTGAGGGCAGCCCCCCTTCACAGACCCAGTGCCGGGTGGGCGGAGGTGGCCCCTGGTACCGAGCAGAGATGCTGGCTATGGCTGGGTGCGGTCCGGCCGTCAGAGAAGCAGTCAGGAGGTGGTGGCGGCTGGTGGGGCGGGTGGCAGTGCCACAGCAGGACAAGGATTCTCGTTCCCATTTCGTACAAGGACAGAGTCCTGGAGGGTTGTGTCCCCCCGGCAGCTGAGCCAAAGCCACAGCTCTGGATTTGAATCCCAGTTACTTTGCCAAAGAATACTTTTCTTTTTTTAAAATATTTATTTATTTGGTTGCACCGGGTCTTAGCTGCAGGTCGCCGGCTCCTTAGTTGTGGCATGCAAACTCTTAGTTGCGGCATGTGGGATCCAGTTCCCCGACCAGGGATCGAACCCCGGACCCCTGCATTGGGAGCGTGGAGTCTTAACCACTGGACCACCAGGGAAGTTCCCGCCACCAAAGAATACTTTTCGTGTGCAGGGAAATTCGACCTTCCCAAATCATGTTCTTATTTTGTCCTCCCAGCGTTTCCAAGAATTAAGAGGGAAAGGTCCTTTCTCCCCATTTTGCAGATAAAGACAATGAGGCCGCGACAGGAACAAAGCCCAGAACCACCGCCCCCGGCCCAGTGCTTGGCACTCGAGAGCCCCCCACCTCCTGCCACCTCCTACCACAGGACCTGTACCTCCAGACCCGGGGCCCACCTGAACTTACCTGGAGGCTGTAATTCTGGATACTGGAGGCCTTCTGAGCTTGTCTGGTGAGATTCCAACAGTGGTATCTCTGAGACTATTTGGGAAGAACATTACCTTATTGAAGTCTCGCGGGCTTCTTTGCATTTTCGAGGGGTGGTGTAATTGAGCTGCTGCTGTGTGTGTGGGCGGGGAGCAGGATTCGGGGTGCAGCCGGGCTCACCCAGCGCCCCCCGCATCTCCTGGGCTCAGCACACTCGAGTGTGGATACCCCTTGTGTGGATAAAGGAGCTGCAGCTCAGAAAGGTGCCCCCAGCCCCCTGGCCGCCCCCCATGGCCAGTCAGCCAGAGCCAGGGCTGAGATCCCCGGCCTGGCTGCCCCCAGGCCTGACGGCCCGCTGGGGTTGGCATCGGCCTGTCCTGCTGGACTGGGCACTCCTTGGGCGAAGGGCCGGGTGTTTGTGAGAAGGGGGACGGGCGGCTGCTCTGCAACCTGGCTGTGCAACCTGGGTCCTGACCTAACCTCTCAGTTTGCTCATCTGTAAAGTGGGCTGGGCTCTATTCCTGTCCTCCCCACGGTGGAGAGTGTTCCAGTGAGAATGGTGCATGGGGTCCTGAGGGGGAGGGTGGTGGGTGTGTGTCTGGGCCAGCGTGTGGGCCCAGCCAGGGTCCCTCCAGGGCAGGGAGGGCCTGGAGACAGGAATGCGCAGCTCCCGGGTGGGGCAGGGGCCGTGGCCAGCGCAGGGACCCCTAGGGGTGGGTGGGGACCCAGCCTCCCCCAGCCTGTGCCCTTCCAGTGACCTGTGAGTCAGAACTGGCCGCGGAGGGAGGGAGGGAGGGCGGGCAGGGTCCGGGGCCAGAGGGGAGCGGTTTGGGCAGGTTGGGGGTGGGGGCAGTGGTGTCCTGTGTTCGCTGGCCGCACTCTCTCCCTGGGGAGGATGGTCCTGCTTCTCCTGAGTGGAGGGGCTGGGCGGCCGCATCTGAAATGTGGTGTCAGGGGCCAGACAGGGTTGGCACGTGTGGGTACATGAAACAGGGACACACGCTGTAGTGGAGATTCTTTCCTTCCAACTTCTTCCATGAAAGTCTCAGACTGAAATTCAAGGCTGATTGTACAGTGAGAGCCGGTGAGGTGTGGCGTTGCCTTGCAGCTTGAGGTCGGCCATGGTGGGCGTCTGTGCAGACGCTGCACCCCAGCCTTTCCCCAGAGCTGGGGTGCACAAGCAGCGGCACTCACCCTGAGGCCTGGGGACACCCGCACCCCGCCCGCCGCCTCCCTGACAGGGAAGCTCAGCAAAGGCATCTGCGTGAGTCTCAAACCACAAGGCGGGAACGGAAGCCTCCATCCAGAATCTCCCCTCCGCAGCCTCTGCTCACACCCCCTCTCCTGGTGTCTTGGAGGACGCCAGAGCCCTGTTGCCAAGGGTTTCCAAGCGGCAGCTATGGCAACCGGCCTGGGAACCATCCCAGGGGACCTCCAGGCTGGGCCTGCCCCTTCCCTGGCCCAGCATCTCCTCCTCAGCAGCCTGGTAAGTGCATGTCCCCCTCTGCCCTGGGAGGGAGGTGGGCCCAGCTGCTCACCCACACCAGGAGCCCCACTGCGGTCTCAGAGCCTGAAACCCCCCACTGCTACCCAAGCCCCCAGGGTCCTGCTCGCTGCCAGACCCAGGGGAGGAAGGAGAGGCCGAGGGGGTCACCATCCCCTCGCCCGTGAAAGCCAGACTCCGGGCATGATAACCCTTGGCCCTGACCCATTTGGGGCAGAGGGTCCTGAGCTCCTTGGGGTCCTTCCATGCTGGGGGTCCTGGGGGTGCGGGAGGGTTTGGGGTTCTGTAGGGGTAAGGCTCCAGTCCCTTTGGTTCCCATGGGTTCCCCAAGGCCATGTGTCTGGGATGTTATACAGGAGACAGAATGGGGCAGAGCCCAGGATTAAAACGGGGGGACGTCTCGGGCCTGAAAAGAAGGGTTCACACGACATCTGAACTTGCAGCTTCAGGACTGATGTCCACAGCTGGGCTTGTCCTGCTGGGTCTGTGTGTGGTCACTGCAACTCATGGGAAACGCTTGGGCGAGTCTGTCTGAGAGCCGTGCTTGGGGCTGTTGTTTGTCTGTGCTGGGGGGATGGGCAGCGGAGGAGGCCCGGCTTGTGTCTCCCAACCCCCTCCATCCTCCTTCACTCCCCACCTGGTCAGGAATTCTCCCTCTCTCTGCGTTTGCCTCTGTGCTGCTGAATGCTGCTAACGGTCAGCTTTGCTGTCCTGTGCCTTCCAGCTCTGACAAAGCAGAGCCCCGGAGCCTGCTGTGTTTTCCCCTCGTCTCCCCGCAGCGTGTTGGTTTATTCTCGCTGCACGGTTGGACCATGCCACGTTTGCGTTCAACTTCCTAGGCTAGTCTCATTCCCATTTTTGATAGTTTTTTAAATGTCTTCGGTTAATAGCATTTAAGGTGCTCTGCCCCGCCTTTGCCACAATTCTCTCTGTCGTGCTTTGCAGGGAGGACGTGTGCTCATCAGTTCCTCCAGGAAACCTCGTGTGCTCCAGCCTTTCTCCTGGCTTCTGGGGTTGCTGACGACGCTTGGAGACCCTTAGCTTGTGACCGCAACACTCAGACTCTGCGTTCCCCATCACATGGCCTCCTCCCCGTGTGTCTGCGTCTTTTTTTCCTTCTTCTAAGGACACCAGCCATCTTGTATCAGTGCCCACCCTAATTAAGTATGACCTCATCTTAACTTGATCACACCTGCAAAGACCCCATTTCCACAGAAGGTCACATTCACAGGTACAGGGGCTCAGGGCTTCAACATATATTTCGGTGGGGGCGTGGCACACTTCAAACCACAGGCATCTTTTAGGTATTGTTCTATTTCTCCTGGCATTTGATGTTCCTGTTGAGAATCTGATGCTAACATGCTTCTCTTTCCTTGATAAGATGCTTGTTCTTTTTGTCTTGCTGCCCAGATTTTTTTTCTCTGCCTTTCAAGCCCGTTTATTGACCAGGCTATGTCGTGCTAGTCACCATTCCATGGTCAGCCTACCCAAGTACATGGCACATACTTTGATACACAGACGCACATCTTCCTTTATTCCAAGAAAGCTTTCTTGAGTAATGGTTTAAATATTTGTTCTGATCTATTACAGTTTTGGTGGTCACCTTGAGGACTTCGATTATGCATATGTTTGAGCTCTTTTGTCCTTTATAGTTACCATTTTCTCTCTAGTCCTGTTTAATCTCTTTCCTGTTTCTTCTCATTTGCTCACTTTTCCCCTTTTTTATGTCCCTTACTGTGATCTCTATCTATCATCTTCTCATCTCCCTCGTAACTTCGTCGCTTCATTTCTGAAATGGCTTTGTCTTTTTCTTCCATTTCTTTCCTGGATTACGTCAGTTCCCATCTCAGACTCCCTTGCCCACCCTTCCCTGGATCACGGTCTTCCTTCATGTTGGATTGTTAGATGACGGGTTTTGCTGGTTGTGACATTCGTCTGGTGAGAGTCTTCATCTACAGGGAGACAGTGCGGCCTTGAAAGTGGAGAGGATGCTCATTTCTTGTTACTCATCTTTGCATGGGATGAATTTCCCTGGACACGTAGAAGGTTCTCGCAAGGGCGCGGGGCCGTGGTTCCTGCCCTCAGCACAGCGCATTCCCGTCTGGCACCTGGATGGGTTCTTCCTCGAGCTCCTGACCCCTGGTTGCAGCTGGTGGTTTTGCCAGTGCCCGAGTGATAGCGGCCCTGCACCCGGACGAGCCAGTTCAGCCCGACTTTATTGGTCTGAAGTTCTAGAACCGCCTACACGATCTGTGGTGAGAAGGGTCAGGACAGGGCTGCCTCAGCAGGGCACGGCAGTGAGGCTTGGACGCGAAGGAATGGGGGGAAGTGTCTGGGTGATGGTCTTGCTTTGTAGCTTGATGGGGTTTGCATTTGTCAAACTCTTTGAGTGACACACTGAGGTTTGTACATCTCACTGGCATGGGTTGAATCGTGTCCCCCCAGATTCATATGTGAAGCCCCTAGCACCTCAGAATATGACCTTATCTGGAAATAGGGTCACTGCAGATGTAATTAGTTAAGATGATGTCATACTGGAGCAGGGTGGGCCCCTAATCCAATATGACTGGTGTCCTCATACAAACGGGGCATTTGGACGCAGACAAGACTACAGGGAGAGGCCATGTGAAGGTGAAGGTAGAGATGAGCTGAGGTGAAGCATCTACAAGCCAAGGAACACCAAAGATTGCCAGCAAACCAGCAGCCAGGGGAGCGGCCTGGAACAGAGGCTCCCTCACAGCCTCAGAAGGAACCGGCCCTGCTGACACCCTGATCTTGCACTTCTGGTCTCCAGAACTGAGACGATAAACTTCTGCTGTTCCAGCCGCCCAGTCTGTGGTACTTTGTCATGGCAGCCCCGTGACACTAATATTATCTCTGGAGATTCTACTTAAAACTGTAAGTGTTGAGCTCTAGTTAATGATATGCATGCAGAATTGTTTAGAAGCGAAGGGTCCTGATGTCTGCAACGTCCTTGGAAATGCGGCAGGAAATCAAGAGGGTCGATGGACAGATAGAGGGGTGGGTAAATGGACGTAGCGGGGAGAAAGTGAGTTTAAAAAGCGGTGACTGGGACTTCCCTGGCAGTCCAGTGGTTAAGACTCCGCACTTCCACTGTAGGGGGCGTGAGTTCGAAACCTGATTGGGGAACTAAGATCCTGCATGCTACAAACAAGCAAACAAACAAACAAAAGCAGTGACTGCCTGGGTGGAGTGTATATGGGCGTTGACTGAACACCTTCTATCCTTCTGCATGTTGGAAGATTTTTAGGATAAAATGTTGAAAAAAATGTTTGTCTAGACCCTCCAGGTGTCTCTGAATAATCAAGTGAAAAGACCACTGTATGAGAATGGGGGCTCTTTCAGTGGATGCTCAAGTCACACGTAAGCGTGATGCAGGCCCCCGTGCAGAACCCCCAGGAAGAAGATCTCCAGCTCAGCTCCCTAGCTCTGAGCCTGCACCCACTTTGGGGCCCCAAAGGGCCGATGTGAGGAGGGAACCTAGTTCAGGCTTGCCTGAGAGAGCTGTGGTCCTTGGTGGGGAGTCTGCCCCACCCCGGGCATCACAGGCCCCCACCCAGCCCCACCCCATCACCCCCGCCCCAGGGCCTCCTTAGGGAGCGAGTGTGTGTCCGTGCTGGGCAGGCCAAGGCCGCCGTAAACAGAACACAACAGATGGGCCTTAAACAACCAACGTTCACTCCTCATGGTCTGCTGGTGGGGACACTGGGGTCAGGGTGGGTCCTGGGGGGGAGGCCCCTTCCTGGTTCGTCCTCAGAGCCTCCCTGGGGTATACTCGGCAGGGCGGGAGCGACAGGTCTCCCCTCTGTTCCCGATTTGATAAAGACACTAATCCCTTAACGGGGCCCCGCTCTTACAACCTCATGTGACACTAATCGCTCCACAAACCATCACACCGGGGGTTAGGGTTCCAGCGTATGAATTTGGGGGCGCACAGCATTCAGTCCACAGCAAGAGGGTGAGAGACGAAAGGGGAGCAGGAAGGAAGGGGGGGGAAGAAAGGGGCAGAGGGAGAGGCGTTCCGGGCAGCGACAAGGACTTTCTCCCTCTGGGTGACCTCTGTCAGCCCGGCCCTTCAGCTCCCTCTCTGGATGTGGTTTTGTCCCCTGGCACCCTGGTCCCCTCCAGGCTGCAGCGAGGACCCGCCTGGGATGGACGCTGGTGGAGGGGGTGTGACGAGGCGCAGGTGACTTCAGGGGAGGCCGCGTTGTAGGTGGTCCCTGGGGATGCCGACAGCATCAGCAAAAGCAGCGGCTCCGGTTGTTATGGGTCTGCCTTGTGCAGGAGCCACGTGTTCCCAGACATTCCTGCTCCCTGTCCTCTGTGGGAAGAGACCCCGCGTTTTAGCTGGCCACAGAGCTGGTCAGAATAAAAGGCTACATCTCCCAACCTCCCTCCCTGGCAGCTAAGTGAGGCCAAGTGACCGTGTTTGGGCCAATGAAATAAAAGAGGAAGTTCTCTGTGAGGCTTCCAGGAAGGCTGCTTAAAAAAGGAACTGACTCCTGGGAGGGGCCCTTTCCTGCCCTGTACTTTCACAGCTTTCTTCCTCCTGTCCCATGGTCTTGATGGCTGGAGCTCCAGCAGCCATCTCGGACCATGAAGTGGCTTTGGGGATGGTGAGAAGCAGACGGCAAGAGTCTGCGTCCTTGAGGACGCTGAGGAGCTGCCACGCCTCCCTGGATTGGTCACCTTCAGACCTTTTTTACTTAGGAAAAAATAAGCCTCTATCTTGTTTATGCCTCTTTTGTTGGGATTGCTTATGTGCAGCCAAGCCAAACCATAATGGATACATTATTGCTGATATTCAGCGTAACCTTAACCGCTCTCCTACAGAGGGACAAACGGAGGCCCAGAGAGGTCAAGGCACTTGCTCAGGGTCACACAGCTGGAAGTAGCAGGTAAGCCCTGAATGCAGAGAGGGCACTCACCCAAGGACAACTTCACTGAAGACAGGTGGGTGCAGATTCCAAACGTGCCCCTCCTCCTTGCCAGCAGCGTCTGCATTCCTCTTCATCAAAGTGACTTGTGACTCGTGACTCTGACGCTGGCAGCCTGCGGTGCGTCATACAGGGCGACATCTTGCGTGGGAGCAGAGCCATGCAGGTTCCTGTAGCTCTGTGGGCTCTTGCTATTTCTGGAACGTTGCGGGGAGGGAGGGTTACTGGAGGTAAGATAACTGTAGTGTCACTCTTGGCCTCCACCGGGAGGGGGAGTGCGCGTTTAGGGGCACCTGCTCTGTCACCGCTGTCACTCTATCTGCATCGTCACTCAGAAGGGAAGGAGACTCGCCCTGCCTGTGCATCCTGCGCACACCAGGGTGGGTGTGGGTGTGTGTGGACCGGTCCTGCCCTGGAGAGCCTGCTTCTTCCCAGATCCTCCTGGACCGCAGCCCTGCACCGGGACTTTATCACTGTGCGAAGTCCCCAGTTTCTTAGATAATTCACTCATTCACGTGTGTTGAGCGCTCACCTTGTGCCAGACCCCGAGCTGGGCTCCAGGAGGAGGCCGGGTGGACAGGGGCTGAGCTCCTGCGCAGTCTGACAGTTTGGCGAGGGACACGAGTGAGGGGCTGAGAGCAGAGAGAGGAGAACTCTCCTTTCGGGGGGGGTGGCAGTGGCACGCGACCCCCTCCAGCTTCCCAGGGGAACAGCCCAACAGGCAGCTCTGCAGATGGCTGCACAGAAGTGAGACTCTGTTCAGTATCACTGAGAACTGTGCTTTGGTCCTCGCGGTCGCAAAGGAAAGCCAGCAGGAGAGAGAACCTGTGAAGGCTGCGTGGGAGGAGCCTGGAAGCAGCCCCAAGGCCCGGGCTGGGGTTGTGGCCATCAGAGTGGCTGGAGGTGGAGACAGTGGGCTTGAGGAGGGGCCCGGTCTGGGGGGTAGGCCTGGGGGTCATCCCAGTCCCTTGGCTGGCTCCCCAGTACTACCCAGCCCCCTCCCTCTGTGCCCGGCCCAGTGCTGGTGATGCAGGGACTGATAGAGCTTCCTGCAAAGCATGGCGCTGAGGCTGCTCTGTGATTCATCCATCTACTCACCCACCCATCCACTCACCCATTCACTCAAACATCCATCCATCTATCCATCCATCCATCCATCCATCCTTCTACC
Source organism: Eschrichtius robustus (assembly GCF_028021215.1). Classification (NCBI taxonomy): domain Eukaryota; kingdom Metazoa; phylum Chordata; class Mammalia; order Artiodactyla; family Eschrichtiidae; genus Eschrichtius; species Eschrichtius robustus. The sequence goes on along the minus strand of NC_090827.1, from coordinate 150,160,059 downwards.
ATCCGCCCATCCACTCACCACCCACCTACCTATTAAATCAAAAATTGGTACATCCATCCTCCCATTCATCCACCTATCTATCCATCTACCATCTAGACATCTCCCTTCCTTCCTTCCTTCTTTTCTTTTATCCACCCCCATCCCACATCCATTTTTCCATCCATTCACCCATCCCCCATCCACCCATTCGCCATCCCATCCATTTATCATTCACCCATATGCCCATCTCTCCATCTCCCATCCACGTACCACCCTCCCCTCTAGCCATCTTCCTTCCTTCCTTCTTTTCTTTTATCCACCCCCATCCCACATCCATTTTTCCGTCCATCCACCCATCATCCGTCCACCCATCCCCCATCCCATCCATTTATCTTTCACTCATCTGCCCATCTATCCATCTCCCATCCATGTACCACCCTCCCATCTAGCCATCTTCCTTCCTTCCTTCTTTTCTTTTATCCACCCCCATCCCCCATCCCATCCATTTATCATTCACCCATCTGCCCATCTATCCATCTCCCATCCACGTACCACCCTCCCCTCTAGCCATCTTCCTTCCTTCCTTTCTTCCTTCCACTCCCTCCTGTCCTACCCATCCATCCACCCACCTACCCGTCCATCGTCTCTCCCCCCAGCAGCTGGTTACAGAATGCCTGCGGCGCCGAGGTGCTGGGGGTCAACCACCGCCCTGCTCTGGGCTGGGCTTCCTGATGGGGCAGGCGGACACTTAGCGGGCTGGTTTCAGATGGTGATAAGTGCTGTGAAGGAAATAAAACAGAGAGATGGGGTAGAGAGCTGCCAGGGTCTCCAAGGGGACCAAGAAATAGCCGACTCTTCCATTCTGAGTCCTGAACCCGTGGAGAAATGAGGCATGAAGGCAGTAGCCGGGCCCCCAAACCTTCTTCACTGGGACCATCTTCTCCAACGGGCACAGCGGGCTCAGTGCCAGGGCCCTTGAGACTTTTAGGGGCCATGAAAAATGTTTGAACTCCTTTCATTTTTTTTTTAGTTTTTAAAGAATTAAAAACAAAGTCTTTATTGAATTTGTTACAATATTGCTTTTGCTGTATGTTTCAGTTTTTTGGCCCCAAGACATGCGGGGATCTTAGCTCCCAGACCAGGAGTTGAACCCACACCCCCTGCATTGGAAGGGGAAGTCTTAACCACTGGACCACCAGGGAAGTCCCTGAACTTCTTTTAAAACTGGAAGAAAGCATAACCCAACTTGGATTATATTCATCTTCATACCAACAGAGTTGTAAACTATCATTTCCAATATTTGTGTGCAGAGCCGGGACCCCACGAGACCACCGTGCGGGTCCTGATGGGCTGGTCAGAGGACACACCTCAGCGTGAAGGCCAGCTGGGCCTCCCACCCGACCCCCAGCGTGAGACCAACTGCCGGGCCCAGAGACCCCAGGGGGAGCTCCCAGCCTGCACAGCACAGCCCCTGAAGGCATGGGGGCAGGGGTGGGGGGCAGTGGGCTGAGCATGCCCAGTGGACCCGCCCCCAGTTTGCCAACCTCCTCCCTGCATGGGGGTCGGTGAAGAAAGGTGAGAGAGAGGCAGGAGTTGGAGCCATTGGCTTTCTCCCTGGGGAAAGAGCCTCAGGGGCTGGGGAGAAGCGCGCCCACCTTCCCACACTTTGTCCCCTGGCCGAGGGCTTTGCCACCACGCCTGTGGTCCGCTGGGAGGGGGAGCTGCCCCTGGGGGGTGGGACAGCCCTGTCTCCCCTTCATGAGGCCACTCCCAGTGTTGGGGGCAGTTTGGGTTCACCCCGGGGCTGAGGAAGCTGACCCCAAGGCCCCTTTTTACCAAAGCTGACAATTCACCCTCTACTGGCCGACCCCCCCCCCCCCCGCCCCCCGCATCCACCCTGCTGTCAGCCGAGCTGGGAGGGGTCTGTGGCAGCTCCAGAAGCCAAAGTCCAAAAGCTTTAAGCCCCCGGATTATCTTCTCCAATTTCTTTTATTCTCCCCCGCCCCGACCTCTGTCACAGTCAAGAGGTCCTCCGTGGTGTGGCAGAGTTGGGCTGCTCTGGCCGCTGCAGCAGGTGTTTTAGGGATGCGAGCGGCTTCTCTCTTGGGGCGGTGCCTGGGGTCCCAGGTAGCTGGGCGAGGGCTCGGCCACTCTGCACCCAGGCCACCCTCCTTCTTCCTGCCAGTGGCCTTCCCGGCATCTCCCAGATGCCCTTGCAGCTGGGGTTCAGAGGTACCGGGTGAGGTTTTGCTGTGGGCAGGAGGCGGGGGCCCTCTCCCTGCCGCGTCCAGCTGCCAGCAGACGCGTGGTGCAGAGGTTGGACCCACGGGTGTCTGCAGTGGGTGGTGAGTCCGCCTTTGCAGAAGCAGGGTCACAGCAGAGCCGGGGATCCTTGGCGGCAGAGGCCAACTGAGGCCGGTCAGGGTGTGGATTTTATTCCCGGTAATCCAGAAGGAGATGGTTTGCAGAGTGGTCTGCTTTTGAAAATAATTATTTTAATTTACACTCAAGAAAAATAAACTCTGTTTTTAAGAAGAGCTTCAGATTAATATAAAAATTGGGAAGACGGTGCCGAGTTCCCATAGACTCTGCACCCAGTTTCCCCTATTATCGATATCTTACATGAAGACTGTACATTTGTCACATCATGAACCAATATGGATGCGGGATTACGAACAGAAGTCCACATTTTATTCACATTTCCTTTGTTTTTCCCTAATGTCCTTTCCCTGCCCAGAATCGGGCCCAGGACGCACACATTTAGTTGCTTGTCTTCAAGATCCTCCTGACCGCGCCTGTTGGTCTGTTTTCCTTTTAATAAGAGGCTGGGGCCACGGGTGCAGATGCGTTGGTGGCCCTGGGGCCTCGTGTCCGTGGCACCCAGCGCTGCTCGAGGCTGGCCGTGCCTGAGGACCCCAGCCGTTCCCCTCTTTTGCAAGTGGTTTTGCAGCTCCCAGTTTGTTTCCCTGCTGGTGGGGAGAGGGGCCTGGGGGCGGGGCAGACATGAAATGGGGACCTGTCACTCCCTGCGCGGCCCCTCTTCTGCTCCCTTGGCCTGTGCCACGGCCCTGTCCCCTCCCCAGGACTGAGAGAGCCTCGAGGCAGGGGCTGGGCGGGCCTACCTCGCCCTCCACTCGCCCCTGACCTCTGGGCAGGGACGCAGTGACCACCAGCCCACAGGCCCCTGGCCGCCTGGCTCTGACCTGGGCTCGCTGAGGCCTTGGAGGGAGTCGGGCCGGTGGGGCGAGGCCAGGGCCTCTGGCTGGACACCCGGTGCTGCCTCCTGCACGGGGTTGCTGCCGGCCGGGGGAAGGTCTCCTGCTGCTGGAAGTACACGCTCCTTTCCTGAGGGTCTGCTGACCTTTAACTCTCTCAGTCCTGGGGTTTGGAAGGAAAGTTTGCTTCCCTGGGTCTAGGATTCCAGGCATCCTGAAGCTGTGATTCCAACGTCTCTGGCTTCCGTTGGCGGATGAGAAGTCGATGAAGAGTCTGTCGGTCCAGGTGGGCAGTCTGACTTCTGTTTTCTGGCTGTTTTTTAAAACATCTTCCCTTTGTCTTTGGTAGCCTGCAGTCCCACTCTGATGTTTCTAGATGAGGGCTTATCTTTATTTACCCTCACTGATCTTCCTTCCTCAGAAGCCATGTCTTTAAAATATTCTGGGGAAATCTCAGCTTAATAATCACTGATTATCGCCTACCCCCCACTGTGGGCCCCCTGCTTGGGCCCCCTGAGCTCCCCCCTCCAGTCTCCTGTGAGCTCCTCCCCCGGCTGCAGGGGCACCTGGGGCTCCCTTGGAGTCCAAGTTCCCAGGGGCAACGGTGGCAGGTGTGAGAGCTGGCCCCCTTGTCTTGAGGCAGGACAAACTCAGAGGTGGGTTTCATGCCCCAGAGCCCCCAGTGGGATCTGAGTGAGGCCGGCACTGCCCAGAATCCCACCCTTGTGTGGCTTTGCTGTCCTGTCTCCCCGCTCCCTGGGTCCCCTGGGAGCAGGTGCCTGCCTGACCCCTGCTCAGCGCAGGCTGTGCTGCTGGGGCCCTGGCTGAAGACCAGCTCTGTCCAAACTTTAATTAGATCCTGTTGGACGTGCTCCTTCTGGGTCTCTTAGCTTCTCCTGTTTCCCCGTCTTTGCCTCTCTGTGCTGCGTTCTGGGTGATGTCTTCAGATCCATCTTCCAGTTCTTGAATTCTCTCTTCAGCTGGGTTTCATCATCTATTTAACCCACCTGGGTTTCTAATTGGGATCTCATTTTAACATCTACTCTCTTTTAAAATCTGCCTTGGCAATTTTGATAACCTCTCTTTCTTTTTCTTCTTCTTTTTTTATTTTTGGCCACGCTGAACAGCATGCAGGATCTAGTTCCCTGACCAGGGATCGAACCCATGCCCCCTGCAGTGGAAGCTTGGAATCTTAACCACTGGACCACCAGGGAAGTCCCAGCCTCTCTTATTCATCACCCTTTTAATATGCTTTATTCTTTTAAACACATTGAACAGACATTGAAAAAATTCTACATATTCCTACCTGATAATTCCAAATCTTCTGTCTCTGTGGGTCTGATTCTGCAGTCTGTTGTTTTGGCCGACCCACTCAGGGTGGCTGTTTGCTTGTGTGTTGGGTAGCTTTTTGTGGCAAGCCCTGAACCTTGGGCCTCTGTTTGTGGGAATTCTTTGAGGTCTGAGTTTAAAATGCTTTTCTCTGGAGAGGACTTGCCTTTGCTTCTGCCAGAGCTTGTGTGGCCAAAACTGTTTCAAACTGAATGTTTGGGTTGGGCTCCTTCTAGTCCCCCAGCAAGTGTGAGTTCTGGCCTGAGTTGGGCTTGAGGCTGGAGTCCTGCCCCTGCTCCTCCTTAGCCGAGGGGACATGCCCTACCACCTCCCTCTCTGGCGAGGGTCTCCCCTAGTCCTTCTGTGGAGGTGTCACCCTCCTTGGTGGGCATTTCTGATCCCCATGCCCCTTTGCTTCCTGTTCCTTTCCTGTGACCCATTAAAACCAACTGAATACAAAACCAAAGATTCCATAGAAAAGTGGGTAAAAGACATGGACAGTCAGTTCAAAGAAAAAGATAAATCAGTGGCTCTTAAACACATGAAAAGATGCTTATACTAAATGCATATAAAGGGACTTCCCTGGTGGTGCAGAGGTTGAGAATCCGCCTGCCAATGAAGGGGACATGGGTTCGAGCCCTGGTCCGGGAAGATCTCACATGCCGCGGAGCAACTAAGTCTGTGTGCCACAGCTACTGAGCCTGTGCTCTAGAGCCCACGAGCCACAACAACTGAGCCCATGCGCTGCAACTACTGAAGCCCGTGTGCCTAGAGCCCGTGCTCCACAATAAGAGAAGCCACCGCCATGAGAAGCCCGTGCACCGCAAGAGTAGCCCCTCTCACCACAACTAGAGAAAGCCTGCACGCAAAAACGAAGACCCAACACAGACATTAAAAAAAAAAAAAACAACAACAACAACATTTAAAAGCTGCACTCAGATACAATGTCTCTCATATCAGATAGGCAGTGATTCAAAAGTGGCCCAATGCTCTGTTGAGGAGCCTGGGAAACAGGCGCTGTCACACGAGGTTGGGGGAGGGAAACTGTACACCCCCAGGAGCGGAGCGTAACGGAACGTGGACGCTTAAGAAAATTACATAGACGTTTCCCCTTTGACCCAGCCTCGCCATTTCTGGGAATTTCTGCGTGGCGGCTACTTGTCTGCAAATAGGAGACAATGTCCGTGCATGGTGATGCGCTGCAGCCTTATGCATCACAGCAAAGTAGTGGAGACAGCCTAAGTGTCTATCTGTCACCTCTCTATCAATCTACTGGGAAAGAGAAGGAGGGAGAGAAAGAGTTTGATTCTGCACGAAGAAAGGAAGGAAAACCCAGATGCAGTGCACATGGTTTTCTAATTGTGATGAAATCTTGAGCTTCCCTTTATAGGTTTGTTGTTGCAGGGAGTAGCAGTACTTGTGTAATAATTTTGAAGATATTGTGTGTGTATTGATGGTTGATCACATAAGAGAGATATTCCTGGGAGCCAGGGTCCTCTCTGTGGGCAGTGGGAGGTAAGGGAAGAAGAAAAGAGAGGGGCTTCCCTGGTGGTGCAGTGGTTGAGAGTCCGCCTGCCAGGGCAGGGTACATGGGTTTGATCCCTGGTCCGGGAAGATCCCACATGCCGCAGAGCAACTAAGCCCGTGCGCCACAACTACTGAGCCCACGAGCCACAACTACTGAGCCCACGTGCCACAACTACTGAAGCCTGTGTGCCTAGAGCCCGTGCGCCACAGCTGCTGAGCCTGCGCTCTGGAGCCCGCGAGCCACAACTGCTGAGCCCGCGTGCCACGGCTGCTGGGGCCCAAGTGTCTGGAGCCCGTGCTCCGCAGTGGGAGGGGCCACCGAGGTGAGAAGCCCGCACACCGCAGTGAGGAGAGGACCTGACTCGCCGCAACCAGAGAAAAGCCCGCGCGTAGCAACGAAGACCCAACTGCAGCCAGAAACAGTAAATAAATAAAATAAAATAATAAAATAAATAAATTTATTAAATAAAAAAAAGAAGAAAAGAGAGTGGGGGAAGGTGATGAAGAACCCTGGGGCTTGTGCTTGAACTGAAAGTTGCAGAATAATTCATGATCAAAAATTTAAAAAAATCCATTTCCTAGCTCTGAGCACGGAAAGGAGCTAAAAGCAATGATACCCCAATAGCAAGCAACACGCCAGTGGTTTCTGAAGCCATCCTACTAATGGGGCTGAGGGTCTCGCAAGAGACTAACTCCAGATGTGGGCCAAGGTGAGCCTGGAGCGTCACGTCAGCCAGAAAGTACAGAAGCCCTCAAAGACCAATGGGGGCAGTTCAAAGGACATGAGCGCCAGGCTGCAGGGGCTCCCAGTGGCCAAATTTGGGCAATATTATGATGAACATCAAACATCAAAGTATCCATGAGTCCACAGAGACACTAAAAAGAAGGAAGGATTTCTATGCAGAACAATGCCAGCTAATCAACGTTGGAGAGACGATAGGTTTAGAAAAATCCTCTTTTTTGCAACCCCCATGCAATATTTATTCTTTTAGGTGAGGGTAGTCAAGGGATGCTCTGGTCAGTTGAAAAATGGCCCCAAATATGTCCCCAATCCCCAAACCTGCCTGCATCCCCAGAACCTGTGAATGTTGCCTTACATGGTAAAAGGAACTTTGCAGAGGTGGTTAAATGAAGGATTTTAACATTATTCTGGGTTATCAAAACGCAATCACAAGTGTCCTTAGAAGAGGGAGCAGGAGATCAGTCAGAGGAAAAGGTGATGTGGTGATGGAGACAGAGGTTGAAGGTGGAGTGAGGGCCACGCGTGAGCCAGGCACCTCTAGAAGCTTAAAAAGGGAAGACTAGTGGTTAGGACTCGGGCTTTCACTGCCAGGGCCTGGGTTCAATCCCTGGTTGGGGAACTAAGGTCCTGCAAGCTGTGCAGGGAGGCAAAAAAAAAAAAAAAAAAAAAAAAAAAGAAGGAAACGCCTTGACTTTAGCCTAGTGAGGCTCCTTCAGACTCCTGATCTACAGACTGTGAAAGAATAATTTCATGTCGTTCAGAGCCACTGAGCTTGTGAGAACTTGTTTCAGCAGCAAGAGGAAACTAATTCAAGTGCTAACACCAATGACTTAAAGGCTGTTGGGGAACAAGAAATTCACACTCAAAGAAACACCTGATGGTTGACACACTAATTACAAAGGAAAAAGGGAACTTTAGGGTGGAGGTGTCAGGGGGCACCCCTTACCCAAGTGATCCAACTTAGCGTCACCTGAAAAGGGACAGACGGATGTCATGTGTCCCCATGTGCTGTGCCGAGAAGGACACAGCATCCCTTAGAGTGTTGGTGCCCCAGCTGAATTAGACCGTGGCCAGTCCAGATGGTGGCACATTCTACAGAAACCAGCCTGACCCCTTCAAGGCTGTCAGAGTCATTAAAGGAAAAATCAGACACACGAGCCCCAGCACCCAACACCACGGGTGTTCGTTGTTGGATCCCAGATCAAAATATATGGCTAGAAAAGACATTGGGGGAATTTTGAGTATTGATTATGTATTAGACAACATTACTGGGGAAGGAATTAAGTGAGTATACGGGTATTCACAGTACTATTCTTGCAATTTTTTTTCTTTTTTTTGGGGGGGAGAAGTATTAAAATTTAATTACCCAAATATATAATAACAAGACACGTCTAGTTGCTTACTGAATTTCAATCTCTGCCACAAGTTTTCTTTTCTTTTTTTTTTTAATTTTATCTTATTTTATTTTTTTATACAGCAGGTTCTTATTAGTTATCTATTTTATACAAATTAGTGTATATATGTCAATCCCAATCTCCCAATTCATCCCAGCCCTCCCCCCTCCGCTTTCCCCCCTTGCTGTCCATACGTTTGTTCTCTACATCTGTGTCTCTATCTCTGCCTTGCAAACCGGTTCATCTGTACCATTTTTCTAGATTCCACATATATGTGTTAATATACGATATTCGTTTTTCTCTTTCTGACTTACTTCACTCTCCAGGTCCGTTCACGTCTCTATAAATCACCCAGTATCGTTCCTTTTTATGGCTGAATAATATTCCGTTGTGTATATGTGCCACATCTTCTTTATCCATTTGTCTGTTGATGGGCATTTAGGTTGCTTCCCTGACCTGGCTATTGTAAATGTTGCTGCAGTGAACGTTGGGGTGCATGTGTCTTTTTGAACTATGGTTTTCTCTGGGTATATGCCCAATAGTGAGATTTGCAACTTTTTTCTAGGTTGTAAATGTTTAAATGTTCAAAAATTAAGATGCTGGGAAGCCCCTCCCCCAGCTCTAGGCCCAGGATCTGGTGCTGACCCGGGGGAGGGTCTGCTGCTCCAGGGCTGCTGGCCCCTTTGGATCAGCTTTTCCTCTGGGAAATCTCCTTGATTCTCAGGACAACTCGGCGCATTGAACCCAGCTGTTTCTCCCTTCCGTCCTCTCCTGCCGGGGGCCTTTCGATTCCAGTTTACAGTGTGACCTGGGAGCCATAATGACTGTCTGAAGTGTTCCCTGAGGGGCCAGGACACGCACAGGGAAGAGGGTCAGGGTCGAGGCAGGAAGGGGTCAGAGGCGGGCCCTGTGCGATGGGGTGGGGATGGGGGAGCCATGCCTCCTCGCCAGGACCGTGGATGCTGTTAGCGCTGGGTGGGCGGGGACATCACATCCGTCACCCCCGGCCCGAGTCCTCCTCGGGAGCCACAGTGCCAGCGTGGCTGAGCAGCAAGATACTCTCTCGACCTGCCGTGCCCACCGTCGGGGTGGTTTCTCCTCAGCGCCTCCACTGAGAAGGGGGGCGGTGAGAATTACTGCACCATCTGTTTTCCAGTTCAGAAATCCAGGTGACAAATGGCAGAGTGTTTACTGTTACAATGTGGAATTCCTTATCCCAAGCAAAATCGACCCACTGGACTTAGGCACTCGATGAAGGAGCTTGGAGCCCAGCGCTCTGACCGGGAGGTGGGGAGGGGTGCCGTGTCCACCTCTCCTGCTGGACCAGGGTCTTGCGTTTAAGCTCGCCCTCCAGGGCAAATAGAGACCCCGAGGAAGAAGAGACCGTGCCGGGGAGCTTTGGCTGGGTAAAACCCCTCAAAACGTAGTGGCTTAAAACACCAATGACCTCACCCAGCTCAAGACTCCCTGACCGAGTGGGCAGCTTCTTTGGTCCCAGCTGGCTTGGCTGGGCTCTGTGGTCAGCTGGTGGCACGGCTGGAGCTGCGTCAGGTACGTGGCCTCCCTCCACGTCTGGTGCCGGGCCGCGGGTCAGCCGGCACGCGGAGGTGTGAGAGCACGACCCCCAGGTATTAGTGCTTTTCAAGCCTCCGCTGGCATCACATTTGCCGATGCCCTTTGATTAAAAGGGCCACGTGGCCTCACTTCCGTGGGGCAGAGAAGGCGGCTCTGTTTCCTGACGGGGGAGCAGAGCTGAACTGCAAGGGGTGTGCACAGGGTGAAGGGCGGGGGTCATGTTTGCTACTTGCTAACCCCGTTCTCTCATCGCTTAAGTATCTGCGTGCCAGCTCAGCGCTGGGCGCCAGGCATGGGGAGGGCGCCCGTTCTCAGAAGGGTTTATTTTGGTGTGGAGACAATCTACGTGCAAACACAGGCAGGTCACGGACACACCTCGTGGGCTCCAACTACAGGCAGCGTAACTGACCCAGGGTCCGGCTGAAATCCATTGCCACGTTCATGCCGAGGTCATGCTTCCCACCGCAGCTCCCACTGCAGCAGGGACACTGAGGCAGGTCCATCCCTGGGGCGCCCGGACCCTTCTGATGGCCAGCTCGACTCGAGGACTCCCCATCAGCCTTTGGAACCTTCCTCCCCCCTGGAGTGACGTCACAGTGTTGCCACTGATACCCCACCCCCCCCATCACCTCTCCTGGGCGTTTCCCTCAATAAAGTCCCTGCACGTTTAACCCCAGGACTAATGTGACATGAAAAGGAGAAAGCCATGGGATAACGGATCAGGGCAGCGCATCCCCCGCTCAAATCCCCTGCTGCCCCTTCCTTCCTGCCACTTAGCACACAGCACTGAGCCTACATTTGTGTCTTCAATTTCCTTTTCTGTCTCCCTGTTAGAACGCAAGCTCCATGACTGCAGGGGCTTCGTGTGCCTGCTCTCAGCTGCGTCCTGGGCCCAGCCAGTGCCTGTGCGCAGTAGGGCTCAATCTGGTGAACGAGTGAATGCAGGCAAGAGCGAAAGTGCCAGAGTGACTGGGTCAGGGAGAGAGAATGACCATTTTTGGAAAGTGGCCAGTGCAGGCCTCTGTGAGGCAGGGGGTGGGGCCCGGGGGGGGGGCAGATTAAGGCTGAGACTCCTTGAATGACGAGAATGAGCTAGTCATGTGATGACCTGGGGAAGGCAGAGGGATAAGCACATGTAAAGGCCCTGAGGCAGAGAAAGAGCAGCTGGGCTGTTAAGGCCAAGGGTGGGTGTGATATGGGAGAAGGCCCAGGAGGCAGGACCTGTGAGGCCCTGGCTGGAGGGGGGGGGGTCCCTTGGTGGTTGTAGGTGCCCGAGAGAGGCTGGGGGTCAAGTGGCCAGGCAGTGGTCACATCTGCCTGCTGCACTGCCCTAAATTTGACCAGTTAGGGAACAAGGCACAGAAGGCCCAACTCAGCCCTCCTGCCCCCACGTCCCATGGGGGCAAAAGGGGGCAGGACTGTGTCGTGGCCTAGGAGCCCCGAGTTAGGAAACCCTTGCTGGTGTGAAGGAGCAGCTGGCAAACCTGCTCAGCGTGGCCTGCAAGGGGGATGTTATCTCTTCACCCTGGAGGCTTAGCAGGTCTCCTCCCGGGGGTGGGGGAGATTTCGCTTTCATGAAAGAGCTCCTGGGGTCTCTACGTCCACGCTCTCTAGCTTGCAAGTCTGTCTCTCATGCAAATATTCTCGAGGTGGCCTGTGCTGGAGGCCGTGCAGAAATGCCAGCCTCGTGGAGAATCTCCTCCCAGCCCACAGGAGCTGGGCAGGTGGCGGGGACAGTACGGAAACCTCCGGTCTCCGGGCAGCTGTGGTGTTGGTCTGGGCTCAGAGCAGGACGTGGGAACAGCTCTAGGAATCTCCAGCAGAGACGGATCCAGCGCAGGGAACGAGATGCTCACAAGCGTTCTGGAAGGAGGGCAAGTGGGGATCCAGGGCTGGAAGCCGGTCCCCGCGTCCCTGCTCTGTCCACTCCTGGTGGGTGCTGCCCGCGGGTCCACCACCGCCGCCGGCCCAGGGCCCTCCCTGCCAAGCGTCGTCAGCCTCAGCCCCTTGGGTCTTCTCTATACTTCCGTGAAACTATGTCTCTGATCTTATCATGAAAATCACGGGAACGCTGGGCTTACTGGACGGGGATCCACATGTCTGCCTGTTTGAATGGCGGGCGCACTCCATCACCAGGAGTCTGACTCCTTGATGAGGGCCCCTGCCTCACAGGGGATGGCGCATTACAACTCGCAAAGCTCTTCCACGTCCACGGCCTGGCTGACCAGCCCAAGGCTCCCTGGAAGAAGAGACACGGGGGTTGATCTCAGGGGAGAGGTGGGCTCAGAGAGGCGTGGTGGCTTCCCCAGGGGGGCCGGGCTGGGCCTGGCCTGCACTCCTGAGCCCAAGTGTAGCACTGTCCCCCACTGCTGCCCACTGCCCCTTCACCTGCAGCCTCGCATGTCCCTGGTTGTCCTCTGAGGACGGCATTGGCCTTCCCACTCACACCCTGCCCTGGCCGTCCCGGGTGCCCAGCTGGTCCATGTCGAGCATGCCGTGGGAGGGAAGGGGCTGTTCGTGCCACGGCAGGAGGAGAAGATGGGCATTGCCGCCTGAGATGTCCCTGGGGACCCCTCGTCACAGTCTGGTTGAGAATCAGCCAGCCGGCGCGGGGATGGGCCTTGTGCGGCTGTGCTGGACTTCCGAACGCCCAGGGCACGGGAGCACCTGACCTTGGGAAGCCGCCTCTTTGGGGACAGAGTCACTCCTTCCATGATAACCGGGCCCCGGGGCAGGGGCTGTTCTTCCCAAACCAGCGGGGCAAGTGGGGGATTTAGCAAGGGCGGTGGGGGCGGGCAGTGCGGTGGGGGGGGGAGGAGGAGGGAGGGGGAAGGCGGAAGTGGGGGAGGAAGAGCAGGAGGCTGTCCCCGTGGAGAGGGTGGTCTGGGCGGTGGCTCAACACGGTGGCAGGAGTGACACGGGTGGTGCCTGGTGAGGACGGCCACCAGGAAGGACAGAGCGGTGTGTGCCCGAGATCTCCGGGCCCGGGGGACCCCTTGTCTTGAGGGGCCTTGATGGGCCCTGACCACGCATGGTCCCAGCCCCCGGTCCCCGCCCAGCAGTGGAGGGGGGCGTTAAGATGTGCAGCCAGGGACACCCTCTGCCCCACCCTCTTGTTTCTCAGCCGCCGGGGTGGGAGGAGATGGGGGTTGGGAGGGACCATCCAGGACTTCTCTACTCTGGGGGTGGTCAGCCTGGTCAGGGAGGGTGGTCACACCTGCTCCAAAGCACCGTCCTGTCACCACCAGACACATCCCTGGTTCAATGCCGTCTGCTCCAGAAGACCAGTGGTCCCATGTGAGCACGGTGGCCAGTACTGGGGGCGTTTATCAGATTGACTGCTTGGGTGGGGTGCTAGGACCCCAGACGGGGGAGGGGCTCTGGAGGGAGGGGCCCCGGAGGGAGCCTGGGGTCGCTGGAAGCACCAAGAGGGAGTGTGTGGCTCTGGGACTCAGTTTCCCCATCCGCAAAACCAGGGGACTGGGGCAGGTGGCCCAGACGCCCTCCCAGGTCAAGGCTGTGCGTTCAGCTGCGTCTGTGTCTGGGGGAAGCAAGCGCACACAGGGCGTCGCTGGGCTGGGCTCCCAGGGTGGGGGTGGCCGTGGCCTCGCTGCCCTTCGCTCCCCCTGTTAGCACTCCCACTCACTCGCTCACCCAGGAAGTCCCTCCCAGCCCCTCCCCGGCCCCTCACCACGGCAGGAGAGTGAGTGAGCTTCGCCCACATCCGCTGGGGGACGGCGTGGACAGGACGCAGGGGAGGGCCGCATGACGGAGGCTGCGTGTGAGGCCTCGGGTGGGCCTGACTTCTGGTCTCAGCCCTGCCCCGTCCTGGCCGTGAGACCTGCGCGGGCCTCACACTCGGTTTCCTGGTCTGTAACCGAGCCTCTGGCCGCCCGGGAGGCACGGTGCCGACTCACACTCTTGCCTGACCTCCTGCCCGGCCTGCCAGGGCGAGAGGCCTCCCGTCCTGGGGCCCAGACCAGGCTCCAGCCCTGTGGACAAACTCCTCCATCTCAGCAGCAGCTCCTTTGACTAATCCTTGATTTACAGTCGAAAGGGCAGACGGGGGCACAGACGTGCGTAAACAGCCGCCTCGGGCCGCCTCCCGGGTCTGCAGGTCCCTCCAGCAAGGCCGGGCCAGGCGCCTGCCTACAGCTCCCTGGTCGGGCTGCAGGGTCAGCGAGCGTCTGTCCCAGGGTGGAGCCAGCTCCCCGCAGAGGCAGACGGGAGGGGGGGGCGGCGGGGAATGCTGCCCCGTCTGCCCGGCTCCGGGTGCCGAGGGGCTGACTCGTGGGCCCAGCGTCCAGTGACCGCCCTGGCCCTGGTCCTGAGGCCCCGAGGTCACCGTGGAGCCCCCCCCCGCCAGGGTTGCCCCAAGCTGTCTGCTCCCTGACTGGCACCTTGGGGAGGCGGAGCCCTGTGGCCCCATCTGGCTGTGCCGCCGGAGGCCTTGCGTCTCCTACAATGTGGGCGCCCAGCCACTGGGAGCCAGGGGGACTCGGCCATAACGGCTGCACCCCAGACGCTGGGCGGGGGGGTTCTGTGCCTCTGGGACTCTCTGCTTCGGGCTGCACACACTACCTTTTGGGGTCTTGGGGGCCCCTAAGATGCACACTCAGCCTTCCCCTCATTGAGGTAGAGTCACGGGGACGGGCAGAGGGGGAGGGAGGCTGAGAAATCTGGGTCGAGGATTTGGCTTTGACGAGAAGCCCCTCCCGCATCAGCCGAGCTCTGCTCACCCACCAGCAACTGGCAGAGCCCTGCTCAGCCGTGCATGCGGAGGGGGCGGCCAGAGCCCACCTCGGGCGCCGTCAGATCTCCACGGGGGCCACCAGCAGCTCTGCTGCCCCCTACCCAAACTCATGGTCAGAGAGCAAGGGGCAGAGACCTGGGGGAGGCGGCCCCCATCTCACCCCTGGGGCTCAGGGAAGGCAGCAGGGAGACCAGGCGGTGAGAAGGAGCTGTCATTCCCCTGGGGCCTGCCCAGGACCCCCCATCCCCGTGTCGGAATGGCCCCTGAGCTCAGGGCACTGCCAGTCCCTCTTGGGCCCCTCGTGCTCTCTGCGCCCCGGTGGCCCTTCCTCAAACGTACCAACCCTGTAGCCCCAAGGCCTTTGCAAATGCTGTTCCCTCTGACTGCGATGCTTTTCCCCCAGCTCTTTGCTTGACTGGCACCTCCTCCAGGTTGCCCTCCCTGACCACTGAAGCCGAAGAAGCCTTACCCCTTGATGAGACAGTGGCTGCCTAACTCTCTGATTCCCCATCAGAAAGATCCAGAATCCTGTGAGAGCATCAGACTTACAGCAACTCAGAGCTGGGTGAGAAGTTATAGACCTCGCTATTCCCTGGGCTCTCCAACCTTCCTGCCAGGTGGTCCAGGGACCTCAACTTGCACCCTTCCAGGGACGGGGAACTCACCATCTCATGGGGCAGGGGGGCCCAGTGGCCACCCACTCCACTGGGTGTCTGTTTTCCTGCAGCCTTACCCCCCGCTGGCATGTCCCCCCCCCAGTCCCCCGCGCTCTCTGGTCCCACAGAAATGTCTGCCCTCTTGCCTGGTTATTATCATTATCTGGCTCCCTTTAATGTCCCCTGGGTCCCCAGCTCTCCTAAGGCCGAACCCTGTGCAGGCCAGACCGCCTCGAGGGAGCCCCATCAGGCTATTTGCGGCAGAAAAGGTTAGCCGGCTCTTGGGAAATGTCAGGGGGCAAGTCAGAGCTGGCCAGAGGCGAGGCCCGGTGACGCGCTGTCACTTTATGAGTCTCTTTCCTTAATCAGTCGAGGAGAAAAACAAGCAGCCAAGCGTTTCCCATAGCAACCACCAGTGAGCTGAGTTCTCTTCCGGTTGGAGCTGGTCCCAAGAGGACGGGCCGCTGACCCTGGCCCCAGTGGCAAGGGCCGTGTCCTGGGGTGTGACTCCCAGGCACCCAGGCCTGTCCTGGAGGACTGAGCGGGCACAACTCACTATGTCCGTCTGCTCCAAGACACTCACGGAGCAGATGGGAGAAGAGCCGGCAGTGAAAGCGCCAAGTCCTAACCACTGGACCGCCAGGGAATTCCCGACTAGTCTTCTGAACTGGAAACTCATGCTTTTCCTCCTTCACCATTCACCACCCACCCATCCATCCATCTTCTGTCTATTCACCCACTCATCCTCCTACTTACTCATCCACTCACAAACCGACTGAACATCTCCTCCCATATTTCCCCACATTCATCGACCCACCCGTCCATCCACCTACCCACTGCCTCATTCACCCACGCATTCCTCAATCTACCCACCTGCCCCTCAACACACCACACACCCACCTCCGCAACCAACTCCCTATCTGTCCACACACCGAGCTGCCTCTCCTCCATCCGTAGCCCACCTTCCCATCACCCATCCACTCACCCATGCGTCATCCCCCTGCACACCCACCCGCCCTACTGCCCACTCACCCACACACGCATAAAACTGCTCTCCGCCCGCTTAGACACCTGCTCTTACACCCACTCACCAACCCATCTGTTCACCACATCACGCTCCACCCTTCATCCACGCGTTCACCGAGCACCACACCGCGGTGGCGGGATCCTAGAAGGCTTGTCCACGGCCTCCAGCTCAAGTGCTCTGAGACTTGCGGCATCCAGTCAGCATCGTCTTAGCCCCTGGAATGTGTGGTCTTACCGGGAAGACTGTGCCCATCATGGAGGGTTTGATAAATGCAAAATCCAGGGCTTCCCTGGTGGCGCAGTGGTTGAGAATCTGCCTGCTAATGCAGGGGACACGGGTTCGAGCCCTGGTCTGGGAAGATCCCACATGCCGCGGAGCAACTGGGCCCGTGAGCCACAATTACTGAGCCTGCGCGTCTGGAGCCTGTGCTCCGCAACAAGAGAGGCCGCGATAGTGAGAGGCCCGCGCACCGCGATGAAGAGTGGCCCCCACTTGCCGCAACTAGAGAAAGCCCTCGCACAGAAACGAAGACCCAACACAGCCCAAAAAAAAAAAAAAAAAAATTAAAAGAAAAAAAAAAAAAAAGAAAATCCAATAGAGCCTCCAGGGTGGGGTTTGCAGATGTGTATGAGAGGACCGGGATGGGTCTGTATGGGGTCAAGGGTTGAAGACCAAACTCTAAGTTCTGAAGTTCTCATAATAAAACATAAACAGGTCTCTGGGAGCCCCATCTGTGTGGATGGAAATACCATCAATGCAGTGAAACAACCAAGAGATGTGAGGGCCTAGTATTTTGCAACTTCAGATTAACAAGATAATGGCCCCAAATCTCTTGGTTGTTTGCTTAGTGAATAAGCACATTTCTGAAAACCCCAAAGCATATTTAGGATTAAGTACAGAAATATTTAATGGCATCAGATCCACAGCATTGATATTTTTATGTGAAGGAATCTGAGTGTCTTTGATATCGTAAGCATTTGTTTAAGAGAATTTGGGCGATCAGAAGAACAAGTCAACCTTTCAATTCAAATTTAAAATATACACTTAATTACTTGATTTAGACTCAGGATTTTACATTGAGATCCCGTAAAGTGTATACTACACAGTGTTGGGACATCTAACAGAATCTAAGATTCTTCATATTAGGGGGACTGCCCTGGCCGTTCAGGGGTCAAGACTCTCTGAGCTTCCACTGCAGGGAGCGCCGGTTTGATCCCTAGTCGGGGAACTAAGATCCTGCATGCTGCAAGGTGCGGCCAAAAAACCCCAAAAAAACAAAACAATCATATTAGGAAGTTATCTTTTTAGGTTTACAAGAATTACTTAACATAGTGGGAAGGTTTATCAGATAAAATACAGTACATCAAGTTTGTGAATGTAATTGAATTTCTGAAGGTGTTTTTTTGTTAAGTAAGTTTGAAAGTGGAACCTCGTGTTAATCAAAGAACCTTTAAAAAGAATTTTGAAACTTGTTAGACTTAAAAGTATGATAAGATTTGTAGATCAAATTAATCGTTTAAGGGGAAAAAAAATCTAGGTTTCTGGTTTTGTAACATTAATAAATGAAAACTTAATGAAAAAAAAACAGATTTCTGAATAATCTTTCCTAAGAATAGAAAGCCAGCTTGAGGACCTAAAAACAATCTCACATTAACACCACACACCCACTCATCCTCCCATCCAGCCATCTACTCGCTTACCCTTCATCCTGTCCAACTATCCTCCAATCCTCCCACCTGCCCATTCACTTTTTCAACCACCCATCCATCCATCCGTCCATCTGTCCATCCACCCACCCTTCTATCCATCCATCCACCCATTCATTCATCTACCCAGTCATCCATCCATTCACCCAATAAATATTTACTAAAGGACCTAGTAGGTGGCAGACACTAGATAAATACCCACAGCTAAAGGGAGGCTGCTTCTGGACCCACAGAACTCGCATGGCATCTCAGCATTGGGAGGCCCTGGCCCTGCCCTCCCTCTGCCCTTTTCACTTCATTGTCCCTGCAGTGTCTGGGATCATGGGTGCAGAGGTAGGTGTGTGGGTCCTGGCGCCAGTGGCCCCGATTCAAACCCCAGCTCCTCCTTCTGTGGGATGTTGTCAATGGAGTTTATGAAAGGAGCGCACTGTGGGCTCACAATGAGGGCTCCTAGGTCCATGTGCTCGGGGCTCCCTGCCAGCCCTCGGTCCCAGTTGGCCCTGTTGGGACTGTTTCCAGGCGCCCTCCTGGATACTGCCTGCCCTACGTGTGTGTGTGCGCATATGGGCTGGGTGGTCTGTGGGGGGGATAGACGCAGACCAACGGACAATTGCCACCGTCGTTAGAGCTGACGACATGAACTTGGGGACTGTGAATGGAAGAACAGGAGACAGCTCTCCGTGGGGGACAGTCCCTGTGGCGTCAAAGGGAAGCCCACCGAGCTTCCTCACAGCCCCCTCCAGGGCAGCGCCCTCCTGCCTGGGGCGACCCCCTGCCTGGCACCCACGGCCAGGCCTGGACTGCAGGGGCCGCCCAGGGGTAATGAGCTGGCCTGGGAGCCCATGCCAGCCAGCACAGCCCTCCCCTGGAGCACAGCACACACAGCAGAAGCAGCCCGGCCCTCATGTCTGGGACATGGGTCTGTTTGCTCTGTCTGGTGACACAGTGATGGCTGTGCCCTGTCCCAGGAAATCAGCATCTTCCCCAACAAGTCTGGCCTGGCTGCTTGGGTTCCGAGGGCCCTGTGACCCCTGGCATCACCTTAAATGCTGTCTATGCCATGTTTGCCTGAAATCCTCGGTCCAGCCCGCCCCTACCAGATCCCACCGGGCACTGCAGCCTCAGGAGCTCCCGCTGCCCCGCTCCACCACCGTCCTCGGGGCCCACAGAAGGTCCCGTGCCTGGAAACACCTGGCCCTGCCGCCCACCCTCCTGCTTAGGACCACGGTCCCGGGGTGGCGCCTGGGTCCTCAGAGCCTGCACTTGGTGGGTGCTTTGTGGGTGTGTGCAGAGCAAATGCACCGGCTGGAGGGAGAAGGCACTGCTTGAGCTCCTACTGTATGCCAGGCTCCAGCCTGTGTGTGGGTAGGGTCCATGGGAGGTGGGTTTTCAGGAGAGAGAGAGAGAGAGAAAGGGGGTGGGGGGAGAGGGAGGGAGAGATCCAGGGTTGAGCGAAGCAAGGATAAGAAGTGATGGAAGGACAGAAAGTCCTGCAGCCCGAGGTCCCTGGGGGCGTGAGGAGGGCAGTGTCACTGGGTGGGTGACAGGGAGAAGGGGTTTCAGGGAGGGAAGGGCAGCATGAGCCCGAGGCAGCAAGGATTCCTGGACTTGGACATTTGGCTGCAAAGGGGAGGTGAGAGGTTGAGGGTTCAGTGGCCCTTTTTCCTGTTTAAGAAGGATTAGAGGAGCCCACGTAAGTGCTGCCGGGCAGGCCGGAGATGACGGGACAAAGGGACGGGGAGGTGGGGGGGGGGATTAATCATTCACTCACTCATTCATCCAGCAGATTTTCTAGGCTCTCTCTGCCACCTCCTGGGGAAACTGAGGCCGTGAGGGGTCGGGAGCTGCTCTGGGTCACAGGACCAAAGGGCGCAGAGCCAGTGCTGGGCTCAGGACCCACTCCCCTTCCCGCACAGGCGGCTCAATGCTGGGCGCTCCGACCCCACAGACCTCTGCGGTCCAGCCAGGACACTGAAGGAGGCCGCTTCTCCAGGTGACCTGGAGGTTAACTGGGGGGACACGGGAAAGGAGAAGGGGGGCTCACTCCAGCCACTGCAACCCCCATGCCCTCTGCAGAGGTGGGCTGGTGCTGGGACCATCTCTCTGGCTGTAGTTTCTCAGGTGGGGAACTTATGTGCATATTCGTGTGTATACTGGTCAAGGGCCAACCTCAGCTACGGTTCACACGTATCCCCCATCTGTCCTTTTCTCTTCCCACCATCTTATTTAGGTGGGTGCTGGTGGCGGGGTTCCCACACATCTGCGTTACAGGGTGCTGGGTGAGGCATCCTCATGTTCCGATGCACATGGGATGTCTGCCTGTGCTCCGGGGAGGACAGGCCATCACCGGCACGACGACGGGACTTAGGCTGGAGCTCGGGGTCAAGGTGTGGAGACTGGGAGGTTGGTAAGGTGGGGAGGGGCGAGGAGGCGGGGAGAGGAGGGGAAGTGGGGAGGGGGGCAGGCAGTGGCTTCACTCTCCAGCTCTCTTGCTTCCTCCTATCTGAGTCTCTGGGTCCCCAAAGCCCCTGGGCCGTCCGGGCAGCTGACAGAGCCCGGGTCCCAGTTCTCAGGTTGGGGTCTAACCCGCCTGACCAAGGACGGTGTCCTGCTGACCTTGTGTTCTGAACCAACTGGCTGTGCCCAGGAGTGAGTCCTCTGTGAGTCAGTGGGTTGGGGTGTGTGAGTGTGAGTGTGAATGGGTGTGTGTGTATGTGCACCTGTGGCGCCGGGTGGGGGGGGCCCACAGCACTTGGAGGCTGTAACTTCTGGGTTTCAGTTCTGACTCACACCTTCCCGAGGTGACCTCGGCGTGACCTTGGAGAGGGGAGCTCGGTGTGACCTTGGAGGAGCCTCTCTGCTGCTCCCCAGGCGACGATGGGGCTGCCACATGTTGACGCCTTGTTCCAGGGGGTCAAGGCTGCCAGGGGAGGCCTCCAGCAGGCGGTGGTGTCCCCACCCTCTCCCGGGTGCCTGTGGCTGGGAAGGGAACTCTAGGACAAAAGGTCCATCAAAGCGGGATCTCTCCCACGCCTGGGACCAGAGCTATGGCCACACCTTGGAGGAGGAGGGATGCCCTGCCTGGGTCCTTCTCCCTCGTTCCCCTGAAGACAAGGTGCCAGAGAGGGGCCTGACCGGAGACCGGCGGGGTCCTTTCCTGTCCGGACAGGTGTCTGGCCAGGGCCCCTCTGGCTGACTGGGTGCCGCACGGTGGGCGTGACTCCAGGTTGGCTGAGGTGCCGCTAAGGGGCCTCCTGGCTCCTGTGCTTCTGGGCGCCGGGCTGCCCTGCTGATTCACCGGCCCCTGTGCACCTGGACGGTCAGGTTGGAGGCCGTCCAGTCCCTCCCACTCCACTGGCAGAGAGGGGAGCCGCTGCGCACATTGGCTTTGCTTTATTACCATTAAGTGCATCACAGACACACAAGGACAGTGGTGCCCGCCCCCTGGGAGCCCCCTTCCACTTTGGAACCCCGAACCCTACTTCTGTGACAGCTGGTTCCGGCTTTCCGCTACAGTTTCTCCACCATGTGTGCCTCCCCAGACCCATACCGCTTGGTTGTTCCTCTGTGTTTGAATCTGTTATAAATGGGGCCACGTGATAGGAATCCTTTAGTGACTTGCTCCAATCAGGCTGGTGCCGGGCTATTGTTCACTCTTGTTGCTGTGTGTGTCCTGTGGACACCCGACCCACACTTAACACGATGTTGCTTCAGGCACTGAAAGCATCGTGTTCTGGTGCCCGGCTCACAAACACTCATCTACTGAAACACCAGGAAGGGACCTGCTTTGTCCACGGTTTTCACGCCTTCCCTGGAACCGCGGGCTGGTGGCCGAGGGGCTGCAGCCGTGGGCAGGACCTGCAGCGTCCTGTGAGCCGGACCCTCACTCTGCGTCCCACCAACCCTTGGTTCTGTCCGATTTCAACATGTTTGACAATGGAGTGAATGTCAAAGAGGATTGCCTGTGGTTTAATTTGCATTTCCTTAAGTATTGACGAGGGCTGCATCTTTGCTTGTGTTCCTTTGCCATTTGAGTTTCTTTTTTTCTGAAGCACAGGTTCAAGTCTTTAGTCCATTAAAAAAAATTTTTTTTTTTGGTCTTTTCCTTAGAGAATAGTTAGGAATTCTCTCTATATTTCCTAATGAGTCTTTGCTGGTCATCTGTGCTGCAAACATCTTCTCCCAGTGTGGCTTATTTTTTCATTTTCTGTGTGGTGACTGGTGAACAGAAAGAAGGTCTAAATTTTAATGTCACCCAATTAATTCGTCCTTCTCTTTATAATTTGTGCCCTTTGTGTCCTGCCTGAGAAGTTTCTCCCTAACCTGAAATCATCAGATTTTCTCCTTTATGCCTTTCCAAAAGATCTGTGGATTTATCATTCATATTTTAGTCGTTAATCCACCTGGTATTGTTTTTAATTTATTACTTATATTTTTCCCGGTATTGATTTTTGTGGACAGTGTGATTAATATTTTTTCCTCTCTGGATAATCAGGTCTCCAAACTGGTAGTAAGGAAAGGTCTGCCCTTTGTCCACTGATCTCCGGGCTTCTCCAGCAAACAGGGGAGGTCATGTTTCCCTAGCGTACATGGTACCCACCGGTTCCTCACCGGTGGCTTTATTGTAGCTTTAAAGGAAATCTTGGGGTCTGGTAGGGCAGGCAGGCCCTCCTACCTTGTTATTCTTCAAGAGTATCTTGGCTAATCTTGGTGATTTGTAATTCCATGGAAATTTTAGAATCAGATTGTCAAGTTCTATACACACACGTATGCACACACACACACACACACACACACACACACGAGATTGTGATTGGCATTGTGTTGACTCTACAAGTCGTTTTGGGGGAAATTGATATCTTCACAACATTTGGGGGACCTTTAATTCAGGTACATGTTTGATTTTTAAACGTACCTGCTTTCTCTCTCCATTAATGTTTCTTTAACGACATGCAAAAAAATTATATTTTGTTTTTTCTGTTTGTCTTGCACATATTTTGTCAGGTTTATTCCCAGGGATTTCATGTTATCAATATTATGAGAAATGGTATCTGTGATGGGTAGTTTTATGTGTCAGCTTGGCTGGGCCATGTGCCCAGATACCTGGTCAGGATGTTTCTGTGATGGCGCATTTTGGGATGAGGCTGGCATCTATTGAATACATTGGTGGGTTTTGGGTAAAGCAGATTGCCCTCCGTAACGGGGGTGAGCCTCATTCAGCCCGTTAGGCCTTCATAGAACAAACGCTGCCCTCCCCCAGGAAGAGGGCTCCTGAGCCCGCCCGTGGACCTGAACTCAACTCTTCCCTGAGTTTCCAGCTTCCTTCCTACCCTGAGACCCTGGACCCACAAACCTCCGCCATTGCATGAGCCAATCCTTGAAATAAATCTTTCCCTCTGTACATAGGGGGTGCCTGACTAATGATGGTGTGACTTATGGCTTTTCTATATTTGGTCCCATCCCGTCTCGTGACACTGGGCAGTGGCTGCAGCGCCCGGTCAGCCTGAGATCACAGGGTTGACAACCGATACACTCACAACCCTTCTGGACCCAGACAACAGGTCTGTTTTTCACTTTCAGTCCAGTATTCAGTAAATTCCATGAGACGGTCAACGCTTTATTATGAAATAGGCTTTGTGCGAGGTGATTTGCCCAACTGTAGGCTCGTGTAATGTCCTGACACGTGTAGGGTAGACTAGGTGCAGCGGTGATTTCCCTAGGTGAGAAGTGGAGGAGCGGCCCGCGTGGCTTTGACCATGAAGAGTAGCAGAGTCTCCTTCCGGGGGGCCTTCCCAGGCTGAGGACGGCCGGGAGCCAGGGCAAGGGAGGGCTGATGGCTGCCCCTGGTGGTGCCGGGGAGGGGTCTCCACCCCGGCACCCCAGCCGCCCTCCCTGAGTTTGGAGGTGGGCCCCTGGCTGCCATGGCCTGCCTTTCCCCGTGTGTCACCTTCCAGCCTGACTCCGGTCCCTGGCTGCCTTCTGACCCTAACCCTCCCACGTGGCTTATCCACAGCGGGGGGAGCCCTGGCCCAGCCCAGGGGGAGCGTCTGACCTGCCGGACGGCCCATCACTCAGTTAATACAGGGCGTCCGGCCTGGCACTACACCTCTCGGAGTTGTCAGCGTGACTCAGTGGTCCCCTTTCCTGGAAGCAGACCCAGGAGCCCCTCGTGGTGGAGTTTCTGGGTGTGCCAGGCAGGCTGATGGGACCCGGTGGTGGGGATGCCATGCAGTGTCACCCAGGGGCCCCGTCTGGCCAGGCCTTGGCCGCTCCGTCCCGTGTGGGAGGGCTCTGGCTTTGTTGTTTTAGTCATATTGGAGAAAACCCTCCCAAGATACACCGGACGCAGAGCCTTCTGGGTGTGGGCTCACCTTTTCCTGACCCCTCCAGGCAACTGCATTCCACCTACAATGTTGGATTTTAATTAGAGTTCTTAGTCCATTTATACTTA
The DNA here is from genome assembly GCF_028021215.1 of Eschrichtius robustus. Taxonomy (NCBI): domain Eukaryota; kingdom Metazoa; phylum Chordata; class Mammalia; order Artiodactyla; family Eschrichtiidae; genus Eschrichtius; species Eschrichtius robustus. Next base: position 150,135,705 of record NC_090827.1, on the reverse strand, counting down.
ATGCATTTCTGATACACTTAAGTTCAAAGCTTCTCTTCTGTCTTGTGCTTTCTATTTGCCCACTGATTCTGTGTATATTTTCTTCCCTTTCTTGCCTTCTTTGAGTTTAGTTTCCCTGAGCTTTTTTTTTGAATTTTATTTTATTAATTTTTTTATACAGCAGGTTCTTATTAGTTATCCATTTTATACATATTAGTGTATATATGTCAATCCCAATCTCCCAATTTCCCTGAGCTTATTTTAGAGAACTTTCAAGCAAACAGAAAAGTTGAAAGAATAAGGCAATGACCACTTGCCTGCCGTCCAATTACATTCACCAGTTATTACTATTTTGCCATATAAATGTATAAATTTATATACACATACAACTACACATATATGCATACATATAATACAATATGCAGACACACGTATATATGTTTATGCATGTGTATGTATGTGCTAAATTGGTTTCCTTTAAACAATTTTAAAAAATTTTTAAAATTTTTAACTTTTTAATTTAAAAATAAATTTATTTTCTATTGGAGTATAGTTGATTTACAATGTTGTGTTAGTTTCAGGTGTGCTAAATTGCCTTCTAAAGTGAGCTCCATGAATTGACACTCTTACTAGTAGTGTGTGAACATTCTAGGCATTCACATCCTTGACAGCACTTGATTTTACCCTGGTTTTGAACTTTTGCCAGCCTGGTGGGTGTGAAGCTCTATCTCACTGTGGCTTTAATACGCATTTCCCTGCTTATGCACGAGGGTGAGCACCTGGGCTTCCTCTTTTGTGATGAGCCCATCTGCTTGTGTGCTGTCACCTCTCACTGTTCCATGTTTTTGACATGCCTGCCTGCAGCTGCCCTTCCCTCTCCTAAATTTTAGGGTCTACACTCCTGAGTTCTGGGAAATAAGGTACAGAGTTGTTTACTGATTTAAGGTTGTAATTGAGGGCCTGAAGGGCTCCCCTATAGAACTGCATAGCATTAAAGGATGCTCTAGATTGCAAGCAACAGAAATGCCACCTAAGTGAATCTATCAGCTCCTACAACAGACCAACCCAGCGGTAGTGGCAGCTTCAGGTGAGGTGTGCTCCAGCAGCTCCAGGGTGTCACCAAGGACCCAGTCCTTAGCCTCTGCATGCTGCTTCTGCAGGGTTGGTTTGTCCCAGGGCTGCCTCGCCATCTGTTCTCAAGTTGTCTGCCAGCAGGTCCTGAGTCTATGGCTCTTCATCCACACCCACTCTGAGCTGACTGGACTGACTTAGATCACCTGAGCATCCTTGAACCAACCTCTGAGGTTGGAGGATAGAACACTCAGATTAGGGTGGAGTCAGCTTCCCGAAAACCACGTGGATCCCCAGATGGAAATCAGAGCAGATGGGCAGAGGGTTGGGGGGTGAGGGTGGGTTGGATGCCAGGGCTGGACCAGTCAACTTGCACACAGCAGACGTGGCCTGGTGTGCCTGGTGCTGGCCATGGTGGCCGCTGAGCAGCCCTTCTTGCTCACTTCTGGGCACGTGCCTGTGCGCCAGATGGTCACACCTCCTGGAAATCTGATCTGCGCATAAGTGCGAGATTTTTTCTTACTTACGAATGCTTTCATAACGGAAGACTAATATGGAAGATGAGCACCTGTATCTCTCCCACCCAGGTTCAGCTGTTATCAACATCTTGCCATGTGTGTTCTTTCTCTCCTTCCCTCTTTTTTTTCTGAACATTTCAATATAAGTTGCAGACACAGAGACACTTAACCCTAAATACAGAACCATAATGCCACAGTCATACCTAAGAAAATTAGCAATTCGTTCTCAAATACCAGCTAATATCCTGTCCAGACTGAAAGTGGCCAAAATGTCCCTCAAGCTTGTTTTGTAGCTGTGAGTTTGAACCAAGACCCAGCCAAATTTTATGCACTGCATCACTTGTTTGCCTCTTTGGTATCTTTTAATCCAGACAAGTTCTTTCTAGGTTTAAAGTTTTGGGTTAGAACTGTAATTCCTCGACACATTTTTCATGACATTCATTCTGAAGGGCTGGGTCAGGTGTGGATGACACCCAAGTCCTGCCTTTGTCCGTTCCCCCAGTATTGTGCAAGGTGTCCTTGTGTGCTGGTCTTTTCTGTAAAATGGGAAGTTAGGTATGAGTCCTTCATAAGTGAAGGTTTTCTTTTACTTTCCATAAGTGAGCTGTGTTCTTCTACTGTTATTCTTCAGAAGCACGTACGTGAGCACATTTGCTGCGTTTGCTTTTTGTATCTTTCCCCTTCTTTTCCTGCCATCTCTGTTTCGATAGATCATTTCAAAATGATTCAATTAATCTCTTCTATTGACTTATTTACACCTCTTTAAAAAACTTTTTAGAGGTTTCCCTAAGGTTTACAATATACGTTTTTAAATGATCAACATGGTTGTGTCTGGACTGTTGAATTGTGCCCTGGCCGGCAATTATTTTGCTGGTGGGTCGGCGTGGTCCTTACGAAGCTGTGGGGCTGGATCCTGTGTAGCCCTTGCTCTGGGGCCGGGAAGCCTGCGCTTAGCGCCCGGCCCTTCTGACTGAAGCCAGGGCGCTGGCGAGTGCCCCGTGGTGTGACAATGTCGACCCCGCCCTGACAGCACCCTTTGTAGGCACTATTCCACATTCTAGGAGGCGCGTCTTCCGGATGGATTGGAGATTCCTGGGTCTAACGGGAGATTGCCGTTTGTCGCTGAATTTCCCTCCTGTGTTGCATCGCGTTGCTCCCCCTCCAGCGGCGGATGAGGGTGCTTGACTCTGCACCCACCTGCCCAGAGCTCCGTCGAGCTCTGTGCAGAAGGGGGGGGGCGGATCTCCTGGTGGTTTATTTGCATTTCTCTCATGATAAGTGAGGTTCAGCCCATTTTCCTGTGATTGAGGGGCCTCTGCATTTCTGCGTTTCTCCTTCTGTGACCTGTCTGCTCACGTCTTCTGTCCTCCCCTTTTTTAAACATCAGATTTGGTCCTCCCCCTCCCTGTCGTATCAAAAGCTCTTTATATAGTAGGGGGATCAGCCCTTTGACCCTGACATGAATTGTTGTATTTCTTCCGTGTTTTGACCTCATGTGTTTGACCTTGTTGATGGGCTCAGTGTTTCATATGCACACATACAATCTGTATCTCGGGATCACCAGTATCTCCCTTCATTGCTTCTGGCTTTGAGTCATGATTAGAGAGGCTTTTCCTGCTCTTAGATTATAAAGGGATCCACTCACAAATGCCTCAGGCAATTGTGTAGTTTCCTCTGTCGCATTTCAATTTCTTTTTTTTTCTTTTTTTTTTGCTGCACCGTGTGGCTTGCGGGATCTTAGTTCCCTGACCAGGGATCGAACCCGCGCCCCCTACAGATTGTACGTGTGCATACAGGGAAGGGGAAGGCCACGTGGTCCCTGGGTCGGTCTGTACGGGCATATGGGACGTGGGCCATGTGGGGACACTGTGCCCAGTGACCACTGCCGTGTTTGGAGAATGCCCAGGTGTGCATGGCACAGGTGGACCTGAGACAGGAGCATGGAGGAGGGACGCTGTGGGCTCAGAGGGTGGGCAGTGAGGGGTAGCCGGGAGTCCGTGCGCGCAGTTCTGGGACAGTAGGAACGGCAGCTGCTGTCAGCCTGTGTGACCCGCAGCAGGGGGATCGCGGTCTGTTCTCTATCAAGACAGAAGACAAGGCCGGTAAGATGCTGTGTGGCCTCTCCCAGCGAGTGAGGGAGGCTGGGGGGCAGGCAGGGCGTGCCGGTCCCCACCCAGGGACAGAGGCCATGCCCCCATCCCATGGCTCCGGGTCTGGCCATTCGATGGAGGGACAGGCCTGGGTCTTGGCTCGGGGTGCAGCATGCTGGGGGTTTGGGGTCATGCTGGTTCTCCTGGCAGTCTGTGAGCAGAAATGCCGGGATCGAGCCACACGTGTGCTGGTGGGAGAAGGCAGAGCAGGCAGGAGGCAGGTGCAGAGGCCCCGAGGGAGCGTGTGTCGCTGGGGCAGAGAATTAGGGAGAGAGTCAGGGGCTCTGAAAGGTCACCTGCTGCTGAGTGGAGATTGGCCCGTGGATCCAGCTGGAGGGGGACCCAGGATGGCCCCAGGCCACCCTTGGCTGAGAAAGTGACTGCCGTTCACAGAGCTCTTGGCCCCAGGGACCCTGGGTGGCCGGTGCTGCCCAGGTGGCTTTCTGCCTCGTGGGACCACAGAGCTGTGACCGGAAGGGCCACATCTGTGCCCTTTCTGAGGGGACTGCAAGGCAGAGACAGGCTCTCTGCCAGCTCTGCCCTGGCACCCCGGCCAGATGGACATACAGAGCAGCCCCCCTTCTGGGGCCCCCACCCCAGACCCCCAGAGAGAGTCAAGGGACCGCCACTAGGAGGCAGCTGCGTGTGCCGGGCCAGTCAGCAAGCCCAGACCTCAGACGGTGGCTTCTGCTCCACTGGTCAGAGAAGCTGAGGTTCAGCGAGGTCGCAGCTTCCAGGAGGTCAAGCCGCATCTTAAGGTCAGGGCAGGTGCGGGCCTGGCAGTTTGCTGCCACCTCCTGCCACGAGGGCAGAAGCCAATGACCGAGTGCTGAGCCATCCAGCACCAGAGAGGTCTTCTCTGAAAGGCTGCAGAAGGCGGGAAGAGCCATGCTTCTCGCCAAGCCGGACCAAACCCAGGGTGTCCACGAGGGAAGTTGCCATGGAAACCGCGGAGATGCCACCGGTGACAGTGACTCCTGCCACTTTCCCCCAGCCTGTGATGGGGGCATCAGGGGGCCTTGGTGTGTGTGTGCGTGCACGGGTAGGCGTCTGCGTGTGAGTATGTGAGTGCCCTGTGTGTGCACGTGTGCAGGAGTGTGTGCCCTCGCGTGGGTGTGTGTGGGCACAGCTCTCCCAACCCCGTGTGTAAATGGGGGACCCACGCAGATGCCCAAGTGGCTCATTCCCTCTTGGCAGGCTGGGGCTGCCTGGCCTGATTGTCTTCTTTCTCCTTGGCTGGAACGTGGGGAAGCAGGAAGGTGAGTAAAAACTGAAGAAGGAGGCCTGGCCAGAGGACAGGACCTTCCCGGAGGCGGGAGGCTGCTGGCAGAAGAAAGGAGACGTGAATAAGTGGCTGGACGAGCCTGGAGAGCCCTTACCACAGCCGTGCCCGGCAGACGGTATTGACCATGACCGTCTCCTGTGCCTCCAGGGTCTGGCGTGCTCCTGCCGCATCCTTTCTCTGCCTGTTCAACTGCTGAACTCCGGCCTGTCCTTCAGGGCTCAGCTCAGAAGCCACCTCCTCCAGGAGGCCTTCTGGACCCCTCTTTGTGGCCCCATTCCCTTTCCCTTACTTGGCCGCAGCCCACACACCTCTTACTCTGTCTCCGTCTCTGCTCTTTGAGCTTCTCGAGGGCAGGGACGGGCTGCTTCCCCAGCCTCCAGCGCCCGGCGAGGAGGGGTGGCCAGCGGGCTCCCGGGAGTGGCAGGAAGCACTGATGCTCGCGTTCTAGCCCTGCCTCCCTGAAGCCCAAAGATGCCTTGCTCCCAGTGGGGAGGGGGCCTTCCTCTGCGTCTTTGGTTTGTCCCCCAGAGGTGAATCACCACGTTCCCTTCCCTCTTGACCCAGATCGCCTCCCCTCTGAGAATCCAGGGGGGCCACGGGTGCCGGGGCCCAGACAGAGTCTCAGGGGTGTCTGAGGAGAAGGGCTGCTCACAGACATGCTGGGCCGAGCAAAGAAACAGGCATTTTTTTGCACCTTCTTTAAAGGAAAGCAACGGCATCAATATGTTAAAAATAAACTATTTTTACTTTAAAAGGGCAAAAACAACCAAAACAAACACAGAGCTAATGAAAAGAGCTTGGCTGAAGGTACCGAAGGTTTACTCATAGCTGCCCAGAGGATGGCAATTGTTCAGACTGGGATGGGTCTAGCAGGGCTGGCACCTTGCTGTGCACCAGGGGATGGAGAGAAGATGCAGATAGGGACATGGTTCTGCCCAGAATGTGTCGAATGAGCTAACGACAGCTTGTCTACATTGGAGAAGGGGCATCTACACAAGCTGGCTGGGTGGGGTGGGGGAGTCAGGGAAGTCTTCCTGGAGGAGGTGACCTGTCTGCACTGAACTTCGAAGGGCATTCCAAGTAGAGGGAACACCTTGGAGAAGGAGCCAGTGGGGTGTGTGTGTGTGGGACCCACCTGAGGGGGGCTCACAAGCCAAGGACCCCTGGGTTCAAATTCTGCTCAGTCCCTTAGGAGGTGTGTCCCCAGGCAAGCTGCAATCTTTCTGGGCCCAGTTTTCTCACTTACAAAACATGAGCAGTGAAAACAAACTGGAGGCCAAGCCGTAGCACGGGGGAGGCTCCAGCCCTGCCCCAAGACCAGCGGCAAGTTGGGTCCCGAAGTCACATCTGTGGGGGTAGCCCAGGCTCTGACCCAGACACCCTCCTCAGCCCTCCCAGGAGGGAGATCCACTGGCGAATTCAGGTTTCAGAGCTCCCCGAGCGCTGCGGGGAGCCCCTGAGCTTCATTGGTCATTGGTCACCATCCCTAGGAGGGCTCTCCAGGTACCCTATCCTTCCGTGAGGCTGGGGGCTGGGAGGGCACCGCAGGGCTGGCTTCTGGGCGTAGTGAGCTTTGGGTGGAGGGCTCCCTGGGCCAGCCGGAGTGCAGGGTCCAGGCTCCCCAGGGTGAAGTGGTAGGTCCTGGACCTCCTGCTCTCCGTCGTCCTTGCTGAATGCTTACCTGTCCCCCCAGGAGGGGTTGGTGGTGCTCAGGAGTTCAGGGGCTCTTGGCTTCCCAGCCCCTCACTGCAGGCCACCCTGAGCCTCAGTTACTGTGCGGGAACCGCAGAGACTTCACCCATTGTTACGAGGCTACGGAGCCAAAGGATGAAGTGCTGGCCTTGGCTGCGGCGCTCAGTAACTATGGCAACCACTCCCAGTGATGCCTGGGCCCACGCAGCTGGGAGGCGATGGGGCCAGGCAGGACCAAACTCTGACATGTGCTGCCCTCTCTGGGCGGCCCTGTTAGTATGCTCTGGCTGCCATGACCAAGTACCGCAGACGGGGTGGCTTAAAAAACAGACATTTATTTCTCAAGGTCCTGGAGGCTGGATGTCCAAGGTCAGGGTGTGGGCAGTGATGCTTCCTCCTGAAGCCTCTCTCCTTGGCGTGTAGACGGCCGTCTTCTCCTGTCGTTTTCCTTCTATGTGTGTCTATGTCCTAATCTGCTCTTCTTATAAGGACACTGGTCATATTGGGTTAGGGCCACTCTGATCACCTCCTTACAGACCATATCTCCAAACATGGACGCATGCTGAAGAACTGGAGGTTAATGCTTCAACATGCGAATTTTGGGGACACAGTTCAGCCCAGAGCAGCCCCTTTGCAGGGGAGGGACTCCCTCTCACTTAAGCGTCTGCCGTGTCTGGTGTCTGGGAGCAGTCTCACGCCTCCAGCCTCTCTGGACTGCCCTTCTCTGCGCAGTTGGGCCGAGGCCAGGACATGTCTCTCCACGCCCCACGCCCAATCTGCCTTGATTCTTGGGACCCCAGACCCCGAGTCCCCTGCCTGAGGTCTGGCCTGAGCAACCCTGCTGACCTCCATGTGCCAGAGGGCCTGGCAGGCTCAGGCGGCCCTCGCCCCACGCCCATCTGCCGGCGTCTCGAAACTCAGTGGTCAGCAAAGCATCTGGACCAGTCTGGACGGGAAGGCCGGCTGTGTGCCATCTCTCTAGGCCACTGGCAGGTGACATCTTCCCTTCCCAGCCCGGGACACGGGGCGGGTGGGGTGGCAGGCCTGGCAGGAGACCTCAGGGTCTCTTGTGTCCCTGAGAATCCTAACAGGAACGGACAGTGTGGCCCTAAAAGCTGGGAGAGAGTGGCCGTCCCCACGAGGATGGGCATCTTTTGGCTGATGCCCAGGAGAGAGATGTCCTCACACTCAGCCATCCCTGTAGGTTCCTCACCATGGTTCTTGTCTTTGTCCGTGGACCCCTCCAGCTGGGGATGTGGCTGTGTTCTCCAGGGTCCTCAGCTGCGTCTTGAGGCGTGGGTGGGGCTTAGTGGGATTTGTTGAATAAATGAGTGAATGAGTGAGTGAGTGAATGAATGTATGAATGAGTGAGTGAGTGAATGAATGAGTTAGTGTTTCAGTTCAGGCAACTGAGGGACTTGGGAGCATGCGTCTCCTCCATTTAGCTGGTTCCTGGGAGGGTAGTTGATGCTCAGAGTTCTGTCACCCTGTGACCCAGGCCAGATGGGGCGTTGCCTTGGGGGGGGCGGTGGTCAGGCAGGGAGAGTCACTGCCCACCAGAAACAAGCCTGGGTGGCGGTGGGGCACACGTGTGGCCCAACCTGTGGCTCTCTACCTGCTCTGTGGCCCTGGGTAGGTCACTTCCCCTCTCTGTCTGCTTATTTATCTGCAAGATGGCATAATGAGGGGATTGCTGAGGGTTACACACTGTGCTGGCACGAATGTGTGCACAGGACAGTGGCTGTCAGGAGGGAGGGCCACACGGGATAATAATTGCTGTTCTGGGCCGGGCACCTGAGGCTGCTTCTTGCGCTTCCTGCACTGAACACTCTCAACAGCCCATCATCCCCTCACCACTCTCAGCCCACCCAGCCTCACGACCTCTCTGCTCATCCTTCCGCCTCCCCAGGATGCTCCTGCCTCAGGGCCTTTGCACGTGCTGCCCGGGGCACGGCTCCCCGCGTCCACGCGGCTCACTCCCTCACCCCTGTGGTCTCTGCCCACAGGCCACCTTCTTCTGTAAAATGCGTTACCCAGAGTGAACCGAGGTGGCATGACTGGTGAGGGGGAAGGGGAGCTGAGCTGAGTCACAGACGGAGTTTTTCGTCTCCTTGGGGGAAGGTCCCAGACAGCAGGTGGCACATCCAGAGGAAAGGGGGCAACTGTGGGGTTCTCCAGAGCTGGGGCACGAGGGAATGAGGGTCTGGGGCAGGGAGGGCAGAACCAGGCCCAGCAGAAGAGACTTTCCAGGCCGGCAGCGTCAGGCCCAGGCTTGGTCCCAAGGGCAGTGGGAGACATGGAGGGCTGTAGACAGCGCCGTGATGGGGTCGAACCCTCACCGGAGAAGGTGGCTGCTGGGGGCAGGCAGGCCAAAGGGGCAGGGACGGGGCAGACCCAGCATAGGCAGGGTGGCAGAGCTGGCAGCTAAGTGTGTGCACAGATGGCGAGATGCTCAGCGGATGGGAGGCCGTGGCAGAGGCCATGTGACCGCGCTGGACACAGCGGAGCCTCCTCCCTCTGTGCAGACGCCAGGGCGGCCCCCCGCCCAGGCCATCGTCTGCCAACGGCCCGCTCCCCCTCCCTGCCTGCCAGGGGCCGCGGGCCCTGTTTCCCCATCTCTGCGGGGCGGTCCTGGGCAGAGGGGGCTGAGAGCTCCGCGTGCTGCTCCCCTGCAATGCCCGGCATGTGTGTGTGTGTGTGTGTGCGCATATGTGTGTGTGTGCGTGTGTGTGTGCATGCGTGTGTGTGTGTGTGTGTCTGTCTGTAAGACAGGATGCTGGGGGGCAGGAGGAAGGAGCAGGAAGAGGGGTGTCGCCCATGTCAGCTCTGTCCCCTAGATCAGTCAAGGAGTGAGCTCACTGCCCAGGGAGGCATGTAAGGCCCCCTCCTGCCTCCACCTCACTCCTCCCTTGCTCCTTACTTCTCAAGGGAGGTGGGGGTAGTTCCGGGGGCTTCTGATGTCTGGAAAGCCCCTGCCACCTCCGCTTGGCCTCCTGCTGCCCCACTGCCTGCGCAGGTGCAGGGCCTTGTCCTGTGGCCCCCCTTCTAGCTGCCATGAGGACCCCTGCTGCTGTACCGGGGCGCCCTGGGCAGGGAAGGTGCACGCCGGCCTCCGGCACAGCCAAACCCTAAAGCACTCGGGCCGTGGAGACAAGACAGGAGCGGGAGAGTCTTCCCTTCTGTGGGGGGTGCTCCCTGGGAGGGGCTGGAAAAGTGGGTGTGGGGAGACCGAGGCTGGGTGGAGGGGCCCTCGTGCGCACCCTCCCCTCAAAGGCGGGGAGACCTCCTGCTGAGGAAGGACCCTTTGGAGCCCAGGGCCTGTGTGACCTGCGGAGGACAAGAGGGGCTCACTGGAGGGAACCCCCGTGGGCTCTGGGGAGAGGGGCAGTGGAGCCTTTGTAGTTGGGCTCAGGGACAAAGCGCCACAGTGGTCCAGACGTCCCCCAGGCCCACGCAGCCACTGGACCAGCCGGACGCTCCCCACGTGCTGGCTCCTGGCAGGCAGGGTGCAGGGTGGGGTCTGGGGGCACTCCTGGGTCCTCGGTGCCGGGATTAGCTCTTGTCCCACTTGAGTTTGTTTAAAGGGGTGTGGGCTGGGGGAGCCATGGGCTATGGGAGCAGTTTCAGAAGACAGGACCTGGGGTGGGGTCCCTAGGGTGTTGAGCTCGGGCGACCTGTGCGCGTGATGGACCCAGGGCGGGCACGGCGCGGAGCAGCCCCTGGCCCTGACGCAGGGGGTCCCTGCCTTCATCCTTCGGGCTCTTCAGCTTGGAGAGCCGGGTGGTGCGCAGAGGAGCAGGTGTGCACAGCGGACGCTACAGGTGTCAGGACTTTGGGAGTTTTGTCCTGCCCGCCCCACCTGGGGCCTCGCACTCAGCGGCACAGGCCTGGGACTGGGCAGCTGGCCTGGGGTGGGGGAGGCTGGCTTGCAGGTTGCCGTGGCAACCGGCTGTTTCCTTCCTCCAGTGCGGGAGATGAGCAGGGGCCTGGGCCACCTTATCAGACCCCAGTTCCAGCTGGGGCAGAGACTCTGGGCTCATGGGAGCGCCCATCCCCTGGAGGGCCAGGCACCCGAGCCAAGGAGGGGGCCACAGGCAAGCTCTCCCACAGCCAGCCCTGGCCAGGGTCTGTGGGATGTCGGGGCACCGATGAGGTGGGGTCCACAGAGGGGTGTCACTGCCCCATTCCCCTGGGGCAGGGTGGCTCTGGTGGAGACCCCCCCCCCACAAACACACAGAGTCTCAAGCACAGATGCAGCACCTCATCGTCGGGGTTACATAGCTGTACTCATCTATCCCCCCATCGGCTTCTGGGTCTCTGGTTCCCTGCGCCCCGGGTTTCACAGCTGGAAGCCGGGCCGCGTCCTTAGGCACTAGCTGGTCTCAGTCCTGGCACCCAGTGGTACCCAGGGCCAGAGGTTTTCCTTCTAAACTTCTCGTTGTCATCTCTCACCCTCCCCTTGGCCAGGCCTGAGTCAGGCCACTGTCGTCTGTCCCCTGGGTGATGAACTGTAGCAGCCCCACCTCACCCTCCCACCCCCGCAGCCCTTGTTATGTGTCACTTGCTGACAGCTCCTTATCGCCCTAGGACCAAGTCAAAGTTTCTTAGGCTGGGGTGGCAGATGGCATCCTTGGCCGCCATTCTTCACTCTGTCCTGCATCCAAGCCCTTTGCCACCAGACTGTTTCTCTGACTGAAAGAGGAATGCACGTCTGGGACCCTGCATGGGGCTGGACCACGTGATCAGCACCAACCTTGGACAGAAGAGAGAGCATGCGGGTTCTGGGCCTGGGCTTTAAGAGGGTTTCCTGCTCTCCGCCCTGTGCCTCTGCCTTCATCCTAGGAGACGGTCCCAGTCAAGCTGCTGGACCACGGGGGATGAGAAGCACGTGGAGCAGACCCAGACCCAAGTGGCCACTCAGAGCTGGCCTCCCAGCTGAGCCCAGCCTTGACCAGCCAACAGAAAGCCTGAGTTTGTACGTCAGGGAAATAGTCGTTATGCAGCACCAGCTGACTGCTACAAGGCCCCACCCCAAACTTCCTCTTCCTCAGGCAGCCTGCACTTCGGGCACCACCATTGTCCCAAAATGTTCAATGTGCACTTCCTCCCTCCGTGCGTCCCTGCCCCTTCCGGATGTCCAGAGTGGGGACCCCGCCCCCACAATACCGTCAGAGCACCAGTCGTCTAGAATATTTGAAACAAACCTCCCTTTGCTCCAGTTTTTCAGTGTGGGGGGGGACGGGGAGGGGTGCTGGGTTCTGTGTTCTTTGAAGAATCAGGGATTTTTAAAAAAGTTATTTTATTATTTTTATTAAAAATATTTTTTAATTTTAATTTTATTTTATTTTTAAAAATTATATATATATTTATTTATTTATTTATGGCTGGGTTGGGTCCTCGTTGCTGTGTAGGCTTTTCTCTGACTGTGGCGAGCAGGGGTTACTCTTCGTTGAGGTGCACAGGCTTCTCATTGCGGTGGCTTCTCTTGTTGCAGAGCACGGGCTCTAGACACGCAGGCTTCAGTACTTGTGGCACGTGGGCTCAGTAGTTGTGGCACACGGGCTTAGTTACTCCGCGGCATGTGGGATCTTCCCAGACCGGGGCTTGAGCCCCTGTCCCCTGTATTGGCAGACGGATTCTTAACCACTGCACCACCAGGGAAGTCCCATTTTTATTTTTTAATTTATTTATTTATGTTTGGCTGTGCTGGGTCTTTGTTGCTGCATGGGCTTTTCTCTGGCTGTGGCAAGCGGGGGCTACTCTTCGTTGTGGTGCGCGGGCTTCTCATTGTGGTGGCTTCTCTTGTTGTGGAGCACAGGCTCTAGGCATGCGGGCTTCAGTAGTTGTGGCACGCAGGCTCAGTAGTTGTGGCTCACGGGGTCTAGAGCGCAGGCTCAGTAGTTGTGGCACATGGGCTTAGTTGCTCCGCAGCAGGTGGGATCTTCCTGGACCAGGGCTCGAACCCGTGTCCCTTGCGTTGGCAGGCAGAAGGATCAGGGATTTATTGCCAGGAGTCAAGAGGAAAACTGAGTAATTCCCCGAGAGAAGGCAGAGTGCCCCAGGGCACTGAAGCTGTTTTGGGGCTGTGAATTTCTGGACCTTCCCACTGGGCCTGGGCCTAGTGGTCCCTGCCGCTGTCTGCTTCTTCAGTCAGGAACGGTCCTCAAGGGGACGGCTGGGCCTCAGCAGAGCTCCCAGGGCAGAGTGCGCTGGCATCACACAAGGTCCCGACTTTCTCATGGAAATGGACGCTGCTACAAATTAGAGAAAAGAGGAAGCACCTTTCCTGTGGTCCCTGCACACAGATGGCTGTAAATAAATGCTAGCTCTTCCCTCTTGGGGTCACACTTCTCATGACAGCTTCCTTTGAAATAGGGTTTTTGTGCTGAATTGCAAATGACCAGCTGTTTTGGAATCGTTGCCAAGGGCAGCGACTGTGGCCAGCCTGACCCGACGTGCAGCCGTCACGGGGACACTGGGAGCTCAAACCTCGGTCACCGTGAATGGATGAGGGCAGGGACGGTCCATCTCTCTGGCACCTGGGGACCGTGGTCCTGGCATGAAGGCAGGGGCTGGGCTCAGGGTTTTCTCCACGTGACCCTGCTTGACCTCAGGTGGTGAGCAAGGGCTCGTGCAGAGGGCACACGCGGGGCGACGGCAGCCTAGGCACGCACGCCCTTCCCGGCTCCTTGTTGCAGGCTGGAGCGTCCCCAAGCTGGAGGCTGCCGGGCAGAACATCCGTGCCCGGAGGGAACGTGGACCAGAGGCACTCTGACCTCCGGGTCCCCAGATGAGGACCTGAGGGCCGTGCACAGAGGCCTGGGGCTCCCATCGGACACAGGATGGGGACACAGGGCTGGGATGTCTCCAGACCACCCTCTTCCTGGCACTTGTGCCCAGCTTGCCCGTTGCTGGGCAGGGACCAGCCCTTATTTGTCTGGGTCTTGGTCAGGGTCTGCTCCTCTCATGGTCCACCCACCCGCCTGTCCCCCAGCTGATCCTGGCAGCGCACGCAGGGCCCTGGTGGCCCCTCGTCCCCACCCACCTTTTCCCTGTCACTCTCTGCTCTGCAATCCTGGCCTCCTCACTGCTCCTCTTCTGCTTGGAACGTTCTTCCCCCCAAAGGCTGCCTGGACTGCATCACTCCCAGCCTTTTCATTCATAGATGTTTCATGTTACAGGGTGCACTGCACTTTATAGGTTACCTGTGCGTATTCCATCCATGTCCTTGGTGGTCCCGAGGCACAGACCAGGCAGAGGTTCTCTCTGTTTTCTTTGGCAGATGGCTTGGCAAAAGCTTAGAGAAAAGCCAGATGAAGACCACAGCAAAAGAAAGCACCGCTTGTTAGAAGGCGTTGAGTGACCACTGGGGCAGCCGGGACTCCAAGCGCACAGAACACAAAGGATGAAAGAGCAGGGAGGTGACTGGGCCGGTGTGTGTGGGACTGGCCCCCAGCAGACGGGGAGAGAGAATGCAGCAGAAACAGTACTTATAGAGATATTGGCTGCCAGTGTTTTCCAGCTAATGACATACATGAACCTGCAGATTCAAGAAGTGCAGTGACTACAAACAAAAAAGAAAACCACACCTGGTACATCCCAGCAAAGCTGTCGGAGAGCCAAGGCAGGAGGGAGTGGGCTGCGGTAGGGGTTAGGTTCCCCCCACTTCAGTGGGAGGTCTGCAGGTCGCAGGCAGGGTGCAGGGCGGACGCAGGGAGGGTGGGGAACTGCGGCCCCTGATGCGGTCAGCCTAGCACCCCCTCTGTCACACATCAAGGTGACGGCCGGCAAGTCCTGGAGGGCCTGCGGGGGTGGGTGGAGGGCAGTAGTGGCGAGTGGGTGGAGAAACTGGGGATCATGGCTACGCTGACAGAGTCACTATCTGCCCGCTTTTCCTGCCCGCCGCGGATGACCTGCACTAGCTCTTTTTTCTGCCTGGGATGCCATCTCCCAGGCACGATTGCTGTCAGCCGTCCCTGGCCTTTCTTCTCAGCCTTTGAGATTCAGCTCGAGCACTGCCCTCGGGCATGGCATCCACGCTGGGTTTGCCATGGTGCTCATGACCTGCTAACAATATGGTGTATTTAGTGATACTATGTGTATCATTTTCTATCTCCCCACACATACTAAGTATTTGAAGGCAGGTGTTCGTGGTCTGTCTGGCTCGATGATGAATCCTAAGGACCCGCACGAGCGTCTGGTGACAGGTGATGAGCAAAGTTGCTCCTTGCTTTCTCTCTCTTGTGCCTGGCCTCCTGCTGGGGAGGAGACGGGGAAGCACTTGTAAACAGGTCCCCAAGGGCTGGGTGAGCTGTGATGTGCTGGGGAAGAGAGGGAGGCTGAAAGGCGGGGACCTGCCTACACGGCGGAGCCGCAGGGCTGGAAAATGGGCAAGTAATCTCCTGGATTCTCTTTTTTTGCTTCATCAGAGCCTCTGCCACACATTCCAGTGTCTTTTTCAGTCTTCATTCTGAGTAGTTTTCCCTTAGATTTTCTGTAATTGGGCTGCAAGTGGAGAAGTGCCAAGGTGCTCTGTTTGAGGGCAGTCAGCCCCCCCCGGAGAGCGGGCCCAAGGGCGGCAAAGTCCAGATGGGCTGCCGAGGCCGGAGCAGGCAGAGCTCACCTGGGTCAGGTCCTACCTCCGGATGATGCTGGGGTCCGCCTGCACACCTGGAGCTCGCCTGGGTCAGGTTCACCCTCAGGATGACACCGGCGTCCTCCTGCACACCTGAGGGCTTTCCCAGTGGACCGTCTGGGTCTCATGGAGGGATCTGCTAACCGCAAGGACCCCAGGGTTCCTGGTGAAGGAGGAGGCCAGAGCCTCTTAGCCGTCTGTACGCTGTGTTTTATTCGATTATTTGGTTTGTGTTCTCGATGTTAGCTCATGTCATATCCCTTTCAAGAAGTATTTCTGCCGTGTCTGTCTTTCCATCTATCACAGTCACAGCGCTGTTGGCTCCAGGCTGGCCCCACTGTTTCTTCTTTTCATTCCACCGTCTTCCTCCTGATGTTTTGAACATTATTTCCATCCGTGTCTTAATTGGCTGGGTTCATCTTCAAACAAAGTTTTCAAGATGGGTACATGGGAGGTTGTCCTTTGTCTCTGGGAATGCCTGCTGTTGCTTTCTTGGCTGTTGTACTAGTCAGCTGGGAATCTGAGATCAAGGTGTGGACAGTTTGGTTTCTTCTGGGGCCTCTCTCCTTGGCTTGTAGACGGCTGTTGTCTCCCTGTGTCTGTCTGTGCATGTCTGTGTCCTAATCTCTTCTCATAAGGACACCAATCATATTGGGTTAGGACCCACCCTAATGACCTCGTTTTACTTTACCTCCTTAAAAGCCCCCTCCCCGAGTATAGTCACAATCCGAGGGTGGGGTGGTTAGGGCATCAACATATGGATTTGGGGGGACACAATTCAGCCTATCACAGCTGGGTACAAGGTTCTTAGGCCACAGTAAAAGATGGTGATGGGGTGAGGCGGCGTGGAAGGGGTAGTGTGACTGTCACCCCAAAAGACGGTGTGGCATGGCAGAGGGATGCTGGTGTCTGGCCCGGAGTCCAGGCACAGGGTCCCCTGTCATGGGGGCAGGTGCATGTGAGGGGGTGTCCAGTGATGTGTCCAGTGATGTGACCCTCACTGTGGGTCACTCGTCCACCTGTAGGAGCTGGCAGAGCTGTGAGGGCGGCTTTGTCTGTGGACGGCCGTCTCTCCAGTGGTGGGGGGGCTGAGGCGTCTCTCAGGGGCCGCTGGCCAAACATCCTTTCAAACCAGGAGTATTTTTCAAACTCCCAAGGTGAACAGCAAGCATATTTCTTTACTCTTACTTTTAAAGCTTGCATTAGTTCTTGCAGCTATGGATTTATGCTTGATGACAGTTTTGGCTCTATCTCATATATTTGGATCTCTAGTATCCTTATATTTATTTTATGACAAACAATACATTATTTTATATCCTTCTTGCTCCAAAACTTTTACATTTCTAAGTGGTTGACTTTTTTACTTAAACTTTTGTTATTTGTAGCTTCATCACACTATGATAAGAAAACAAGAACTGTATAAATTTTGCATTTTACATATTGATTGAAATTATGTTGTGCCTGAGGGAATATGTGTGCACATCCCACAGTGCCTGAGGCGTCCACTGCAGGGCACCTGCCTCACCCATCTGCTTGTTCTGTCTCCGCCCTGCCAGGCTTGTTTATTTTGGCCCGTAAAGCAGACCTAATCCCGTCTCCCTGTATTGATAATAATTTTTTCTTTCTTTTTTTTTTTTTTTGGTGTTTTCTTGTTGTCTTGGTCAGCTCACAAATGTTTCTTATTATTCTCCATCTTTATTCACATATTTGAACAACATAATACGACCCCTAATGTTCACATTGAGTATTTTTTTTGCTGTAAATTCAATTTTTCAATATTAAAGCTCCTGCTGCAGCTTTCTGTATTTTTACTTCAATCTGTGCCCTTCCTCATCTTTTCATTTAATACTCTCCTGTGTTATTTTGTTTTATGATGTCTCTCATAAGTAGTAAGACGTTGGAGTGTTTTTTAAAAAACAATCGGAAATCCTGATAGGTTTGGAATGAGTTTTGATGTAGTTTTTATCCTTTCCTTCTTCCCTCTTTCCTTGCTGGGTTATTATTATTATTTTTTTCTTCTTCTTTTTAAAAAAATTGAAGTATTGTTGATTTACAATGTTGTGTTAGTTTCAAGCGTAGAGCACAGTGATTCAGTTGCATATATATATACTTTTTTTTTCAGATTCTTTTCCCTTATAGGTTATGGTTTCTATTTGGTCTTTTTTTGCTCACATCTTTTCTCCTTTTTTAATCTTCTGTAATGGTTTAGAAGGCAGACATGGTGTTTTTGATTCTACCACTTAACTTTCCTTTTTAAACTAAGAGTCCTAAATTTGTGTTTCTCTAATAATCAAAATCTGAACAGTAACTTCTGACTCGCTTTTACGGGAGGTGGAGGAAGGCTTTCATCTTCCTTTTCACCCCTTCTGTCAGGGCATCTAAGTCCTCAGAGCCTGGAAACCTCACTCTTCCTGCTGTAACATTTAAATCGCCGAGGTTTTAAATGCATTCCGTTTAGTTGGCATTGTTATAACTTTATTTTAAATTCGTGTCAGCAGCAACCTTCTCCGCAGTGGTTAGTGCTTTTATTCTCTTGTTTTTATCTGACTCTCATATCTCAGACACATGTTTTCTAGCATGACACCCCCTCGTCGTGTTATTTAAAACAGATTGCGTGGGTCTTTGAAGAATCACGTTTGGGGGCCATCTTTCTGGGGCTTTTGCCAAAGGGCCAGACCATCTCAGGTCCTGAAGCTTCCTACACACACATGCTGATGTTGGTTATTCTGTGGTCCTCTGGCGTCCTTCCTTTTGGTGGGAAACACGAGTACAACTTACTTGTAGCTACTTTCAAGATCATCTGTTGGCTTTTCCTCTTGGGAGCTTTTCAGATGCCTTGATTTTCCTGAAAATGGATCATTTTACCACAATATCCTTTGGTACTTCTCTCTCCACCTTTTTACTTTACCCTGCAATCTCAGTTTCTGGATGCTTCTGCCCCTTCCTTCCCTGCCTCCTTCTGGATCTCCTAGTATTTGGGGTCAGGCTGTGAGAGACCACCATTCTCCCTGGCTTCTCGCTTTTGTGTTCTTTTTTCTTTTCCCTTGCATTTAAAAATGTTTCTCAAGGTCTTCCTTTGTACCACTGTTTTGCTTTTCTCCAGCTTCAAGTCTGCCATCAAGCCAGCCATTTCTTCTTGCCCTGAAGATTTTATTACGGCCATTGTGTCGCGTTTCTTCAGGTCTAGAGAGGAGATTCTTTAGAATCCTGTTGGGGATTAGGTTGCCCTGAGCTATGATGAAAGAAAAGCAAGTTTGAGCCCCGAAAGTGTGATGATAAGGAAAGCACAACAGCGGTCTTGCTCGGGTCAGCAACTCCCAGCCTCTTGGCCTGATTTTCATCCTGGTCCAGCTCAGGATCACATCCACCTAAAGACAAAGCAGCTGGGGCCACGACTCTCCCTCTTTTCTCAGTGGATTTTGGGAGCTGCTGATAAAGATGCCCCCCTTGGGGGGCATCGGAGAGGAGCAGGTGACGGGCACCTGAGCCCAACCTTCTGTGAGGGTCTCGCCCCGAGATGCAGCCTGGCATGGACACGACACAGGAGCCTGGTACGTCCTCTGGAGGGTGGATGCCCAGGATGGGAGGACCACCTGCCTCAGATAGGTCCCCTCCTTTTCTCTCCACTGCACCCCAAATCTAGACCTCTTTCCCAAGGATCTGGAGCAATTGTTGTGAGGGTGAGGTAATGCCTGGAATATGCCTGGAGCAGTGCCCAGCTGATCATATGTTTAACACACCTCAGCTACTTTTATTGTTAACTCAAAAAAAAAAAACCCGAAACCCTTTTGTGGTAGTATACTGTACTTTATAGACATGCACACATTGCTGTGGACTGAACTGTGTTCCTCCAAAATTTATATGTTGAAGTATTAACCCCCAAGGACCCCAGAATGTGGACTTATTTGGAAACAGATGCAGATGTAATTTGTTAAGATGAGGTCATTAGGGTGGGCTTGTACCCAGTCTGACTAGTGTCCTTGTAAAAAGGGGACATTTGGACACAGACACACACAGGGAGAAGGCCACGTGAAGACGGAGGCAGGGATCAGAGTGATGCTTCCACAAGTCGAGGGACGTGGAAGATGCTGGAAACCACCAGAAGCTGGGAGAGAGGCCTCAGGAGGAAGCAGCCCTGCCGACACCTTGATCTCAGACTTCTGGCCTCCAGAGCTGAGACGGTTTCTGTGGTTTAGGACCCTCAGCATGTGGCGCTTTGTTACGGCAGCTCCAGGACACTAATACACACATCTCTATAAATTTCACATAGTAAGTGGGTTTTGCTTTTTTTTTTTTTAATAAATTTATTTATTTATTTATTTATTTTTGGCTGTGTTGGGTCTTAGTTTCTGTGCGAGGGCTTTACCCAGTTGCGGCGAGCGGGGGCCACTCTTCATCGCGGTGCGCGGGCCTCTCACTATCGCGGCCTCTCTTGTTGCGGAGCACAGGCTCCAGACGCGCAGGCTCAGTAGCTGTGGCTCACGGGCCCAGCCGCTCCGCGGCACGCGGGATCCTCCCAGACCAGGGCTCGAACCCGTGTCCCCTGCATTGGCAAGCGGACTCTCAACCACTGCGCCACCAGGGAAGCCCCCAGTAAGTGGGTTTTTAATGAGCTGGACACACTGTGTAGCTAGTGCAGTGCCCAGGTCAGGAGAAAGATGTGTGTGTCTTGTCCCCTCTAGGGACCTCATATAAGTGGAGACACACAGTATTTGTCCTTATGTGACTGGCTTATGTCACTGGGCATAATGTCCTCGAGGTTCATCCACGTTGTAGCCTGTGTCAGAATTTCCTTCCTTTTTAAGGCTGAATCATATTCCACTGCATGGATGGACCACATTTTGTTTCTCCATCCATCTGTCGATGGACACCTGGGTTGCTTCCATGTTTCAGCTATTGAGACGTGAGCCTGATTTTGATTTGTAGAGGCTGCATCCCGTGTAGCTTATTGACAGCACAGTGAATCTTTAAAAATCCTTTTTTCTGTTTCATGGAGCAAATCTATTTGAGAAAAAGATTTTCCTCTAAGTCCTTGATCCTGAGTTTGACTTCCCACATTGTCGGTATTTTTTACAGGCTCAGTGCTGATATTCATTTTGACCATCGCTCACTCTCCCTCGAGGATGGTAGCTCCCTACACAGAGGGTCTCGTTTCCTCTTCTGTCCCAGTGAGGGGTGGGCTGAACCCCCTGCTTAGAATGGCAGAGCAGATGACCGTGACTGCTGCATGCTTAGTGCAGGTTGTTGCCTGGGACCGGCTGATTTCTCCTTCGGGACACGTGTCCTGGTCCAACCCTCCCAGGATGGTCCAAGGGATGGAGAGAGCAAAACTGGACAAACTTTCAGTGTGGAACCAGCTAGGAGACTGTCACCCTGGGGCTTCTAGAAGCCTTTCTGGGGCTCAGATTTCTTTGGAAACCAGGAATGGAAGCCAGGTTCAAGGGGTGATTCCTCCAGGGAGGTGCAGCTCCCTTAGCACAGTGTCCTGGGCACGGCTGTCTGCCTGGCAGCCCCCGGGGGTTCCAAGTAGAGCCCTGGCCTGCCTCTGCCTCTGATGTCCTCGGCACTCCCGCGGGCTGCCAGCACTGGGGATTGGACCCAGCGTCTAGGGGCGGGGCGAGCGGGGCACGAGGAAGGCTCCTGGGCACACGTGGTCGGCTCGCACTGCCGCTGCTCACGTGGCATCAGGCTGCCCTCTGTCCTTCTTGTCACTCTCTGTGCTGTCTCTTCTCTCTCCGAGAGATGGCCACGTGTGATCCCCGCCTTCGGGGTAAAGGAGGCCTCTCTCTCTCTCTCGTTTACAGTTTGGGTAGGATGCCTTGGCTGTCCCCGTCGTGAGGTTTCGCGGTGGCGGGGCGATGTGGCAGAAGCTTGGCTGTCACTGCCCTTCTCCGAGCAGTGAGGTCTGCAGGGGCAGCTCCCAGCTCTGCGTGTGGACGAGGGGGGGGGCAGCCGAGGCCATCCTTATGGTGTCGGGTGCGTATTTTCTTTGTAATTCAGAGTCCTTGGATGTCACCCGGCCGCAGCTCTGCGACGTCAATGGCGGAGCTTGGAAGGATCGGGTCCCTTGATGCCTGTAGCCCTCAGTGGCTTCACGTCTCGCTGTGAGAAAGGCCAAGGGAGCTTTCTGTGTCCTCGAACATCCGGGCACACTCCAGCCCCAGGACTTCCGCACTTGCTGTCCCTTCTGCCTGGAACGCTCGCCCACGAGTCACATCTCCCTCCCAAACTCCACGTCTCCCCATGTGTCACTCCCCATACGCCTTCCCACCACCTCACCTGAGACGGACCCCCGTCACACTCCAGGACCTTTACTGCTTTACTCATTTTAGCTCTGATCATAATGTGATATATCAGGTCTCTTTGTTGCTGTGTTATCTGTCTCACCCCACGAGAATGTGTGTTCCACGTAGGCAAGGACTACGCCTAATTTGTTCCCTGTGGTATGTCTACTCCCTAGAACAACGCCTGATGTTGGTGGGTGCTTGATAAATATTTAACAGATGAGTATTTGTTGGATGGATGAATGGATGCATGGATTTGTGGGTGGATGTGTGGAGGGATGGATGGAAGGGGAGTTTGGAGGATGAATGAATGGTTAGGAGAGATAGGGTGGATGACGGATGAATTGGCAGATAGATGGGTGAGCAGGTCGTTGTGCATAATTGCCCGGGGGGTTAGAGGCAAGAGGAATGAGTAGATAGATGGATGGCAGCAGGTGGATGGATGGTAGACTGATGGATGGATGGGTGGTGGGTTAGTTAAATGAGTGGGTGTTGGTTGGTTGGATGGGTATGTAGATGGGACGATGGAGTAGTGACTGGACCGTTAGGTGGGAGGTGGATTAATTGATAAATGATTGGATTATTGAACAGGTGGTTGTATGGGTGGCTAGGACTAGGGCATGGGGGATGGATTCCTGGTTGGATGGACGGGTGGATCAATGAATTTTTGGTGGTCAAATGGATGATTGGGTGGATGTATTCGTTGCCAGTTGGATGGCTGTGGGCGAGTGACTAGATAATTAGCCGCTAGGTGTATGTTGGGTAGATGAATGGCACATGGATGGGGAGCAGGTCAGCGTCTGGCTGGATGTGTGGATGGATGGATGGGTGTGCTGGTAGGTGGATGGTGGGTGGATGGTGGGATAAAAGGATGCCATGAATGAGTGGTGGGTGGAAGGAGTGTGATAGGTTGGGCTTGTCAAGGCTGAATGGTGGAAGGTGGGGTTTAGCTGGGTATGTGGACGGGTGGCTGGGGAGCTGGATTGGTGATGTTAGGCGTGGGGATGGGTCGATGGCCAGACGAGTGGGTGCATGGAGGCTGGCTGGCCTGGCCGTGGGGTGGGTCCACACCAGCCTACCCTGCCACCCACCTTGTACCCCAGGGCTCGCAGGACTGGGTTCTGCAGAGCGGGGGCGTTTTGCCCCCAGTCTCCTTCCTGACACCCCGACAGGTGAGGCTCTCTTGATCTCCACAGACTTGAGGATCTGTTCTTCGGGGCCCTATTCTTCTCAGGAAGCCCTAGGTCAACGCAAACCCTTCTTGGGTCTACTTGAGCCAGAACCTTGGCCGTGGGGTTGGTCAGAGCTCCTGCTCTAGGAATTTCATGGGAAGCAGGGGGTGAGGGCAGCTGTCCCAGACCAGAGGGTGGGGCTGCCCGAGGGATCTGGCAGGAGATGCTGACCAGGCAGAAAAGCCTGTGTCTCTTGCCGCTGGTTCCTGCTTAAAAGTCAGGGAGCCAAAACCCACTGCTGCCAGGAGAATCCAACTGCAAAAAGAGGAGCGATTTTACTTTATTTTTTAAAGATTTATTAATTAACTATTTATTTAATTTATTTTTGCTGCATCGGGTCTTAGTTGCAGCACGCAGGATCTTTCGTTGTGGCACACGAGATCTTTCTTTGCGGCGCGCAGGTTCCAGAGCACGTGGGCTCTGTAGTTCATGGCACGTGGGCTGTAGTTGAGGCACGTGACCTCAGTAGCTGTGGCACGTGGGCTTAGTTGCCCCACGGCATGTGGGGTCTTAGTTCCCTGACCAGGGATCGAACCTGCATCCCCTGCATCGTAAGGTGGATTCTTTACCACTGGACCACAGGGAAGTCCCAGGAGCGATTTTAGCATGGCCTTACTGGGACCTAGAATTCCCCCTAGACTAATGTTAGCTTAAGTGACTGGATTCTGATGGGCTCTGTTAGAAGATTCTGCGGCTCCCCTGCCACGTCTCCTTCCCCGCCCCTGCCACAGCGCTGTTGGGCATCCCGCCCCCACTTCCACTGGGCAGCAACACGGGGGTGGGGGGAGGGGGCATCATGGCTCCTTCTGCAGGAGTGGCTCCAGCATCCAGCAGGGCGGATGTCGCGGCCCCAGGGGCTCAGGACTGTTTCCTTTCAGGCTGTCCAGAGGGCGGTCCTCACCTTATAAACCCCAGAATGTCTAGAGAGCTGGCCGGCCCCTTGGATGGGCATCCTGGTTTTACAGATGGGAACACTGAAGTTGCCAGTAGGAGGGCGCTGGGTTGAGGTCTCACTGTGGGTCCCGGCACAGCCAGGGCAGTATCTGGCCCCTGACTCTGGAACCTGGAGCCTCCCATTTGCGGGCAGTCCTGGTTCACCAACGTCCTCCAGCCACCACTGGACACTCACCAGGCCCACATCAGCTCTTCAGCATCCCGACTGCCAGCAGGCGACGGCCGAACTGCTCAGCTTGCTTGCAGATAACAGCATAATACATCCCTCACCTCCTACCTTCTCCTCCAGGCCACTTGGCTCCTCCAGGCAGGGAGTGCTGTGCCTTGATGCTGTGTGCCGACCCCAGCACCTTGGGCCTCCGGACCTTTGCACATGCTGTCCCTCGGCCTGAAAAAGCCTTCTCTTTCTTCATCCCTCAGCTCAGCCATTCCCTCGACTCTCAGTCCATGTGGTCTGGGTTGTTGCAACACCCCTCTCTACTCCAACAGGGACATAGGATCAAGGAATGGTCAATAGGAAGGGCCCTATGTCCCTCTAGCCCTGGTGATGGACCAAAACCGGACCAATCAGTATCGAGCATGGGACTTCGGCTGCCACTGCTGGTCTTGCTATGCTTCTGGGGCCATCTGGCCACCACTTGGGAAGAAGTTATCTGAGGATGAGTCCGATGCAGAAGAAAGCAGTGAGAGACAGCAAGAGGTGATGCCGCTGAGCCCCTGGATCCAGCCATGCCTGAAGGTGCACGATTCCTCAGTTACAAGAGTCAGGAAATTAATTAAAATTTTAAATTAAAAAATGAATAAATAATTAATTAAAAGTTGTTGCATATTTTATGTTTTTATTTTAAATTTAGTTTTGCTTGAGCTGGTTTGAATAGGCCTCCGTTAGTTACAACTGACCAGAAGATGTCAGGCCCTTTCCCACTGGTCTGGGAGGCAGGCCTCAAGGCTGCAGCTTTTCTGTCAGGTTGGCTGAGCCAGTGGGTCCTTGGCAGGACTTTAGCACCAGCTGTGCTTTTCACACGAGGACTTAACGGTTCACAAACCCCGAGTTGGGTGGGACAGAGGTAGCCAGTGCGCAAGGCCTAGAGGGGCTGTGTGGTCCCTAGGGCCACGCGGGCAGCTGGCAGGACTAAAGCCCAGGTCCCAGCCCTCTGCTCTGGGACGTCCAGTGTGGAAGTCGCTGGCCCTGTGGAGTTGGTTTTTCCCTGCTGGCTGGGGATGCACAGGGCCGGCCTCAAAGCTTGGCCTTGGATGAATCCCAGGGTCTCCCAGGGCCTGGGTGGCTGGTGGCCAGGGACAGCCAATTCCCTCCCGGAGGCCTCCCACTGCCCTCCCGGCCCCAGGAGGGACAGCGTCTGTGGGCAGGGTTATGTAACCCCAGGGTCCTGAGTTTATTTTAGTCCTGAGAGACGTGCCTGGTGGGGCCAGAGAGGCTGGGCGAGGCAAGCCCTGAGTTTGAGAAGAGGCACAGGCCCTGCAGGGAGGTGGTTGTGTCCCCTCCCCCATCTCTCTGCCTTGCCCTTAGGGGCCGCCTGGGAGGGGAACCGTGGGCGCAGGGGTGCTGCTGACAGTCTCTCCCAGGCCCACCTGGGGCATGCTGAGGGCGGAGTGGGCCCTGTGCTGCCCTGGGCTGGTCCTGGCTGGGGTCAGGGGTGGCCTTCTCAGGCATGGAAAGGATGGACATGCCCCCATAGACCCCGGACCTGCCAGCTTGGGAGCCTGGGCTGGACCTTGGTGGACCGGGAGAGACTTACCATGTTGGAGAGGACGCAGAACCCTTCAGGCAGACAGAGAGGGAGGCAGAGGCTGGCTGCTGGCCTTGACCCCCGATGGACTGGACTCAACCCCATTGCTCTCCTGCTGGCTTGGGGCTACAGGCCTGGGACCACCCTGAGCCGGGAGGTGGGCTGAGCTGCCCCTCTTGGCTTTGCCTATCAGTGTGCACCCCCCCATCCCCCGGCGACAGAGCCGGGGGTCTGCGTGGGGCTCCTGGGATGGTCTGGGGGTGACCTCATGGGGAGGCGGGTCCACCGTGGGGGGCACTGACCAAGGGGGAGACGTCAGTCCTGGAGCCCTAGAGACCTGGTTCAAGGCCTGACTTTGAGCTGTGCTGGTGAAGGTCATCATTTATCCAGGGCAGAGCCTGGCAAGATGAAGAATTGCTCAATTTTCACAGGAGCCTGTGATGCTGGCATTGGCAGGTGGGGGGCTGAGGCCCGCACAGTGAGATAGCCTTCCTGGGTCAGAACCAGCCGACCGCGGCCGAGCTTCTGAGCCCGGGCGTCCTCCTGGGCCCTGAACGCCAAGTTCACTGCCTGTTGAGAGGGCGGCATCGCCAGTCCCCCCAGTGCCCGCCTTCAAGGCCAGCCTACCAGACACCCAGAGAAAACACTTTGTTTGATGATTTGGTCCTTAGAGGGCTCTGAGTGGTTTGGAGACGTTTCTTCTTGGAGAGAGCTCTCTTGCTTCCAGACACTCGGCTCCCTCTCCACCCTCCCCTCCTGCTCCCTCCTCCTCTCAGGAGCAGTTCCCCACGGAGACCACGTTCTTCTGAAAAGTGATACTCACATCACTGGAACTTTCCACTGGAAGGGGGGAGGGAGAGGGGGAGGGGAGGGGAGGGAAAGGGGGAGGGGGAGGGAGGGGAGGGGGAGGGAATGGGAGGGAAAGGGGGAGGGGAGGGGAGAGGAAGGGGAGGGGAGGGGAGGGGAGGGAAAGGGGAGGGGAGGGAAAGGGGAGGGAGAGGGGGAGGGGAGGGAAAGGGGAGGGGGGGAGGGGAGAGGAAAGGGGGAGGGGAGGGAAAGGGGAGGGGGAGGGGAGGGGAGGAGGACTAGGCTCCCTCCCCACAACAGTGCTAGGACGCATCCCCTGACACACACACAGGACTAGAAACCCCTCAGGGCCGCTCTGTCTGGTCCCCGCCCCTCTGAGTCAGCATACAGTAGGTGCTCAGTGGAGCTGAATGCACGACTCCACTGAGGGTGAACTTGCCTCCTCCCAGCTCCTGGGATCTCAGGGTCCCAGAATCCTGGGCGCCAACCCCTAAGTTCTTCCTGAGGACCTCCCAGGGCCTTCTCAGGCTGCACTGCAAGGAGGCCGCTTAAAGGTGAGCATGAGTTATCCAGGCTGGGGTTGACCAGGAGCCTGGTGGGGGAGGGTCCAGGTGGGTAGGGGGCCCAGGTTGGGGTGGGCGGTATCTGGGTCAGGGAGGGGGCGGCATGAACAAAGGCCTGGGGGGCAGAGGCAAATTGTGCTTGGAAAAGTACAGGCACTCTACTTCTGAGCCCCTGAATATCTGACCTCACTTTTTAATTTAAATAGAGTGATCATTTCAAAGATCATTTCAAAGAGCAAGCTATAAAACTCTGCTCTGCAAGTGTTCCTCCATCAATTTGAACAGACATGTTTACCTCGGGCAAAAACCAAACAAACTCGAGGCCCAGAGGCCTAAAATCATAACCGAGACAGAGGCCAAGACAGCACGGACTGAGGCAGGGATGGGGGAGTGGGGGGCCGTGGAAACAGCCCACGTGACGGTGAGGCCCGGGAGGTCCTGGTGGCGGACACCTCTGTCCTGGCATCGCAGCCACGGGATGGGCTCCTGTGAGGGGGCGGGGTTCCTGCCACCCCCTTCCCACGGCAGCGGGGCCGCTGCTCTCACACGCAGCTGCGCAGGGTGGGCCTTTCCTTCCAGTCTGAGCTCAGGGTCCCTTCTCAGGGCGGCCTCCCAGCACCATGTTTAAAATCATGCCCGTGCACCCCTCCCCGCGCTCTGGACCCCTCACCAGGCTGTGCCGCTGTCCCCCCCCCCAACCCGGCCCCCGCCCAGCGCTCGTCACTCCAACCCTCTGGATGGTCGTTCGGTTAGATTCCCGTGTGTTTCAGGGCCTGATGCGCGGAGCAGACACTCTGCGATGCTTGTCCAAGGAGCTCGGTGATGTAGGGAGTAACCACGACAGTTTGGACCCGCGAGCAGCCCGGAGGTCGACCCTTTCCGGGCCCAACTCATGGGGTCTGCGGAAGGACCCAGCGAGGTGGGCACTGCTGCAGCCCCAGAAGGAAGAAAAGCCGAGAGAGGGGAGGAGCTGGCCCGAGGCCTTGGGTCAGGCTTGGAAGCGGCACAGCTCCACATTGGGTACCAACCAGCACGTGCTTTTGCCCTGGAGCTGGTAACTTGGCCAGTAAGGATTCACCTACAAGACAAGCCTTTCCTGACGTGCTTTGTTCTTCCCCAGGCAGGAAGGGCCTGGAATCTCCTGGATGGCAGAGGTGAGATCCATTGGCAAGTAAGACAAAGCCCCTTATCTCCGGAGGGCTCACTGTGTGTCAGGCACAGTGCCAGGCGATGGGGACCTTTCCGCTCTCAAGGAGCCCATGGTCTGGTGGGGGACAGACGATGGTGGCAGTGGGAAGAAGGCTAGGGTGGAGGAAGGCGAGGGGCTGGAGGGCACAAAAACGGTCATCTGAGACAGACACAGGGGCGGGGAGGGCCCTGGGAGAGGCTGATGTCTAAACGGAGACTAAACAGATAGCGGGGCTGGCCGGGCGGGGGATGGGGTGTCCACTTAGGAGTCTTTGGGTGTAAGCAAGAGAGATGACTGCGACAAAAAGGGATTAATAGGGGGAGAGAGAGAGTTGCAACTCTCTCATGATGACGCAACTAGAGATGATCATACTAAGTGAAGTAAGAAAGAAAAAGACAAATACCATATGATGTCGCTTTATATGTGGAGTCTAAAATACGACACAAATGAACATATCTATGAAACAGAAACAGACTCACAGACATAGAGAGCAGACTTGTGGTTGCCAAGGGGGGGGCATTGGGGGAGGGATGGATTGGGAATTTGGTATTAGCAAGTGCAAACTATTATATATAGAATGGGTAAACAACCAGGACCTACTGTATAGCACAGGGATCTATATTCAATATCCTGTGATAAATCATAATGGAAAAGAATATGAAAAAGAATGTGTATATGTATATATATATATAACTGAGTCACTTTGCTGTACAGCAGAAATTAGCACAACATTGTAAATCAACTATACTTCAATTAAAAAAAGATACAAAAAAAAGGGATTAATAGGGATTTCCACTTCTAGCCAAAATGGTGCCGTGGGGAGCAATGAAAAACAACAAAAAACCCAGACAAAAGATATGAAACAGTGGTGTTTAGGACATCAGATAGCATTCAGCTACAGAGCGTGATCACCATGAGACAGGAGGTAAGCCCAGGTGGAGAGAATCCCCAGACGTTAACCCAGGAAGTTATCGTTCTTCAGCCAACAAAGGAGGTAAGATGGAAACATAACAAATTCTCAATTAATCCAAAAGAAGGCAGAAGAAGAGGGAAAGGAACAAAGAAAAAATGGGAAAAGAAATAGCAAGATAGTAGATTTAAATTCAATCGTTAAAAATTACATTAACTGTAAGTGTTCTAAACACTCCAATATAAAGGCAGAGGTGGTCAGTTGGATAAAGAAAAAATAAGACCCAATAATATGCTGCTTATAAGGAACTTTATTTTATTATTTATTTCTTTACTTATTTATTTTTAAATTAAATAAAATAAAATTTTATTTTTTTAATTGAAGTACAGTTGATTTACAATGTTAAGTTAGTTTCAGGTATACAGCAAAGTTATTCATATATATATTAGATTATTTTCCATTATAGGTTATTACAAGATACTGTATATATTCCCCTGTGTTATACAGTAGGTCCTTGCTGTTTATCAATTTTATATACAGTAGTGTGTATCTGTTAATCCCATACTCCCAATTCATCCCTCCCCCCTTCCCCCTTTGGTAACCATAAGTTTGGGTTCTATGTCTGTGTGTCTGTTTCTGTTTTGTATATAGATTTATTTGTATTATTTTTTAGACTCCACATATAAGTGATATCATATAATATTTGTCTTTGTCTCACTTACTTCACTCAGTATTATAATGTCTAGGTCCATCCATGTTGCTGCAAATGGCAATATTTCATTCTTCTTTATGGCTGAGTAATATTCCATTATATATATATATATATATATCTATATATATCTATATATATCTATATATATATATATATATATCTATATATATATCTATCTATCTCACATCTTCTTAAACCAATTGTCTGTTGATGGGCATTTAGGTTGCTTCCATGTCTGGGCTATTGTGAATAGTGCTGTTATGAACATTAGGGTGCATGTATCTTTTCAAATCAGAGCTTTCTTCTTTTCCAGATATATGCCCAGGAGTGGGATTGCTGGATCATATGGTAGCTCTGTTTTTAGTTTTTTAAGGAACCTCCATACTGTTTTCCACAGTGGCTGCACCAACTTCCATTCCCACCAATAGTGTAGGAGGGTTCCCTTTTCCTCCACACCCTCTCTAGCATTTATTATTTGTAGACTTTTTGATAATAGCCATCCTGACTGGCATGAGGTGATACAAGGAACTTTAAATACATGGACACAAATAGGATAAAAGTAGAAGAACAGAGAAAATATGCATGCAAACATTCATCCAAAGAAAGCTGGAGTGGCTATATTAAGTCAGACAAAGTGGATTCCAGAGCAGAGAGTATTAGTAGGGTTAAGGAGGGTTATTTCATGTGGATATGGGAGTCAATCAATTCATCAAGAGGGTATTACAATCCAGAAAGTTTATGCACCTTATAACAGAACTTCAACATATGTGAAGGAAAAACTGAAAAAGCTACAAGATGAAATAGATAAGTTCACAATTATAAGTGGAGATAAAGCTTGTCTCTCAAAAACTGATACAAGGAGGCAGAAAGTCATCAAGCCAGAGCCTTAAGCAACTCAATCAACCAACTGACCTAACTGACATGTGTAGACACTCTTCCCAACAGCAGTGGAAACATTCACAGAGGACATTCACCAAGACAGACCAAGTTTGAGTCCTACAACAAGTCTCAATAAACTAAAAGGATTGCAGTGATTTAAAGTATGTTCTCTGGCTACAATGGGGGAAGCAACCTAAGTATCCATCGACAGATGAATGGATAAAGAAGATGTGGCACGTATATACAATGGAATATTACTCAGCCATAAAAAGAAACGAAATTGAGTTATTTGTAGTGAGGTGGATGGACCTAGAGTCTGTCATACAGAGTGAAATAAGTCAGAAAGAGAAAAACAAATACCGTTTGCTAACACATATGTATGGAATCTAAAAAAAAAAAAAAAAGGTTCTGAAGAACCTAGGGGCAGGACAGGAATAAAGACACAGACGTATGGACTTGAGGACACAGGGAGCAGGAAGGGTAAGCTGGGACAAAGTGAGAGAGTGGCATGGACATATATACACTACCAGATGTAAAATAGATAGCTAGTGGGAAGCAGCCGCATAGCATAGGGAGATCAGCTCGGTGCTTTGTGACCACCTAGAGGGGTGGGATAGGGAGGGTGGGAGGGAGACACAAGAGGGAGGAGAAATGGGGATATATATATACTTATAGCTGATTCACTTTGTTATACAGCAGAAACTAACACACCATTGTAAAGCAATTATACTCCAATAAAGATGTTAAAAAAATTAAAAATAAAGATGGAAGAAGAAATCAATAGCAGCAGCAGAATGCTATCTAGAAAAGCCAAATATTTGGAGACCAACTAACATACTTCCACATAACTCTTGAGTCAAAGAAGAAATTGGAAGGAAAATTAGAACATGTTCTGAACTGGATGACCTATCAGAGTTTATGGGACGCAACCAAAGTAGTATTTTGAGGGAACGCTTGTATTAGAAAAGATAACAGGTCTCAAATTGATGAACTCAGCTCCCACCTTAAGAAACAGGAAGAAGAGCAAATTGAATCCGGTATAATCAGAAGAGAGGAAAACATAAAAATAAGAGCAGAAATCAGTGGAATAGAAAACAGGAAAAAAATAGAGAAAACGAATGAAACCAAAAGATGCTTCTTTGGAAGACCGATACAATTGATAACCTCTAGTCAGCGTGATCAGGAAAAAAAGAAAGAAGATGCATATTACCAACATCAGGATGGAGAGAGGTGATTTCATCACAAATTCTACGATATTTAACAAGGACTATTAACAAGGAACTATTAACAACAACTTTAGGCGAGTAAATGGACGACTTGGATGAAACGGACAAGTTCCTTGAAAGACACAAACTATTAAAGCTCAGCCCAGGGGCTTCCCTGGTGGCGCAGTGGTTGAGAGTCTGCCTGCCAATGCAGGGGACACGGGTTCGAGCCCTGGTCTGGGAGGATCCCACGTGCTGCGGAGCAGCTGGGCCCGTGAACCACAACTGCTGAGCCTGCGCGTCTGGAGCCTGTGCTCCGCAACAAGAGAGGCCGCGATAGTGAGAGGCCTGCGTGCCGCGATGAAGAGTGGCCCCCGCTCGCCGCAACTAGAGAAAGCCCTTGCACGGAAACGAAGACCCAACACAGCCAAAAATAAATAAATAAATTTATTTAAAAAAAAAAAAAAGCTCAGCCCAGAAGAAACAGCATCTGAGTAGCTGCACCCACATTGAAGAAATTGAATTCGTGGTTAAAACCCTTCCGTAAAGCAAACTCCAGGCCCAGAGGCCTCCACTGGTGGATTCTACCAAACCCCTAAGGAAGAAATGAAACCGGTGTGCATATTCTCTTCTAGAACATTGAACAGGAAGGAGCCCTTGTCCCTGTTCACTTACCAGGTTTCCTGTGTTTCTGGGGGTCAGGCGGTGCTGAGACCTAAGGGTGGATACTCTCCGCCCTCAAGTGTTTGCACCTGGCTGGGACGTCCACGCTTAGTGCCAAGTGGTCAAGCCGGGGAAATGTCATTTCATTAGCTCTGCCTCATCTCGGCCCCCGCAAGTGTGGAGCACATGCTATTTCACTGACTTTTCACAGCCCCCCATGGTGCTGTGAATTATTTTCCTGATTTTAAAGACAAGGAAACCGAGTTTCAGATAGTGCGGTGACTTGGTCGTTGGCACGCAGGCAGAGGACAGGGGAGCATGGATTCCGACCAGGCCCGTGAAGCTGCGGCAGTGCTGCTTCCTGACAGGGAAGGCTGTGGGGTGAACTGAGGAGACGTGGGGTTCCCAGCGAAGCTGGCAGGAGGGGTGGCGTTGGTCTAAGATTGACAGCACACGGGAGTCGGCGGGGAGCGAGTGGACAGGTCAGAGGTAGGAAAACTAGGGATGCTTTCAGGGTGCCGTGAATACACAGCCCGCCTGGTGCAAAGGGGGCTTCATCCTGGGGGCCTTGAAGGGGGGGTGGCAGGTTGTGGGAGCCCCATGAAGTTCTAGAGCAGGTACGTGGTGTGGGTGAGGACAAAGCCCCAGGAGGAGGACGGGGGTCCGCAGGGCGGGGGGACAGGAGGGGCGGGGGGAAGCTCAGAGCCGTTCCCGCATTGCAGTGCCCAGGCAAGAGTTGGGAAAAAGTGGGAGAGCGGACCTAGGAGGACACCTGGGCTGTGATGCATCACGTGGGCAGAAGGGACCAGGCCCATAAGACGCGGCGCAGAGTTTCGGGGGCGGGAGGCTGGCTGGGCCGGAGGTCCGGGGGGGCATGGGTCTGGGGGTGGTTCAGGGAGGCTGAGATTTGGGAGCAGAGCGCTGGGGGTGAGAAGCCGCCTGGCACATCCAGATCCAGGGAGAGGAGGCGGGGAGAAGGCGCAGGAGGCAGAGACGGAAACGGAGGCCAAATCATGTGGCCGTGGGGTGGGTCTTGAAGCTGCCAGGGTGACTCCCGTGCCGCCGGCAATGGGAACGCCGTGTGAAGGAAGAAAAATGACAAGCGCCCCGAGAGTGCAGACAGGAGGGGGCGGCGGGCGCTCGAGACAGCCCTGGGGACCGTGACTTACCCGTTCTTCCCGAGAGTGGCTTCTCCAGGGACGTGGGGGCTGGCCACGAGCCCCAGGGGTCACAGCCAGGAGGTCACGGCCTCCCCTACCCCGCAGCACCTGCCCTGGGAGGTCCCACGCCTCCCGGGGGTGGTGACAGGCAGGGACCCTGTTCTAAATAATTCTGCTTTTGTTACAGAAAAACCTGCACGTAGTCAAAAAGGTAAAAAACCCAGAAAGGCCGACCCCCTCCCACCCACCTGGGTCACACGCATCCCCAGAACGACCACTTCCGCGGATCTGCACGTGCTTCTTTGAGTGTTCACACGATCACGACATCATGTGCTCGTTCTCTAGTCTTCTGGGCTCTGGAGTTCATTACCCTTGACACCTGTTACGATGGTTGAGCCTGTAGCTTTCCCAAACGTACTTCTCCTCCTCATCCTTTTAAGCTGTCACGTCACAATTTGGGGTCACATCTCCTGACTGTGGTCAGCCTGTCTGGGTTTGAACCCTGCGTCTGCCACTGGCAGCTGTGTGGCCGGGGGCAAGTTACTAAGCCTCTCTGTGCCTCTGTTTCCCCATCTGGAGAGTGTGTGAGTGATGGTTGTGCTCACCACGCAGGGTTGTCATGAGGAATAATGTGCTGTACACATAAAGTGCTTAGAATCACCTGGCGCAGAGAGACCCATCAGTGTTAGCTGTCACTGCGGTGCTGTGCTTAGTTCCATTCTGTCCTAAGTTTTCTTTTTCTTGGAGTTAATTACCCATTTTTCACTTGCTTATTTTCTATGTATGTATACCTGTCAGGGTTCTCCAGTGAAAAGAACCATATGTATGTGTGTGTGTGTATACATGTATATAAAGAGATTAATATATATTAATATGTATATAAAGATATATTTTTTCCAAAGAACTGGCTTTGTGGGATCTAGCTAAGTCCGAAGCCAGGGGAGAAGGCCTAGGGGCTGGGAAGGTCACAGTTAAATGGGGACCTCCAAAAGATACATTCATGGCCACGCCCCAGAGCCTGTGAACGCGACCTTATCTGAAAAAAGGGTTTTTGCAGATGTGATTAAGTTAAGGGTCTTGAGGCGAGATCACCCTGGATGGGCCCTACGTCCAATGACAGGGGTCCTTATAAGATAGAAAAGGAGGTGCAGAGACCCAGGGGAGGAGGCCATGTGGAGGCAGAGGCAGAGGTTGGGGTGATGCGGCCACAAAGCCCAGGAGCCGCAGGGGTGGGAGGAGGAGGGAAGGACCCCCCCTGGGAGCCTCCAGAGGGAGCCCCGCCCTGCCAGCTCCTTGATTTTGGACTTCCAGCCTCCAGAGCTGTGAGAGAACAAACTTCTCCTGCTTTAAGTCCCCAGTCTGTGGGACTTGGTTACAGCGGCCCCAGGATGCTCATCCAGGGATGGCCAGGCAGCACCTGGGTTCTGTCTGGCAGTGTGTGGAGGGCGTGGTGCTGGGGCCTGGGTAGAGCTGGTGGGTCACCTGCGTCCTGCGGGATTGGCCAGATGCCTCGTCTGTGCCACTTGGGACCATTCGTCCTGAGTCTGTTCCCGTCGTCCTCTCGCATCCTCAGGAGGGTCCCAACCCAAGCTGGGGAGCAGGGGATGCGGTGAGCCTCCCTGAGGGATAGGGGAGGGGCCTCAGAGCTCCCCCAGGGCAGACCTTTCCCTTGGTGGGGCTGGGGGACCCCTCCTTCTGAGGCTAAGTCTCGAGGTCTGGAGAGCAGATTTTCCTGAAGCCCTGGAATCATCCAGAAGCTTCTGAGGCACCTCCATTGACCAGGAGGTTAGTTAGGTCCTTGGGCTGTGAGCCTGGAGCATTTCTCCCCAGAAGGAGTGAGGGTGGGTCCCAGAACTCAGGACCCACGTTCCCCGAGGATGTCACTCCCTGTGGGGCCCCAGAGCCCAGAACGGTGCCTGGCGCAGAGGGTGAACGAATGAGTGAATGAGGTGTGCACTGGAGCTTGGATGAGGTCTCACGTCCAGGCTGTGAATCTGGTCGGCTGGGGGCCCGGGGAGGCCCAAGAAGATTCCTAGCAGCACCGTGGCCCTGCCTGGCCTTTGAGCTCCGGCAAAACCCCAGCTTCCTCCCGATTTTGGGTCGGGAGCCAGCACGGGCCTCGGGCACACAGACGCCCGTCCTGGGGGGTCCCCCAGCCTCCTGAGGAGGGCAGCCCCTCCCACGAGGTCTGACTCACCCATCCTGGGAATCATTGCTGCCGTCAAATGATTCACCCCAACAAACGCACAACATTTGCCATTTATCTCACCAGTTTCTATTTTAAAAACCATGCCCTTTCGTTCCTGTAGTCATTTTTGGCCTCTTTTTACTAGAACTTTCAGCTCTTTTACGAATTTTACAGTCGTTGAAAATGATGGGCTTAAAATGTTTGTAAAACTCAAGACTAATTCCAGGCACTGTACAGACGGCACGTGGGTGGCCTAGGCATCACGACACCCACGCGGCTCCCCCCTCGCCGGTCCCCCGGGTTGTGTGTGTGTGGGGTCGGGCCCATCCACAGACCCCTGCCCTGCCCAGAGGGGCTTCTCTGTTTCCCTGAAGAGACCTAATTCTGACAAACCCACATCACGGCCTGACTCCCCGCTATTAACACGGGGAGGGGGCTTTCCAGAAAGTGGCTTTGACACACCCGGGACGGCTGCTCACTCTCGGGGAGGGTCCCTGGGCCTCGGTCGTCACAGTGGACGACACAGCAGATGGTCCTGGGCACAGTTGGGGGCAGCGGCCTGTGCCCCCCGCCCCGCGCTCTCCCTGGGGCCTGGGTCGTGCCCGTGAGGAGTGACTGTGCCCCCGGCCGCGCAGGAGCTGGGGCTGGAGAGCCGAGTCTCTGCGGAGGGGTCATCAGTCTTGGCCCCGGGCCAGCAGGGCTTGGGCTGCAGAGGCCTTGGACACCGCACGTGCAGTGGCCTTTGTGGAACACGTCCCACACTGACGCCAATGCTCTGCCGTGAACTTGGCTGGCCTGGAGCCTCAGGATGCCCAAGGCACTTGTGTTTGGTGAGCGCCACCCGCCACCGTGCGCTGGACACTGGCCTCTTTATTTCCTGATTCTCGTGGCCATCCATGGCTGCGGCCATCCTCGTGTAGTGTGACTTATCGGGGGTGATCTCAGGACAAGGGGCGGAGGGAGAGGACTGGGCAGGGGAAGCAGATGAGCTGGAAACGGGTCTCGGCTGGGTCGCTGTAGCCCGATCCCTCGGGGAGCTGGGTGTGGGCTCAGTCACGGCCGAGGCCTGGTGCAGCTGCCCCCCTTTTGTGGGAAGGCAAGGCTCTGGGGAACGGAGCGGCTGTGAGTTATCAGCTGACACCCCCGGAGGGGCAGTGGTGAGCAGCTAAGGGGACTGGGGCACCCCGCTGTCTACTCCACGGTCTACGCACACCTCTGAATTCACACGGGAGATGTACACTACCACTGTAAAATACATACGTACTCTT
This sequence comes from Eschrichtius robustus, assembly GCF_028021215.1. Lineage (NCBI taxonomy): Eukaryota > Metazoa > Chordata > Mammalia > Artiodactyla > Eschrichtiidae > Eschrichtius > Eschrichtius robustus. The sequence goes on along the minus strand of NC_090827.1, from coordinate 150,098,613 downwards.
GAAAATTTGGGATGTATAGAAAATTATAAGAAAGAAAGACAGAATGAAAGAGAGAGGGAAAGAAAGAGGGAAGGAAGGAGAAAAGGAAGGAAGGAAGGAAGGGAGGGAGGAAGAAAAGAAAGAAAGAATGGTAAAATGTTGTAGAATTTCTTCATGTAGGAATAACCACTATCGATTTTGTGGTATAGTTTAGTATAGCCTTTTACTATTTCTTTAAAAATTAAACTGGAATTTCTCTTTCACATTTTGACCCCCTTCACTCATTTCTTCCCTCCTCCCCTCTGCTCTAGCAACCATCAATCTGTTCGCTGGATTTATGAGCTTGGCTTTTTGTTTTTGTTTTTTTTTAGGTTCCACATATAAGTGAGATCATATGGTATTTGTCCTTCTCTGTCTGACTTACTTCACTTAGTGTAATACCCTCGAAGTCCATCCATGTTGTCACAAATGGCAAGATTTCATCCTTTTTTATGGCTGAGTAATATTCCATTGTGTATATACACACCACATCTTCTTTATCCATTCATCCATCAGTGGGCTCTTAGGTCTATTCTATACCTTGGCTATTGTAAATAACGCTTCAATGAACACAGGGGTGCATGTATCTTTTCAAGTCAGTGTTTCCATTTTCTTAGAATAAATACCCAGAAGTGGAATTGCTGGATCATACGGTAGTTCTATTCTTAATTTTTTGAGGAAACTCCATACTGTTTTCCACAGAGGATGCACCAATTTACATTCCCACCAACAGTGCATGAGGGTTCCCTTCTCTCCACATCCTTCCCAACACTTGCTGTTTCTTGTCTTTTGATAGTAGCCATTCTGACAGATGTGAGATGGTAGCTCACTGCGGATGTTTTTTTTTTAATATATAAATTTATTTATTTATTTATTTTTGGCTGTGTTGGGTCTTTGTTGCTGTGCGCGGGCTTCCTCTAGTTACGGCGAGCGGGGGCTACTCTTCATTGTGGCGTGCAGGCTTCTCACTGCGGTGGCTTCTCTTGTTGCGGAGCACGGGCTCTAGGCGCACGGGCTTCAGTAGTTGTGGCTCGTGGGCTCTAGAGCGCAGGCTCAGTAGTTGTGGCACATGGGCTTAGTTGCTCTGCAGCATGTGGGATCTTCCTGGACCAGGGGCCAAACCCGTATCCCCTGCGCTGGCAGGCGGTTCCTTAACCACTGCGCCACCAGGGAAGTCCCAACTCACTGCGGTTTTGATTTGCATTTCTCTAATAATTAGTGATGTTAAGCATTTTCATGTACCTGTTGGCCATCTGTGCACCTTCTTTGGGAAAATGTCTATTCAGTTCCTCTGCCCAGTTTTTAATTGGATTTTTTTTTTTTTTTGCTATTGATTGTAATGAGTTCTTTATGTATTTTGAATATTAGCCCTTTATCAGATATATGTTTTGCAAATATTTCTCCCATTTGGTAGGTTGCCTTCTTACTTTGTTGACGGTTTTTTGCTGTGCAGAAGGTGTTTAGTTTGATGTAGTCCCACTTGTTTATTTTTGCTTTTGGTGCTATGTATTTGTACAGTCTTTTATTCTTTTAATGTATTTTATGTCCAGTGATATATCACTGAGAACACTCTGCATATGGTGATTTTAGGGCATAATTGAGAAGAAAGTGAGATGCCATGAGGAAATCTGATAAATGGTGAGTGCAGGTATGATCTGTCCCTGGGAGAATTATTGGCCTTTTGATGCAAAAACAGCCCTATGACTCGTGTCATTAAATATAAGTTAGAACATAACCGTGCAGGAAGTCATAACTCAAGTACCGTGGCAATAAAAATGGACATTATGTGACTCAGTGTAACTTCCTTTTAAAAGAGGAAAACCAAAATATTCCGTTCAGTCATGGCTCCTGGCGCAGTGGCACCAGGTACGGAAATAAGGCATCGTCAGGCATGGAAGGAGAGTCTCTCTGAAGTGCAAGGTCAAGGGTCAGGGTGAATCATATGGTAATTTGACCTAAAAGAGGACCATTTCATGTGGTTTCTCCAGTTGCTCAGAAGCACCTTTGGTAGAATGTGCCCAGAGGCAGGCAGGGAAGTGGACGGCGGGGCAGTACCGGCTTCACCAACAACGTGCCCCCCTGGACCCCCAGCCTGGGGTCTCGAGGATTGAATTCTTAGCTTTGAATCACCCCTCAGTGGGTTGGGGCTCATCTTCAAATGAGTCTTTCCAGAAGGCCGTTGATGAGAAAAACAGAATGTGCCTGCCATTAATCTGAGAAGTCTCTGACTTTCAGAAGCAGGAAGGCAACCGGGCCAGGAATGGGGTTCCTGGACCCTTTTCCCCCCCTCACTCGATGGCATGTGTTTTTCTGCCTGCTTTGTACAGCACAGCGATTCCAGGCCAGGGGGCTGCTTTATCGTCATTGCTCCCAAAGTTTGCCAGAAGCTGTGCAGGTCTGGGCTCCCTTGGACTAGGTTTCTTTAATCTGTTTGTCCTCGACGCCTGCGCCACCAGCCGGAGCGTCGGCTGTGGGTCACTGTTTGTTCTCCCACCCACCGTTTTTCCGGATCTCAGCACCAGCCCCCGGCCCCCACCGGTCAAGGTCTCGCGTCTTCCCCTCCCGTCCATCTCCGCATCCTGATTCTCTTTTCTCCTGTGTCAGTTCTGCATCCTTCTTCTTCCACAACCCGTTTCGTCCTCATGTCACCCTCTCTCTCTGTTGGTGTCTTCACCTGGTCTTTCTGCACCCCTCTGAAGGTTTCCACATGCGCTCCTGGCTCCAAAGATAAGCCATTTTCAGGGCGTAGTCTCCCCGCCGAGTCTCTAAGAGGAAGTTCTGTCCGACTTGATCTGTGCCATTTTTCAAAGGCCCCGAGCTGACGCTTTTTCTCTTCTTGGTCCTCGGGTGACAAAGAAGCCGCCCAGACAGTTTGTCCACACCCAGGTGAACGGATGGCCCTTGGTCTGGATGGCCAAGCCCGGGGAGGACAGTCTACTCCCCTCCTCGGGCTCGAGCTCCTGGAGGAACATTCTGGTTCGGCTCTGCTGGGAGCCCGGTCCCACCGGCTGGATGGACGGAGCACACGGACGGGGTGGCTGCCTTGGCCGCAGGTCATCGGGGCTCCCCCTGCCTGCCGCCCCGCAGGCACCGCCCGTCCCCACCGCCTGCTCCATCGGAATTTGAGGATTTATAAGCGGGAGGAGAAAGCAGCGCCATGTGTGGAGGGCAAAAACATGCTTCTGACGTTGGGAAAACAGAGAAGAGATGAAACATCTCCCCCACGTCCACCGGGCAGGGCGGAGGCTTCAGCGCTGGCTGCAGGGCCGTCTCCAGTTCTCAGTGCTCTGAGGGCTTGTCCTTCCATGAGCCCGAAGCAGGGGAGGCTGGGTCAGGTCCATTTTGAACCAGCAGCCCCAGGATTGTTCTAATTTTTTCCAGGTGGGGGTCTCTGCTCCTTTCCTTAAAAGGCGAGTGTTTCTTTGTAGAACAGAGGTGACGCCTCGCGTTTTCTCTGCGTCCACTTTGGGTCTGAAATTGTGCTGGGTGCAGAGCTGATGCTTGGCTGAGTGGCTGTTGGGCTGAGAGCTCGGAAGCTCCTGGGTTTGGAGTCGTTGGATGGATCTGCGCGGTGAGATAAGCCCACGCATCCATGTTAGGGCCATCGCTCGCGTCCATGTGATGATGTGTTCTTATGGGTTAATGGTCCGTCTCACTGCTCACAAAACAGTCTCTCCGTCACGGTGAAATTTGCCTCCACTGAGCCTCAGTTTTCTCGTCTGCAAAATGGGGGTGATGGTACCCATTGCATGGACATTTTTATGGTGAGCAGGAGGCCTGAGTCAGACGGTGCTTGGGGCGCCCGGTCTGGCACCAGGAGTGGGGTCTGGTCGCTCACCTCTTCCTGCCTGGAGGCGACAGCCCACCTGGTTCCTGGCCACTAGGGGATGCGGCCCCTCCCCACTGCCTACCCACTCTCACCGTCCGGTGGGTTCAGGTCTCCTAGTGTGCCAGGCTCTGATCTGCTCCGAGCTCTGCCCCGCATGTGGTTTTCCCCGCCCAGCCCCTTCCTGGGGCCTCAGGCTGGAGCTCAGCTCTCTCCAGGAGCCTGCCCACCTCCCGGGTTTTCCCTACACTCCGTCACGCCCTTGCCCTCCTCCCCTCCCCCTCTCCCCTCTGCACCCGGATCGCCTCTGTCCTGTCCTGCTTCCTTCATCCGCCCACAAGTCCCCCGAGCAGGGACGGCGCCTGTCCCAATCACCATGGCACCCTCAGCAAGCAGTGGTCAGTCTGCATCATGGGTGACCGCGAACACACGTTTTAAAAAAAATTTGAATTGTGGTCGAAACACATAACATAAAATTTACCACTGTAACCGTTGTTAAGTGTACAGCTTAAGTGTGCGTTCAGCGGTAGTAAGTGCTTTCACAACGTTGTGCAGCCATCACCACCAGCCATGACTCTTCATCTTGTAAATCAGCAACTCTGTCCCCATGAAACACCGACTCCCCCCCTCCCTCCCCAGCCCCTGGCGCCCACCGTCTCCGTTTTGTGTCTATGAGCCTGACCCCCGTAGGGACCTCAGGTGAGCGGAATCACGCAGGATACGTCCTTTTGTGTCTCATTTATTTCCCTCAGCATCATGGCTTTAAGCTCCTCCCACGTTGTAGCCTGAGCCAGAACGTCCTTTCTTTCTTAGACTGAATCAGATAATGAACACATTTTGAATGTGTACATACAACCCCTCTGAGACTTAGCCTCTGCTTGGACCCTTCCAGGGATGGGGAGCTCACTCATTCCTGGGCAGCTCTGATACCTAGACTGCTCCTTATTTGTGCTGAGCCGGTCCTGGCGCCGTGCTCTGGGGTCAAGGAGACATCCACTCCTCCTGCCCCGTAACCATCCTTTACACACCTGGAGACTGGAGACCCGGGTCACTGTGTCCTGGGCCACTGAGGCTGCTCGGCCACGGTCAGCCTGAGGGACCTGGCGACATGCTCGTGCCCCACCAGCTGCCCAGGGACACAGAGGCGTGGGGCTGGTGTCTTGGCCGAGCCTCTGTTGACCAAACTGGACACACCGGTGGATTTGCTTGAGACCGAGCGGGAACGACGGAGCCCGTTTTCCTCTTGGCTTTAACTCCACCCTCCGGACTGGCCCGTGGACAGAGCTGTGCGGTCGCCACCAGCCAGCCAGGGCCGCCCCACACGCGGAGTGGGGGACACAGAGCCCGGGGCTCCCGGAAGCATCTCCGCTACCAGCATCTCCACACCGCCTCCGATCCCTCGGAGCTCCGGAGACGACATCGTTCCACCTCCAATGCTGAAGGCAGAGCTGGCCGCTGGGCCCTGGCCCCTGGCCCCGCCCGCTGGTCTGTCTGCTCTGCCAGCAGCTCCCACCTGAGCCCTCAGATGCGAGTCTGGCCGTGGGGGCTGGTGGCCTTCCTCACGTCGCTGCCCAGGGCCCTGACCGCCTCTCGGGAAACTTTAGCATCACCAGCTTTGTCGTGCATTTAACACAGCAGAGTTTTGCATTGTTTTCCTGCCGTCTGTCTTGCCAGGTCTGAGAAAGAACGTGAACCCTGGGCTACGTGACCCGGGCAATCATGTGGCCTGTGTCCAGCTGCCCCCTGTCCTCCGCCACTGCCGCTGTCACGTGAGGCCAGCCCCACGCGGCACTTAGTGGATCTGTTTCATTTCCTTCTCCTCCCGGATGAGCCGGAAAGGCCATATTCCTTCAAACCTTTGCTCTTTCTAACCAGTCAACTAAGATCCCATTACCGTGGCCTTTAAACTAGTGAATTAATCACCACTATTTGTAATCTTCCCCTTTTTTGTTATTAGCTGTCACGTACTAAAGTGTCAGCCAGTGTCCAGCTCCATGGCCCTCGCGTTACTGACGTCGGTGCGGAGCCTCTTGCCTGGCAGGGGGTCCATCCCTCCGGGGACTGAAGCTCTGGCTCTCCCTGACCCTCCCAGCCTGAGAGTGGACCCTGATTCCAGGAAAGGCCGTGTTTTTCCTGCCCCGCCCCTCCAAGGTTGGGGGCTTTGGCGGCAGCACCCTCCACTGGGATCCAGAGGCCAGGCTGCCCACCACAGCCCATCCCAGTGGACAGCAGAGGCCTGTGGGTGCCTGGCAAGGGCCTGCGGCCCCAAGGGACGGCACTCTGGCCCCTGGGAAGCCAGGCTATTTTACCCTGAGAGTTAATTGTATCGTTTCTGTTGCTCCAGCCGGTCTCAGAGGAGAGGATGCAGGCAGGCCGGGATTTGACTCCTGTTCCCACCAGATGGGGCTGTGTGACCACTGCTTCGAGCCTCAGTTTCCTCACCTGTAAAATCGGCCCAATGATCATTATTTTGTGGGTGTGTGTGAGGATTAAGTAAGATGTCTGCGGGAGGCCCCTCACAGGGCCGACCCTCAGCAACTCTTAGTTCCCCTCAGCAAGGCCCCGCCACCAGATGATGCCCGATGGCGGCCCACCAGCACGAGGACCCCTCCAGGCAGGAAAGAACCCGCAGCGGGGCCAACCTGGGCTGGTGCACACTGCAGAGAAAACATAAGAGCTCAGAATATTCTCAGACTGTGGGGAATCACCACCCAACTCCATCGGAAGTGTGAGGGGTCAGCAGGGCCCCTGAACCTGGGGGGTGAGCCCTGAGGGGAGCTTGCATGCTGGGGTGACTGGTGGGCCAGAACTGGGGGAGGACTGTCCAGGTGCCGAGGAGCCCGGGAACCCAGGGCCCATGGGGGCGACTGAGAGGGAGGGGGCATGGCTCCTCGAAAGTTAGATAGTGAGAGCCCCATCTCTGGGAGCATTCAAGAGGAGCCTGGCTGCAAGGTGGTTCCTGCCTTCGGGTGGTGGTCAGCGAGGGTGGTGTCATGGGTTGAATCGTGGTCTCCTGCAAAATGCCTCCACATTCCAGCCCCTGAACCTTATTTGGAAAAAGAGTCTTTGCAGATTTAAGGATCCTGATGTGAGGAGAGCACCCTGGATTCCTGGGGCGGCCCTAAATCCAATGACAATCGTCCTTATAAGAGAATGGAGAGGAGAGGCCACAGACACAGGGGAGGAGGCCACGTGATGACAAGGCAGGGATTGGGGTGATGCGGCCACGAGCTCAGGGACGCCTGGAGCCCCCAGGAGCCAGAAGAGGCAGGAAGGAGCCTCCCCTGGAGCCTTTGGAAGGACCGCAGCCCAGCTGATTTTGGACCTGTGGCCTCCAGAGCTGTGAGAGAATCAGTTTCAGTTGTTTTAAGCCCCGCAGCGTGTGGTCCTCTGTTATGGTCCCCGCAGGGTTCTCATCAGGGAGGTCCTGGGAAGCCCCCCTGGACCAGGGTCCCGAGACTCCTTTCATCCGGGGGTGGGGGTGGGGAGGAGGCCTCCGAAGGGGTCTCCCCGTGTGCTGCTCCCAGCAGGGAGCCTCGTGGGAGGGGCACTGTAATTCCAGAACAGTCCTGAAGGTGGTGATTTGCCATCCCCGGTTAAATGTGGTTCATGGATCACTGTACAGGCTGGAGCCAGGCTCCCGGCCATGCTGCTGTGGGTCAGTCAGAGGGCAGCCGGCTGGCCCTCCAGCCTTTCTGCATTAGCCCCCTCCTGACGGTCACTCGGGAGAAGAAAGGATTGCCCCAGCAGCAAACTTTAGCCTAATCGCTTTCGGAAAATGACTGCGTGATGTTATGTTTTGCAAGACATCAAATGATGTGGGAAATCCATTATAGATACCAGGAGATGCCGCCCGCCCCAAGGGCCAAGGGAGATTAGAGTGAGCTGGGGAGGGAGGGCGGGGCCTGGGGGCTCCGTGACCGCGGGCAGCGGCCCCTCCTCCCCATGCTTGACCAGAGGGCCTGTCTCTGGACTTGTCAACAGCACCACTGTGCCAAGGACTGCTGCTGGGCCGGGCCAGTTAGGGCAGCTGAAGAAGTGACCGCCAGTCAACGAAGCCGTCTGGTGGGTCAGAGGGAGCAAACAGGAGAATCCGGGGACCTCCCTGGCAGTCCGTCCAGTGGTAAGGACTTGGTGCTTTCACTGCTGTGGTCCAGATTCGATCCCTGGTTGGGGGCTAAGATCTCCCAAGCCTCGCAGTGTGGCGAAAAAAAAAAAAAATCCAAACGCTCCAAAGCTCATTGTTGGCCCCAAGATTGTCGTCTCCGGTGTGTCATCTGTACTGATGGGTGCGACTGGCCTGTGGGAGGTGTCAGACACTGGCTACCACCTGGGGGTGGGGCAGGGGCTCCTGGCAACGATGCTGAGCTGGGCAGAGGCAGGCGGCTTAGGAGGGGGCTCTGTGACCTCTAGCAGGGCTCTCCTCCGCCTCCTGTCCGAGCAGAGACCTTGGACCCCAGCCCTGACTCCTGCCTGCCCCCCACCCACTCTGGGGGCTCCCCAGGCCCATGAAACAATTTACAGATTGCCGGCCTGGGGCCCGATCCTTTTGTTTCCTGCTGGCTGGTGAGAAGCCCTGCAGAAACCCCCATCCCCTCAGGACCCCTCGTTTCTCCACCTGGCATCTGACAGGCAGCCCAGTTCACGGCCAGAGGGCAGCGGTCTCTCTGCACTCTGCCCGCCCAGGGACTCAGCCCAGATGCACCTTGATCCCTCCCGCCCCCTAGCCCCACGCCCAGCCATCAGCGGTCTGCGGGTAGACGTCACCTTCAGATGCCTCCGCTTCTCTCCTCCTTGACCCATCAGCTTGGTCCCAGCTATCTTCCCTTCTACCTGGGCTGTTCCCGTGGCTTGGCCCTGGCCCCCCCTCTCCCACTCCACCTGCCTGCCATCCAGTTATTGGCCAGAGAGAGCACGCCCCTGCTGCCATCCACAGGGGACAAAACCCGGACTCTGTGCTGTGACCCTTAGGTCTCACCCCACAGCTCTGGCCGGGGCCCTGGGCCTTCATCAGAGGAAAGAGCATCGGTGACTCCATGGAGGGGCTCACTGTTGAGCTCACCTGCCTCCGGGCCTTTGCACCTGCTGTTCCTCCCTGATTTCACACAACCTCTGTCCCTCTGCAGGGACACCTCCCTTGATCCTAAGCTGCCCGCCTCCTGTCAGTTCAGCCTCTCCCTTCCGCCACTGCTTGCCCCCCAGCAATGCTCCCCCTCCCCCTTTGGGCAAAGCTGCTGCTTTGTTTACTGCTGCGCTTTGGTCCCCCTGCCGGAGACCCGGGAGCTTGCCTGCTGCTGGCTGCGGTGTCTTCAGCAACCCAAATGGTCTTCATAAATACTTGTCGGATGAGTGGGATGTATGCTTGGAGGAGTGAAGGGTCCCGCAGGAGGAGCCCCTGGCGGGTGGCCTAGCCCGGGCCCCATGGTTTAGGAAGGGTGGGGGAGGGAGGAGGTGGAGAGAAGTGTGAGTGGCTTCCCCTGGGGCTCCCACCAGCGTCCTCCCGGATCCTCTCCACCAAGTGGGAACAGGGAGTATTATTTCCATTTTCCGAGGGAGAAACAGGCCCGCGTGATGCGGTCGACTCCTTGGCCGTCCCTCCGGGCCCTCCGAAGATCCGGCTCTTTCTGCTGCCCACACTGCTCGGCAGGTCGGCCAGGACGATTCCAGGTAACTGGGAGGTGCTGACGTGGCCAGATCAGCCTCCAGGAAGAATGGAGAGAGGTTCTGGCAGGTTCCGGCAGGCTCTGCGGCGCCTCCCCTCGTCCACCGGCCTGTCCCGCGGAGGCTGCCCGCCTGTGCAGAAGCTGGCGTGGTCTGGGTCCTCATCGCCTTCGGTTCTGGAACATCTGACCCCCCTCTGTCACGGCTGCCGCTCTGGGCAGTTCTCCCGAAGCTCCTGTCCAGGGACAGACACAGCTCGGGCACCCGACAGGACCCTCCGGCTGACCTGGCGGGTCCCAGTGGAGGGGGGTCTCTTCCCGCGTGGCTGTAGGTGCCTTGAGGCGGCCTTGGTGCGTTGCTGCTGCCTGGGGAGCCCGGTGGTCTCCCAGGACCTGTTCTTCCTCCGGGGACCCCTGGCCCCTGAGAAGAGTCTTGCTTGAAGCTGGCGGGTCCCTCACTGTGTCCAGCCTCAGTCTTGTCACCTGTGGGGACGAAATGAGTCTGTGCACCCAGGCCTGGGAGTGAGGCCAGCCCCACCCCGCCCTCCCCTCGGGACCCCTTGAGTCACCCCCTCACGGGTCCCGCCCCACTTCCTCAGGTCCAATGTGACCCTCCAGGGGTAAAGACCGACACAGCCGTCCAGCAGTGCCGTCTGCCCTTCTCTGCGAGGGGTCCAGGGCAAGGGGTCCTCCTGTCGATCCTGACTTCCCCGCTGTCCCCGTGGACTCACAGGGAGTCCCTTTCAGTTGAAGAGCTCGGCCCCTTGGGGTCTGGCTGCCGTGCAGTCACTGGGCCCTCCTTGTCCTCTCTGCACCCACCTACCTCTGCCTAGTCTGTCCCTGAGCCCCGTCCACTCTACTTCCCCTACACATCCCGAACAGGACCCTCCCACAGCCCCAGACAGTCTCCCCGGGTGGCCCCAGGCCCTTTGCACGGACCTCCCACTGCCCTCTTCCCCACAGAGCGACCTTTCCAAGGTGTAAACCAGGTCACGTTCATACCTCCCCTGAGGAAACCCTCTCTTGCTCTCTGGTCCCCGAGGTCCCCGGCTGGCCTCCACCCACTCAGCCGCAGGCCCTCTTGCGGCCTCCCCTCCCCCCCGCCCGGGCACTGCTCATGTGGTCCTCCTGCCTGGAGCACTCCGGGCCCAGGACTCCTCCTCCGTGGCCCCTCCTGTGTCGCTCCACGTGGGACCACCCCTACCCACCTCATGAGCCTGTTTTGCAGCATTTACAGGTCTTAGTCGGTCCTGGAATGGCCCCATTTCCCTCTTCGCTAGTGTGTGCTTCCCATTAGGGGGCAGACCCCAGGGTGGGGGCTCCTACGACCCCCCCTCCCCCTCCCCCCACCTCTCCTCAGCAAGCCCCCTGTCTCTATGAGCGGGTCCCAAATCTGAAAGGACCTCACCGCCCACCTCCCCAGGACCCCGGCCCAGGCTCCGTGGGCTCTGATCTGATGACCGCCTGGATCTTCTTCCTGTGCTGCCCTCCCCCCAGCCTACTCTCGGCTCAGTAGCCTGAGGGGTCCCTTCAAATATGAGTAGATTTTGTCCCTCCTCTGCTCAGGACCTTCCGAGTCTCCTCCTCTCTCTCAGAGGAAAAGCCACGGTGCTTACTTGGCCCACAGGAGCTCCCATGCCCCCTCTGACCCCGTTTCCCACCCTGACCCACGTGCTGGCGCCGATGAAACCCCTGCCCCAGGACCTTGGCATGTGCTCTCCCCTGTGCTCTTTGACAAGCCTCCACTCACATGTTGCCTTTAAGTGAGATTCGACCGGCTATTGGTAATCAGAGCCCGGCCCGCCCTTCACTCACCGTCCTCCCCAAGTGCAGGCTGGGGAGGGGCACTGGCAGGGCCCCTGGGGCAGGCCAAGTGGGGTCCCATCGCTCACAGGTGCTGGCGGTCTCTCGGTGTCGGCACAGCCCCTAGTGCTCCTTACATGAACACAGAATGCAATTGGCCCGGGGGCGGGGGGCCGCAGATCCCTCAGACGTGGGAGAAGCCGCCTCGCTGGCCGAGGGCCCCTTCTCACCTGTAGGGGTTACTGTTCTGGCGGGCGGCTGGACCCAGGACTCAAGGCTGCAATCCTGAACTGACACCGGGGTCTCCTGGCGAAAGTGCAGGCTGGGACAAAGAGAAACTGCCCGTGGGAAGGCTCAACTCCCTGGGGGCAGTGACAGGCCTTCCGTCCCTGGCTGAGGGAGGAGAAAGCCACTTCTGAAACTCTGAGACAGCCCAGGGTGACTCACGCCCGCCCCCAAGGACGTTTGGAGGTATCCGGGCCTCTGCTGCCGGTTTGTCTCATCCCAGATGTACTTCTTCTTTTTGTTGCTCGATTTGAGACGTGCCCTGTGTGAATAAAGGTGTACTTGCAGCAGGCTCTCCAGCCTCTGCAGGGCATGTCCTGGGGCCGGCTCTGCACTGAGCTCCGTGCTCACCTCGCTGACCCCTGCCCATGGGTGTACCCCGGCCCCAGGAGCTGGAGGCATCTCTATGGCTGGTGGCTTTTCTTTGCAGGAAAGGTTTCCCTTTCTATCAGGGCTGCGCTTGGACGAGGGTGCAAAAAGGCACCAACCCAGTACCTGCATCGTCCTCGGAGTGGGGCCTCCTTGCATTTTGTGCCCTGGAGCCTCTCTTGCCACACCCAAGCCCACGTCCTGTTTTCTCTATCCTTCCCCATCCGTCATCCATCTATACGTCCTTTCAACCATCCACCCGTCTATCCATTATCCAGCCAGCCCCCATCCATCATGCATCCACTCACTTATTCACTCAACCATCCAACCTCTGTCCATCCATCCACTCATCCCACATCCATCCATCCATCCCTTTATCCCGCACTTCTCTCTTCTCAGTAGAGAGCAGGCCCAGGGAGCCAAGTGCCAGCTTAACGGAGGCAGCAGGCTCCGAGCGGTCCCCAGAGGAAAGGTGGGCCAGAGCAGAGGACAGCCCTGGGACCAACACAGTGAGGGGCCAGGGGATGCGTCGCCTTCCGTCAATCAATCAGTCAGTCAGTCAGTCCATCAATCACCAACCTGTGTGCACCCACTACACACCAGGCACAGTTTTAGGAGCTGGTGATAGGGTGGGAAGCAAACTTGATCCAAGCCCCTCCCCCAGCGGAGGAGATGGGCAGTAAACAAGACGGGCGTTATTGCATTAGATGGCGGTAGGTGTTATAAAAACAGAGCCATAGTGACAGCCTGAGGGGCGTTTAAGATTTGAAACCTGGCGGCCAAGGAGGGCCGCCTGAGGAAATGATGACTGAGGAGATTCAAGGAGGTGGGAGGACCGGGCGTGGGCGCCTGCGTGCTGTGTTTGAGGATGGCAGGGAGGATGGCGGCTGGAGCAGGAGAGCGGGGCAGCGTGAGGACGTGGGGCCAGCGGGGCCCAGTTCCACTGAGGCCTGGTCGCCCCGAAAGGTCCCTGGCTTTGCTCTGAGTGAGCACAGATCCCGGGACGGGGGCGGGGTGGTTACCGCAGACATAAGACAGACGTGACCCAAGTCACGTGCCCCGATGAACCCATCACTTGTCAGCCGTCCAAGGAACAAACTTGTCCTTTCTATCTTCACGCATGCCACGGGGTGCTCAGACGTCTGTGTGGAGGGGAGTGGCAGCGGTGTTGAGTCTTGTCCAACCCCTAAAGAAGGAGGAACTGAGGCTGAGAGTTACACAGTTGGACTGCCATCCCCCGCGCCTCACTCCCGGTGGTGGGCGGGGCTGGGTACTGGGCCTTCCAATCCGGGTCACGTGTTGTGTCTCGCCCTCTATATGCACGGGGCCGGGGTCTTACATGCACCAGCCTGGGGTGGGGGGAAGCTGGAGGCCGGGGCTGTGCTCACCCCAGAGAAGCATCTCTAATGGGGGGCTCCCAGACACCTGTGGTGCAGGCGTGGCTGGTGGGCCCTCATTCGCAATGCCTGCTTCTGTCACCTGTGTGGAAACACGAGGATGTCCCCAGCCCAGGGGTCTGCAAACGTCTTCTGTAAAGGACCAGATAATAAATATTTTAGGCTTTGTGGATGGGTTGGTCTCTGCTGTAACTCTGTCCTTGTGCTGTGAATGCAGCCTTGGACAGCCCATCAGAGAATGGGCATAAAGCTGTAGCTGCAAACACAGGTGGCGGGCCGGACACGTGCGTGGCAGAGCCCCATCACAGTGAGAGGGGTGTCTTAGTGCAACAGGGCCGCTGTGACAAAATACCACCAACCGGCGGCTTATAAACAACGGGAAGTTACTGCTCATGGTTTGGAGGCTGCAAGTCTGAGCTCAAGGCACCGGCACCCTCGCCTCCTGGTGAGGACCCTCTTCCTGGTTCCTAGCCGGCAACTTCTCACTGTGTCCTCACAAGACAGAGGGGCCAGGGAGGTCTCTGGAGCTGCTTTTATTTTTTTAAGGATAGATCTTTTTTTTTTTTTTTTAATGTGGACCATTTTTAAAGCCTTTATTGAATTTGTTACAATATTGCTTCTGTTTTATGCTTCGGGTGGTGAGGTGTGTGGGATCTTAGCTCCCCGGCCAGGGATTGAACCCGCACCCCCTGCATCGGAAGGCAAAGTCCCAACCACTGGACCGCCAGGGAAGTCCCTGGAGCTGCTTTCATAAGGTGCTAATCCCATTCATGGGGGCTCCACCCCCATCACCCAAGCACTTTTCAAAGGCCCACCTCCTAACACTATCATCTCTGGGGATTAGGATTTGGACATATGAATTTTGGGTCTGAGTGTTTGGGGAACCCAAACACTCCTCAGAAGTGTCCCTAAGTGTTACCATGTGAGCACCTCGGGCCAACACCAGTAGGGGGTCCAGACTCCTCCAAGGTCCTTACAGGACCCTCTCAGGGCCCCACCGGCTTGGTGCAGTGCGACCTTAGCCATCTGTGACATTGACCTGCTCCGGAATCATGTGAGAGGCCAGTCTCTCTGAGGCCTGTGTCACATTGTCACCTCTGGTCACCTCCGTGGTGCAGAGCTCAACAAGTGGCCACGAGTCAGGGCTCGTACCAGGAGTGATGCCTGTTCAGGGAGACGCCTCCTGCATGACCATCAGGGTCACCAGGCTGGGAGAGGCAGGTCCTGAGTCCATGGAACTGGGAACACTTGAACCAGGGGTGGCCCCCATGGGCCCTGTCTCTTTACTTTTTAGTTTGTGAAAACAGAACTTGGGGCTCCCCTGGTGGCGCAGTGGTTGAGAATCTGCCTGCCAATGCAGGGGACACGGGTTCGAGCCCTGGTCTGGGAAGATCCCACATGCCGTGGAGCAACTGGGCCTGTGAGCCACAGCTACTGAACCTGCGCGTCTGGAGCCTGTGCTCCGCAACAAGAGAGGCCGCGATAGTGAGAGGCCCGCGCACCGCGATGAAGAGTGGCCCCCGCTTGCCACAACTAGAGGAAGCCCTCTCACAGAAACGAAGACCCAACACAGCCAAAAATAAATAAAATAAATAAATAAATTTATTTTTAAAAAACCCCAAAAAACAAAAAAACAGAACTTGTTCATCCTAAAACCCCAAGCAATTAGAAAAATTGCAATGAAGAAATAACAGCACCCAAATCCCACCCTGCAGGAATAGCCATGTTTGCCATTTGAAGACCGATGACTGCCGCGCGTTCTGCAATTTCAAGTCTCTCAGTTCAGGGAAGTTTTCTTTCATTAGGTCTGGGAGCGTTTCTGGGCCTCCGTTTCTGTTCCTTCCTGGAAGCGCTGATGGCCCGTGTGCTGGGTTTCCTGCGGCCGCAGGGCTGCCTGTGCGCCCATGGCCTCCCGTGAGCCTCGCGGCCACCAGGGCTCAGATGTGATTTCCTTCTTGTCTGATCATGTTTTGCAGCTCCCGGTGTGGCTTCAGCTCCCAAGTGCTTTTAGCTTTCTTTCCTTTCCTCTCTCCACTCCTTCCCCTCGCTCTCCTGCTGCCTGTGATCTCTCATCCTATCCTCTCCAGAACTTACTTTAAAAGAGACCCTGTCGTCTGCGGTTTCCTCCCGATGAGGGAGAGCTCAGTGCCCGATGCTTTCCTGTGTCTCAGAAACTCCTCCAGGGACATGGTCTCTTTCCTGCTTTTTGCCTGTGGTTTGTGGATTAGGATCTGAGGTGAGATCCCCGAGAAGCCGTCAGGGCGGTCCATACAGGCTTTTCCCGAGTCTTCTCCCCGTGCTCGGCCCCTGGTGCCGTCTCTCACTGGGCACCGGAGGGAATGTGCTCGGGGCTGTGCCGCCGCCCCACTGAGCCCTCCTGGAGGGACCCTGCAGGGAGGGGCCCCGTCTGTCTGTCCTTCTGTCACTGGCCCCCAATACCCGGCCCACGTCTGAGCCTGGTCGGCCCCTGGAGCCGTGAGTCCAAACCTCAGCCCGGTAGGCGGGCCAGCCAACATCTTCCTGTCTAATGGCCTGTTTCCTCTCCCTTCACTGCAAAAAATGGGAAAAATACAAACCCACTGAACCATCAGTCTACACCCCCGCTCCCCATCGCCCAGAGGGAAGAAGAAACAGGCCAAAGGCGCTAAGGGCTGCACATACCCATGGCCCAGCCCATGGAGTGGCCAGTTTGGAATATCCTGGGCTGCTGTGTAGTTCACAGAAACACTTCAGTCGAGCTCACTTGAAGAGGAGAGGATGGAACGGCCAGAAGCCTGACCCCTTCTCTCTCCTGCTGCAGGGCGTGAGGTCTGGGCCTGCGTGGGGGTACACATGTGCACGGGGAGCAGCTGAGGGTCCGGCACCCACACGCAGGCCCTTGAGCTGAGCGCCGTGCTCAGCCCTTTCCCACGGCCTCCCTTGAGACCGTCCACAGCCCCATGAGGATGTTACCACTGCTGCCCCATCTTACAGATTAGCAAGGTGAGGGCCCGGGGGAGCAGCACACCCCCAGGAGGCAGCAAGCCAGCTCCAAACCCAGGCGGAGGGATCTGAGCAGTCGGTCCTCCCTTCCTCCGCTTGCTGTGCCTTCACCACTGACGCGCTTTCTTTGGTGTCTTTAAAACACAATACACCCAAGTTGGTGACAAATGAAGCCCTGAACACTTTAGTAAGTTCACTTTTCTTCCTGAAAGGAGACACCAGGAACGCATCCTTGAGTCAAAGTCACCATCCTCTGTGTTGCTGAGGAGACCTGAGGCCCCGAGGCGGGAGGGGACTGCCGCTCAACCAGGGATCTTGGACGTTGGTGTGTGATTCGCCTCGGGCTTCTCCAAGTGTTTTTCCAAAATTGTTAAAAATAACATAGTCTTGATTCAATTTCACCACCAAGTATGCACACACTGGCACTGCATGAGAGGCCGTGCGTCACGAATTCCCAACTGCTGACGAGCTGCCTGGGCTCAGAAGAGGCCTGAGTCAGGCCCCGCACCCCAGGCTGCCAGCCCTGCAGATGGAAAATAATAACCCCTACGACCGTGGGGCACTTTGTGCATTGAACCGCCCACGTGCACGTGTGCATGCATGCATATGCACAAATGCACATACCTGCACGCTCACACTTGCACACAAACACACACGTGCATGCTCACGCTTGCACACACGTGTGTAAGCACATACACACACTCCCAGGGACCCCATCTCCGCTGGTCCTCACCCCGCATCCCAGCACCGCCCTCCCTCTGCCCTAACACACCCTCCAGTGTGCTCAGTCCCACCTCAAGTTCAGGGTGCCTGCTTTGACCCCCAGGGCCCTGCTGTCAGGCACGCCGGCCACCCCAGGGCCTATACCCATTCCTGCACCTGTCCCAGCCTCCCTGACCCAGGGAAGGACCCAGGACCCTCCCGTTCCTCCCACCCTCTGTCCACGGCCCCTGGACAGTGAACCCCTCCAGTACCCACCTCTCCTCCAGCCCTTGGTCCTCTGCCCCTCAATCCCGTCCTTCCCCTCACCTGATCCCTCCTCTCCAGCCTGGACCCCCGGCCTGCAGCCAGGTGACCAGTCGATCTTCCCTTTCTGCATTTGTTAGGAAATCAGAGCCAGGCTGGGCGTCCAGCCTTGCTGTGTGTGTGCGTGTGCGTCTGTCTGTGTGTGTGCGTGTGTGCCTACACACATGTAAATGCTGCACGACTGAGCTGTGTGCATGTGCACACCCATACACACGCATACAGTTGCACACATGCAGGGGCTGCTCTGGGAGGACCATCCCACCTCTCTTGCCCGCAGCTCAGCCCGGCAGCCACAGCTGACGCTGCAGAGCCCAGCATCAGCTCGTAACGAAGGCACATTCTTGTCACTGTGGGCATTTCAGGTTTTGGAAATTTCTCGATGGTTAAGTAGCGTTCTCTCCATATATGGTCCCCTTTTCCTGCATGTTTTTCTTTCATTTTCTGCCCTCGTTCCAACTCTGATTTCTTTTAGGCTCGCATATCCAGGCGTTGGGCTGTTTGCTCTTCTGGATTACAACCCACGTCCATCCCAGATGAACCCCAGACCTGTCATGGGCGGAGCAGCTGAGGGAGGAAAGTGTGGAACAGCCCAGGACCCTCCTGTCGCTCTGGCCGACGAGGGCTGGGGGCCTGGGGACGCTGCAGGGCCCACACGACGGATGGACGGAGTCACAGAGGGAGCGCTGAGTGTGGTCTGCCTGTGGGGATCAGGGGGAGACCAAGTTCACAGCCCCTGTGGTCCTGTGGGCCGCGTTCCTCTCAGGAGCTGATGTCTGTCTTCTCGTGCAATCCAATGCCCCTGGAATCTTCCCCGGCACGTGAGGTCATGACCCCCTTTCAGAGGGGGGAACACGAGGTGTCAGTGGGCCCTGGCTCCACCACGTAAAAGAGCTCTGACTCAGCCTGTAGCAGCCAGCAGGGCTTGTGGGCACGAGCCCCTGTGCCCGCCACCAGTGAAACCACCGACTGAGCCTTGACTGGGCAGACGGGAGGTGCTCTTGCTGAGGACCACACCAGCCTCCAGCGCCCAAGGCCAGCACGGAGGCCGGAAAGTGGGGAGCAAGTCCCCTCCCACGCAAGCCGCCCTCACCTGGGAGCACCGAGGACCTCTCCCCTGTAGTGAGTGGGCAGCGTGGAAGTGCCCATGGGTCGACTGGGGAAGGAAGGGAGGCCCATGGGCACTGGCCAGCCCTGCCCCTTGTGCCCCTGCCCCTCCCTCCTTCCCTTTTATCTCTTCCATGGACTCTTCTGTTAGTTTCTTTCTTTTTTTTTTTTTTAATATATTTATTTATTTATTTGGCTGCGTTGGGTCTTCGTTGCTGCACGCAGGCTGTCTCTAGTTGAGGCGAGCAGGGGCTACTCTTCGTTGCGGTGCGTGGGCTTCTCATTGTGGTGGCTTCTCTTGTTGTGGAGCACGGGCTCTAGGCGCACAGGCTTCAGTAGTTGTGGCACGCAGTCTCAGTAGTTGTGGCTCATGGGCTCTAGAGCACAGGCTCAGTAGTTGTGGTGCACGGGCTTAGTTGCTTTGCGGAATCCTCCCGGACCAGGGCTCGAACCCGTGTCCCCTGCATTGGCAGGCGGATTCTTAACCACCGTGCCACCAGGGAAGTCCCCGTCTGTTAGTTTCTAATTGCTGCTGAAACAAGTGACCACAAACTCAGTGGCTTAAAACACCTCAGATTTATGCCCTTACAGTCTGGGGCCAGGAGTCCAGAATCAGTGTCGCGGGCGGAGCCCGGGTGCGGGCAGGGCTGGTTCCTCCTGGAGGCCCCCGGGGAGGCCCCTTCCCCCCACTTCCAGGCCCGTCGCTCTGCTCTCTGACTCCCCCCTCCCGCCCCCCTCCCGCCTCCCTCTGCCAGGACCCTGTGATCATGGGCCCCCCCCGCCCCCCCGCCCCCGGCGAATCCAGGGTGACCTCCCATCTCGGGACCCTTCACTCCATCACGACCCCTCGGCCACGTGAGGTGACAGGTTCCAGGGACCAGGACGTGGCGTCTCTGGGGCTGTTGCGTAGCCCACCACAGGCCCCTGTGGCGTGCATGCTGCTTGCTGTGGAATCACCCAGAGGCACTCAAGGTGCATCTCAGGAAGGGGTGGGGGCAGAGGGGACCCCCCGCTGTGGAGACGCCTCTGTCTCCTGGAGCTGCAGCGCCCGCCACCGCGTTGGCGAGTCCCCTTCCCTCAAGCCCGAGCAGACGGGGAGCTGGCCGGACAGGGCGCGGGGTCACACCAGGCTCCCGCGGCCAGATGCAGACTCACCTGCCGGACCCCTTGGCCCAGGGCTGGTTCACTGTGGGCAGGGGCAGCCGCTGGAGCCCCCGGAGGGGGTCTCAGATTAGGAGTAGTGCGAGTGTATGTGTGTACGCGGCTCTGTATAGACGTGTGTATGGACGTGTGTGTGTGGGGGGGGGCGTGTCTGTCTTTGGGGTGTGGGTCCTGGGTGCTGACTCCCAGTCTCTGCGTTGTGCCCCATGTATGTATTAGAGCCATTGGCATTGCCCACAAAGCCCCCGACTGTCCATCTGCCCACAAGACCTCTCAGGGTCCGTGAGATGTTGTCACCAGCCCACGTCCCAGGAAAGAGCAGCCTGCTGGCTGTTCAGGTCTCACAGTGTGCGGTGAGGGGTGAGCTGGGACCCTCCCAGGAGAGAGCCCCGTCCTGAATTGGACAGGTAATGGAGAGGGCAGTGGAGACACCTGCCCAGGCGGGCGGGGCCGCCAGGTTGCACCCCGAGGTGCTGCACACCGTGTGGCCGAGGCGCTGGCTGGCAGGTGGATCCCCGAGTGAAGGGTTCTGGAGAGGGGGTGCTGGCCTAGGTATGTGGCTCTACCTAGGCAGGCGATGGTACCGTCCACTTTGTGTGGTTGGAGAGCCCTTGGACGCAGCGTGGAGGGTGGCACATCAGTGGGAGGAGTTTTTCCCACATGCCATGTTACCTCCCAGGTGCCACCTCCTCCAGGAAGTCTGCCCTGGTCTCCCTGGCTGGGCGGGGCTCCTCCCATGCTCCTGGCCCAGCATCGCTGGGTTGCCATCGTCTGTCTCTGGGTGGCCTCTGTCCCTGGAGGCTGGGGACAGTGTGCGGGACCTGGCTGTGTATCCAGGGCTCTGCACAGGTCTGGGAGTTGGTGGTCGACAGAGGAGATGGGCAGGGGGCCCAAGGATGCTGGTGGGAAGTGGGGAGGGAGAGAATGAGGGGTCCTGCCTCGCTGCCCCGGGAGGACACGCACGGGTAGAGAGGGCCTGGGCCAGCAGGAAGTTGTTTCCACCTCACTGACAAAATGGCCCTGTTTTCCAGTGGAGAGAAAGGAGCTGCTTTCTCCCCATTTTCACTCCCATTTTCTCCACTCCAGTGCTGGCTACCTGTCATTTCCTGCAATGACTGTCGTTAGGGCTACACTGGGTCCAGCGGGGAACGGGACCATCCTTTGCTCTGTTCCCATGGAAACTGTGCTCAAGGGAGGCCTGGGGGTCCCCCGAGGAGGCCCCACTTCAGGCAGGAGACCAGCCAGGATGACCTCAGCCTTCGGCCCCTGTGCCAGTCTGGGGCCTCTGTAGGGAATTTGGCCTCCACCTGTGCCCCAGCTTCTTCCTGCAGGGACAGCAGGGAGGTGGGGGGCGGTGGCTGGGACATCCTGGGGGACCTGGGGCCAAAGAACGGGATCACAGAATCAGGGGGTTTTGAAACAATTTGGGGAGAAGGAAGAGATGGGGAGAAAGAACTTTCCTGGACACGTCAGAAGCAGCCACAGAACCCCCCCAGCCCCCCACAGTGACCTCTCCACCATGGCTGCTCCCTCAGCCCAGGCCTCCCGGGGGCAGCAGGGGTGGTCAGCAGGCTGGAGGATGGTCAGGGTCCCGTCCCTGAGGGCCAAGTGAAAGCAGGAAGAATTCCATGCAGCTGACGTAGAAGGAGAAAGTAGTGGGCGTCAAAGACCAAGCCAGCCCTGAACACCCCGGGACCATCCAATAGTCCCTTTGCATAAACAGGATCTGTGAGAGCCAGGGTGGGTGGCTGTCTCGGGGTCACACACAGAGCGAGGGTAAACCAGGTGCTCTGATGCCCAGCCGGGAGCTTTTAAGAAGTTACCACCCCATGGGACTGGACAGAGGGTGGGAGAAGCAGGGCACCTCCTCTGGGTGCTCATCAGAGCTGAGCAGATAATCAAATGGAAATATTCACTGGGTCTCGGGCCACTTAGAGAACACCCCTCCCTGCCTACCACTGGCCTTGTCTTCACTAGCAGTGCCTGGATCCTTGTGGTTTTGTACACCCTACTCTAAGGGAAGATTCTGTACAAACTGAGACTCCAAAGGGAATTTGCAAACATTGTGAAAAAACGCCAGGATTTCTTGGATGAATGAGAGTGATGCTGGAGACAATCCCAAATCACACACGAGGGACTCATGAGGGTGTGTGTATCAGTCAGCTGCTGCTGCGTAAGGACCATCACGCAGCATCTGAGGCATAGGGAGGGAAGTGAGGCTCCTCCCATGTTTTCGGGTGGCTTTGCTTCGGGCTGCGGGCACAGGGGCTTGGTCCTCATGCAGGCGCAACAGGCCGTGGTCATCCGGAGTGGGAAGCCTGAGAAGAGTATGCCAAGAGCGATGCTTCACGGAGGCTGAGGGGAGCGCTGCCAGATGAAGGGAGGTCCCTGGGCCACAGACAAAACCCTTCTTATATTTGCAGATGGTGCTCTTGACGATCGTGCCTGGAAAGTCAAATCAGAGAACTACAGAGAAATCTTTGGCCCCGCTGTCCCACAGCTTCACCTGAGATATCACAGTCCCCAAACCAACCCTCACGACTCTTGTCCATTTTGAGAAGTAGCACCTAATTACTATGGTGACCTCAAGCTTGTTAAATATAAGAGAAAGTAAATTTGTTTCTGTACTTTGGAGGTGCACCCCGGGGAAGCACTGGCCCTGAAGTCGGTGGCCATGGGTAAAAGTCACGTCAAGACAAAACTACCCTCGGATAGCCTTCTAATTGCCTTTACAGGGCCCACACTTGGGCCGTTGGAGCTCAACACTGAGAATGAATCTCTCTTTTCTAGTTGTCTTTGTGCTAAGGCCTCCCCTCCCGAGGCAGCAGGAGAGACGAAGCCACAGTGCCTGTGTATGCGTGTGTGTGCATGTGTGCATGAGCCTGTAGAGATGTGCATGAAGTTTGTGCATGCGTGTGCGTGCACGTGTGGCTCAGGCCGGAGGTCAGAGGACCCCGAACACATAACTGCAGGTGAAGCCCCGTGTGTCCTGGGTAAAGAACAGAGCGCACACTGCAGAGAATAAAGGCAAAGGGATGCGGCTGTGGGCTAGATCCAGCCCAGGACAGGGGTCTCTGAGGGAGAGACCAGAGCTCACAGGACCCGCCACCGATCAGGCCCCAGGAGCAGCCCCAGGAGCCCAGGAAAGAGCTGGGCTGCCACAAGGGCTTGTGCTCGGGGCAGGGTTGTCCCCTCCGCATGTCGCCAGATTTGACAGGTGCTGCAAAGGCCACGGGGACACTTTGGCTGGGGTGTGTGAACAGAGTCACACCGGGAAGTGTTTCCTAGCCCGCCTTCCCATAGATGGAAACTGGGTCCAATTAAAGAACACAAGAGGAGGTTGGGTGAAAATGTAGCAAAACCGGTTAAACCAAAGTCAGATGGTGACTGATGGACTGAAGCAGGATTAAAATGAAAAGGTGGTTATTGAAAAAAGATGCCTAATTTTTAAACTAATGACGAAGTTAATTGGTGGGGCGGGGGGGCGTCTAAAACCTGAGAGTAAGTCAGCCAAGCAGGGAGTGGATCGGGGGACCCTGGGGAAACCCCCAGCCCCACCAGGAGCCAGGAGACCCCAACTCTGCTCACTCTCAGCAGAGGAAGTAAACAAGTTCAAAAAGAAAAGCTACAAGGAGGTCATAATTAAACCCCAAGCTGGCTCTTTGAAAACATTCCGTAAAATGAACAAGCCTCTTGCAAACATGATCAAGAAGAGCCAGCCGCCCTCCTTCCCCCGAAACCAGCCGAGATGGCTGGGGTCGAGGGTGTGCTGGGCCAGATGGCGGGAGGGCCTGTCCTCACGCCAAGGTCCCCTCAGTCCATGTCATTCTCACCTCTCCTTCCGCTGGAGACGGAGGCGGGGATTCTGCCCGCAGAGGAGCACTGAGACCCACGGAGGAGACCCGGGTCTGAGCAGAGAGTGAAAGGAGTAGATGGACCAGCGGGAAGAGGACGGCGGCGGCAGGGAACCGCGAGGGACGACCGTCCTGGCAAAGCGTGTCCACACCTCACCGGGGACGTTATCACCCCCAGCAGGTGGCTCGGGTCAGATCGACAACCCCAGGTCACGGGAACATGGGAACCTTTGCCAGCAGGTCCCCCGAGGCCGGCCCACCAGGAGGGGCTGGGGTGGTGGTGAGTGGGCTGGAGTGAAGTGGTGGAGGGTCTCTGCCACCGCCCAGCACGGGCCACCTGCACCATGGCCCTGACTGGCTCCGAATTGGGAGGCCCTAGAGGGCCCTGTAGCTGAGACCCCAGGCGACACCCCTTAACCACTGACTGCAGGGTCGGGATGCCAAGGAGGTGAAAGCAGGTGACGGGGTTCTGACGAATTTTATGAGGTGTGACCTGTGCAGTCAATAAGGACCCACCAGGAGGGCCGTGGTCAGGGATCTGAGCTCAGGAGATCCTTGCTTAGGGGGTCCATGCTTGAGTGACCACCCTCAGGAAGGCCCAGAATGGATTTGATGGTCTGCTCTCCCCACCTTCAATTGTTAGTGATTTTCAGGCAAGAACGCTTCATTTTCATTCTTCGCTGGTCCAGTGCGATGTGATGGCTTCTTCCTCACTCACAGATTGGCCGGGGCACAGGGCTTCTCTGGTGTGGAACGCAGGCGGGCGGGGGTCCTGTCCTTGTCGTGGGTGTCCCTGTGTGCAGGGCATCCTGGAAGGGGTGGCCGTCAACTAACCCTAACTCCCACCCCCAGCAGGTACCTCCCTTTTCTCTGGGCAAGTCTGCTCAACGGACAGCAGCTCCCGGGGGAAGGGGCAGGTCCCACCCCTCCTGGCTCACTCCCTGGCCCGTCTGGAGGGGATGCTCAGAGATGCCAGACGGGGCGTGGGTGAGGGCAGGGGGATCGAGGTCCTGGAGGGGGAGACGCCCACTGCGGTTTCCCCCTGGTGGAGGCAGATTGGGAGGGAGCTGAGGCCCAGCCCAGGCCCTGGGGACCCCCAGGCCCTGCCCAGGAGGACACTTTCTGGTAGTCAGTTCCTCCTCCGAGAGCCCCTCGGAGATGCAGGCAGACGTGCCTCGTTGGCATGCCGGGGCCCTCGCGGCTCGCTGCACGGCCAGCACCCAGAAACCTGATTTCAATATTATTATATTATTTAGAAGTCCCGCTTTCCTGTAAGCATGAGTTATTACCCGGGAATCAAAGCCCAAGTGGAGGAAAGTGACAAAAATCTGCTGTCTGCCAAACACATCTGCTGGGGAGATGGAGGATGGGAAACAACCGCCAAGGCCTCCTCCTGTAGACCGGCTTCGGGAGCGGATGAAACCGGTTTGGTAAACCCCCAGGGGGCATGGGTTACTCCTGAACATTCGGGGGAAAAAAAAGAAAATTTGTAATTGACGACAATGGCATTGCTGTTAGGGGCAGAGCTGGGACAGCAGAGGAGGTTACAGGGCTGAGACAGTCTTAGGTCTCAGGACAACCAGGTGTCCAGGTGTGTGCTCACTCATCCCTCCGCCCATGTCCATCCATCTACCCCTCCCCCCGCCTCATCCGTCCATCATCCATCCATCCAGGGGCCACAGGAGCACTCTGAACGCCCAGCCTGTGCTGGCGATTGGCACACACCGGGCTGGGGGTCACGCCGGAGATGTGCTAATACACAACAGAGGTCAGCAAACCTTTCTGCACAGGCAGCGCATTGGCCCCTTTGGTTTTCTCATCTATGCCCTGCGGGAAGGACACCGCGGGCTGGACGGGTGCCGGGAACCATGCGGCTTTACTGAGAGACTCGGGCATCGGCTGGATTTGTCCTCTGGTCCTCGTTTGCCTGAGTCTGCGGTAGAATAAACTAAAACATGTCTGACTCAAGAGCCCCAGGGTTGGCTCTGCCCTGCAGGGGAAACCCACACAAAACCCCAAGCACCAGGGCGTACGGGGCAGCTGAGGGCCAGAACAGAAGGCTTTGGAACTCCCTGGGGAGAAGCTTCTGTCCGGGCCTCCTGCAGGGAGGTGCAGGCAGGGCCTTGAGACCAAAGCCACTTGAAGGTTGATGTGCGTGACCGCGGCTTGTGGGAGGAAAAAGCAAGGCACACTGGTGGACCCGCAGGTGACCGTCCGACGGTGGGAAGGGGTGGCTGGCCGGTCAGCGCAGGGTTCTGGCCGGTCAGCGGGTCCTCCTGGGCTCTGGGCTGTCCCCTCACTCAGCAGCACAGGCCACCGTGGGGAAGCAGGTGCCGCTGAGGGGGCCCTGGCTGTGGGTGCGGCCGGGGGACTTGGGCAGCTGACCGTGTCCAGAGTGGGACGCCAGGTGGGGCGCAGGGGATGAGCTTCCCTTCTGGTGAGGAAGGACCACGCGGGCGCTGGCCAGGCCCAGGCCCTCGGGCTCTTTGATCAGAGCACCTTACTTCTTTCCATTCGACCCAACCTGTTCTGAGCTGGAAGTGAGAAAACTGCTGTGTGGCGTGAAGTTTAAAAACGATGCAGCAGGGCTTCCCTGGTGGCGCAGTGGTTGAGAGTCTGCCCGCCAATGCAGGGGACACGGGTTCGAGCCCTGGTCTGGGAAGATCCCACATGCCGCGGAGCAACTGGGCCCGTGAGCCACAACTACTGAGCCTGCGCGTCTGGAGCCTGTGCTGCGCAACAAGAGAGGCCGTGACAGTGAGAGGCCCGCGCACCGCGATGAAGAGTGACCCCCGCTTGCCGCAACTAGAGAAAGCCCTCGCACAGAAACGAAGACCCAACACAGCCATAAATAAATAAATAAATAAAAATTTAAAAACAAAAACAAAAACGATGCAGCAGGGAAGGAGCCAGTGGAGTGAGTGCATGGCCTTCCGGGGGGCAAGGTTGCAGCCAGGATGGGGAGGGGTCGCTAGTCTGCAGCTCACACTTGGGCCTTTGAAGTGGAAACCCTGTAAATAAATGCTGTCCCGGTTTCACCCCTCATATGGGTGATTGGATCCCTGGATCCCTGGGCCCTCGAATGAGGGTTCATCCCGGCTCAACTCCCACAGACGTTTAACTTGAAACAAGGGACCAGCTCATGCAGGGGTGGAAGATGGTCCCGGAACCAAGAGAGACAGTCCGTGTAAACACTTTGAAAAGCACAAAGTTGTAGCACACCTTTGTTAGGGTGCGTCAGTCTGATAATAATGACAATAGCGATGATGATTGTAACCTCAGGAAGAGGATTAACAACCACTAAGTCTTGTTTTCTTGACTCAGACTTGACCTTCCATCTACTCCATCCATCACTCTAGGTGGGATGGTCCGCACTGCCCCGACTCTGCAGCCGAAGACACACCTGGGCAGGTCTCCCCAGACCAGTTACGCCCCTGCTTACACCTCCTCCAGGGCTCCCCATGCACCCCCCACCGAAGCCCAGCCCCACAGCAAGGTAGCACGTGTTCTGTCCCTTGCACGCCCTCTACCGCAGGCCCCAGACAGAGCCCCGAACCTGGAATGCCCGTCTCCCCACTGCCGCCCTGACAAGAAGGCTCTGCTCCTCTAGACCTCATGGAGGGACCCCTCTCCTTGGAGGCTGTCCCTTGGCCTGACCCCCACCCTCTGCAGCCGACCTTGCCCTCTTGGGGCCTCACCTGGCCTTGCACTAAGTCTACCCCGGTCCCTGTGACACCTCCCTGCCCTTGTCCCTGCCTGTCCGCCCTGCCAGCCCATGAGCCCCGGGAGGCCGTGCGTGGGCAGTGACCCTGTCCGCCGAGCACCTCCTGGGGTCCCTGCTCAGAGCGGTCCCCGGCTCCATCCCCGCGCGCCAGGCACCACAGGCAGCTCACATCCAGGGATGGAGCCTCAGGGGCTCAGCGGAGAGAGGTGGGCCTGGGATGGAGCCTTGACCTCTCTGAGCTGTTGATCACCCGCCACCTCCTCAGTCTCCCCACGCGGAGGGCATCTGATCGACACCTGTGTGACGAACAGACGGGGGTAGAGAGAGGCCACCTTCCCGGCTGGGAGACCCGGTGCTGAGAGAAGCGCGCACGCACTTGACCTCCAGGGTCCCCGCGAGGCCACTGTCCACTGCTGTCTGCGCTCCATCCATCTGGGGGAGGAGGGGGGACACTTTACCGTCCAACTTCCTGGCAGCTACTGCAGCTGTGGGGACCAAATTGGCTGTTCATTCTGTGGCCAAAATCCCAGTTAAGCCACGCCACCGCCGCGGGCATTACACGCAGAACACGCCTCATCTTTGCATGCCCGCAAGTCCGTCTCCGTGGACTGAATTCAAAGGCAAAATGTGGGAAACCGGGTCCATTGTGAACTTTTCCATCTTCAGAGCGAAGCTGCCGGCCATGGAGGAGACGCCCGGGCCAGCGGGGGCTCCGGATCCGGAGGGTCCTCCCCAGCCAGGGCTCGGGGCCTCGGGGACGGTGCCTGGTTAATTAGGCCAGGGGTGTTTCTGTCCCTGGTGCGGCTCACCTGCCCGCTTTGGATGGTCACCCCCCAAACTCGATCAAGTCGAGTGGGGACAACTTTTAATGGGGCCACAGGCGCCTTGATTGACATTGTCCCTGCAATGACGGGGGTTTTAGGGCTCCCAGCTGCCGGACGCTTACCATTGATTTTCTTGGCGTGCAAATGCATCCGAGCTCATTTCAGTCCTGTCCGTGAGCTAGAGAAATTCCCCATTTCAGATAAACAGTTTAAGCAAGAGAAAATGGCTAAGCGTGAGCTTTATGTAACAACCATTAAGATAATTTGAAGCTCCGTTTTGATTCAGGGCACAATATTCTCTTGAAAAGAGACATTCTCTGCTTTCTTGAGCATTTCCAAAAGACTGAGAATTAAATCTCTTCCCCAATAAAAATAAAAAGCCTGGTTTTCCAACTCAATATTAAAATTTAGCTGAGGCAGGAAACAGTCTTTCAAATTATACAGGAGTCTCATTAACACACAGATTTTACGTAATGAAAACTGCTGACATTTATGGGGAGTTTAATATTTACCAGGCACCAGCGTTAAGACAGAGGTTACTGTGACCCCACTCTACAGGGGAGGGCGCTGAGGCAGAGTGGGGTGCGGGGCTCGCCCGTCACTCATCTGGTAAGTGACACTGTCGGGGTTTGCCAGTGGGCAGCCTCCGTGTCTGCCAGACAGGGGACCCTCAGTGGAGCCCAGGCAGGGGGAGGTTGGAGCCCCCCAGGTGTGTTCTCTGGAGGTGGGAGCAGCAAAGGGAAGATGTGGGGTGAGGAAGTCTCGCCAGCTCACCAGCAGGGTCACTCTCCTGTGTCACCCTGTGTCCCAGGCCACCTTTGAAACACGCAACCCTGACCCCATCCCCACTGACCCTCCAAAACCCCCCCCAGGACCTGGCAGAGGTCCAGCTCCCTAGCAGGTGTCCAGAGCACCTGGGACTGGCCAGCTCACATCTCCAGCAACTTCCCATCCAGCCTGGAAGCGCCTGTGACCCCAGATTCCTGTGGCCGCCACACTTGGCGGCCCTGCTTCACCTTTACGTGGGGCCTGGAAGCCCTCCCGGGACCCTCCAGCCTGGAGGGCACCCACTGGTCCTTGAGCGCCCTGCATGGAAGCCTTCCTCCCCCACCCCTCTCCTCCTCCTGTCTTGGACGCGCTTTCATTGTCGCCCACTCCAACCTGGGTGGCCTCTTCTGCCCCAGCTCTGCCTACAGCTCTAGATGGAGCCCTCCTGGGGGCAGGGCTGCTTCCCCTTCCGACCTGTAGCCCAGAGGCCTGGCGGGCGGCTGTGGAGCGGGCCTCGGACCTCTCATCCGCTCCAACGCACCCATGCTGGTCCAGGCTACTCCTGGAGGAGATGATTCTTTCCGCGTTGGATGGTCTCGCAACCCTGCGGGAAGGCAGCCGCCCAGAGATTACAGGCTTATCCTGGACTTGCGTCCATCCCACTGGTCTAATGTCCTCCAGGCTCCGTCACTTTGGAGTTACTCCTCCCACTTTGTTCTTCTTTCTCCAGGTTGTCGTGGCTATTCTGTGCCCCTTGCATTTCCGGATGAATTTTAGAATTTCTAAAATTCATTAATTTTACAAAGGTTATTAATTTCTACAAAGAAGTTGCTAGGATCCCATTCAGGGACCCAGGTCCATCCGGGATCACGTCTGCCTGGTAGAGGCTGGGTCTACCTGTGGGAAGTGCGGAGCCTGCTCGGGCCCATCCACAGTCCCCTGGGGTTCAGACTAGGTAGATGCCTCCAACAGCCCATTGAGCGGTGTGTGTGTGTGTCTGTGTGTGTGCACGTGGGTGTGCATGGTTTTCTGGGAGGGCACCCAGAGGGCCAGAACCGTCGTGAGCTCTGGCATCAGCCAGCCAGGGCTGGAATCCGGCTGTGAGACTAAACCCAATTTACTTAACCACTCTGAGCCTCAGTGTTCCTAATCTGTAAGATGGGAAGAATGAGGTTGCTCTAAGGATCAGATATGATGCTCTGTGTCGAGTGCAGACGTAGAGAAACACTCGGGATCCATAGCTGCTATTACTGTTAGGATGTTAATTGTTTGCTGCTGTGGGTATACATGATCCTCAGAGACGAGCAGAGGGGCTCCAGGGACCCCATCTCCAGCAGCCGCTGCGCTGACCCAGGAAGGCGGACCCACCGGCTCTGAGCAACCCCCTCTGCAGGACAGTCCTAACTCCACTGTGGGGGGCGGCGGGGAAGTTGTCGCAAATGTCCTGAGTCCCCAGGGTGCCTGGAGAGTCCAGGTGGCGGATCTGAAGAGGCGCCCGCAGGATGAGGCATCAGATGGGGCAGGATTGAGTTCCTCCAAGTCCCCTCCAGACCCAGAGATTCTGGGGCTTTACGCTCTGGAACATGACATCTGGCCTGGTGAATTCTACTCCGGCAGCATGATTAAATTTGCACGTTCCTAATCGTCGCAACATCTGTTCAGCTGCTTCCTTGTACTTTGCCGGCTCTCCTCATCTACCAAACTCTCAACCCTTTGGTGTTGGTGAGTGACTCCAGGCTTTGCACTGGGGCTGGTCCCTCCTGGAGCTCCTGGTGCAGCTGCCCGCCTGGGTCCCCCTCCCTGGGAAGGCAGTCTGGAGCCCTACACAGAGCCTGAGCTGTCAAGTCAGACTGGCCTGGGCGGGAATCGGGGCTCCGCCTCTCTGGAGCTGCTCCTAACCTCCCTGGACCTCTATTTCCCCACCTGTAAAATGGGTTAACGATGGCACTTGGGCTGCAGGGCCGAGGTCAGAAAAGGTACCACGTGTCTGCACGTAGTAGGTGCTCAGTTCATGTTTACAGGAAGGAGTTCAGGCAGAGGCCTGGGGTGCAGGAATCTGGAGGGGCAGGAAACCTGCTTGAGGAGGGGGCTCCAGAGGTGAGGGATATGGGATTAGTGGGGGGAGGGGTCTGCAGTGGGAAGTAACTAGATGCTCCTTCTGTGAGCCGGCGCCCCTCAGCATTGCCATGGAGATGGGCTCCGTCAGGAGCCACCTGACAAACAAACGCCCCCACCAGGAGCAGACCCTGCTCTGGGCGCTGGTTCTGTTTTTACTGTTTCTGGCTCTATTTTAAGCTAATATTTACTGAGCACTTCTTGGGGGTCAGGTGTGCCCTGGGCTGTGCCCATGATCCTTGTCATCCCCATTTTACAGGTGAGGAAACTGAGGCTGTGTAGTTTGTGGAATGTGCCCAGGGCAGCAGGAAACTGGGGCGAGTGGAGCGGGGCCGGGGCTGAGAAGAAGGATGAGGCCACCTCCAGGGGCTGGGCAGCGGGGCCACGGGGCCCTGGAGGGGACACTGAGGAATCACTGAGGGGTCCTGTCCGGACTCTGCCCCGACTCACCGTGTTGCGCCCCCAGGCCTGCTGGGAGGACAGCGGACTTCCGAGTGCACGTGGCCCAGGGCCTGGGATCCTCTGGCAACGGGGCCTCGAGTCTCTGGGTTGATCACATGGCCGGTGGGCGATCCCCCAGTGCCAGGCAGACAGGACAGAGCCCGGGCCACGAGGAGGGCGGGAGGGATGCCTAGTGCCCGGGAGGTCAGCCCTGGCTCCTCTACAGATTGTCCCGTGGATTTGATGCCCGGCCACCCCGGGATGGGCACCCACACAAGGCCCTGCTGGAATGTTCCAGTGCAGCAAGCGGCCCTGAGTGTCCTGAGAGCAAGGACCCACACCCCCTGGCCGGGCTGGGCAGGGAGGGAGGAAGAAGAGGAGCCCGGGGCCGGAGGGCAGGACATGACAGGGGAGGGGGAGCAGCCTGGAGGAAAGAGACAGAAAGTACTGCATATGCGCTGCACGGTGCTGCTATTTTCCGCAGCCCTGGACCTGGGGCCCATCTGGACTCAGCGTCAGGTCAGTACCTGGGGGTGAGGCAAGCCGGTGGCTCTCTGCTCCTCTCCCAGTGACACCAGCCTGGAATGGGGGTCCTGCGTCCCACCCGATCTGATTCTCACCTCACCCCCGAGGACACCACAGCTGATCTGGGGTCCCCAGTTTGATTGAGAAGACAAGTCACATCCCGTGAAGAGAAGCCTGGGCTCCCCAGGAAGCAGAGGTTCAGGGTGATGGGGGGGAGGAGGGACGGGATGAGGGAGGGGGGGGACGGGATGAGGGAGGGGAGGGGGGACGGGATGAGGGAGGGGAGGAGGGGACGGGATGAGGGAGGGGAGGGGGGACGGGATGAGGGAGGGGAGGGGGACGGGATGAGGGAGGGGAGGGGGGACGGGATGGGGGGGGAGGAGGGACGGGATGAGGGAGGGGAGGAGGGACGGGATGAGGGGGGGAGGAGGGACGCTTCTGTGCCCCTCGTCCCACTAGACGCCTCCTCTGGTTCCCACGATGGGTCTCCCCCTCACGCCTAGGGCCCTGTGGACCATGCCGCCCCTGAGCCTGTAACTTGTCCCACTGGCCTCTGGGCTGCAAACCGGAATGTCCTCCCAGTCCAGCCTCTCACCTCGGGCCGAGGTCAGACACTGGGACCTGGATGACCCGGAAGTCCTTCCCAGGGTGGGGTCACTGAGACACGTCCTTCCTGGGCTCCCTGCTCCCCTTTTCCCAGCCGGGCCTGAGGTCAGCTATGGGTGTGGGGAGGTCTGGGGATCCCAGGAGGCAGTGAGGGATGAGCAGAAAGGAGCAGGACACCTGGCTCAGGGCTGACCCCTCACTGGTCCCCGAGCCTGGAGGAGGGCGGGAGCTCTGATCTGCAGCAGCTCCAGACTGTCACCCCCGGCCTCAGTGTCCCCATCCATGAGGGGCCTTGCGGAGCATCAGGCCTGCGTTCAGGCCCTAAGAGCTCCCCGAGATCTGGGATGGATGCGGGTGGGCAGGGGGACGCCTAAAGCCAGGGGTCTTGGGATTGTGCCCCACCACGGCGTCTCTGTGTCATCCTGTCCTGTTAGAGTTCCAGACAAAAACAGCAAGAACGACACAGTCCCACTGGATTTCCTGGGCACCTGCCCTTTTAGGTTCACTGGACCGGCGAGGCCAGACTCAGCCCCGGGCTCTCCCTGGCCCCCAGCTCTGCCCCCTGCTCCCTGGGGAGGGTGTGGGGTCTGCTCCCGGCCCAGCCAGCAGACCCTCTGAGGGCCCTGGTCTCCCCGGGCAGGCTGGGGCTCAGAGGTCAAGTGTATCTATGCGGCGCGCGCAGCCCCCGGAGGCCACTCTTATCTGCAGCCACAGCCCCCGATGGAAGTGAGATGCCACAGAAAAGGTCGTCACCTCCTGCCCCGAGCCCACGTCCCTCCCCCTAAATAATTTAGACAAACACACATCCCTGTCACGATGGCTTCCCAGCTCTTTTAATCAAAACCAGAGAAGAGGAGGCGGCCAGGAGCCATCTGACTCAGGCAAGACGTGTAATGTATGCGCCGAGCGGTTCCCCTCGAGCCGCCGCGGAACCAGAGCAACTCAGCCCCGACCTGACGAAAGTTAGAGTGACTCTTGGCTCTTCCCCTTATAAATAAGGATCTGACTGTGGTTCCGGCCGAGCTGTTTGCTCAGTAGACTTCTGTGTAGCTGGCTTGCGGTTTGGGGACCACGTTTCCGTCCTGCGGCAGAAGCACTCGTCTGGGCTGTGAGAGCTGGTCAGGCCTGGGCGGTCATTTATGGAGCCCTCCTCTCTGAGACGGGGGACGATGACGTCCCGTGCCTCCCGGAAGGAATCCTGGGAGATGCTGAGGTGCCGAAGGGGATGGCGGGACCGAAGGTGGGGGGCTGCTCCTCCCTCTGGGGCCGGGGTCTCCTCGCCCCAGGCTGGTGGTTTCTCAACAAGGGGGCGTGAGTGGTGGCAGGGTAGAGCGTGGCTCGGTCTGCACTTCCTCAGAGTTCCGTGCACGGGATGCCGGGGTCATCTGCCCTCCACACGGGGACCGCGTTCTCTCTTGTTTTCTGACCTCTGATCGTTGCTGATGGGAAGGCGGCCTTTGGTTTGACCTCACCAGTGTCTCCGTTTGGGGGCTTCAGGATGTGCTTGCTCATGCTTTACCCGCTCGGCCCGCCATATGCCTTCTATTTTTAATCTGAGGACTCCTGTGTTTCACCCTTCTGGAAAACTCCATCATCCTCTGAGAATTGGCCCCTGGGTTCTCTTTTCTCACCAGAAGCACGGCTTCTGGCTCTGTACTGAGTTCCCCCAACACTAGCCTGCATGCTGCTTAGTGCCCGCCGTTGCCCCATCTCTTTAGCCTGCTCTGCTTCTGGGAAATCGCTCCTGGGAAAAGGCGAGGATGTGGAGAAACGGGAACACTTGGGCACTGTTGGTGGGAATGTAAACTGGTGCGGCCACTGTGGAAAACAGTATGGATGTTCCTCAAAAAATTAGAAACAGAATTAACGTAAGACTTAGCAATTCACTTCTGCATATACACTCAAAAGAATTAAAAGCAGAATCTCGAAGAGATATTTGTGCAGTCCTGTTCATCACAGCATTATTCACAATAACTAAAAGTGGAAGCAATCTGGGTCCATCGACCAAGAAATGGATAAACAAAATGTGATATATACAGACAGTGGAATATTATTCAGACTTAAAAAGGAAGGACATTCTAACACATGATACAATATGGATGAACCTCGAGGACATTATTCTCAGTGAAATAAGTCAATCACTAAAAGACAAAACTGTGTGATTCCACTTACATGAGGTATTTATAGTAGTAAAAATCACAGAGATGTAATGGTGGGTGCCGGGAGCAGGGGCCGGGGAGGGGAGTTAGTGCTTCATGGGGATAGAGTTTCAGTTTTACAAGAAGAGGAGTTCTGGAGATGACGGTGGTGATGGCTGTATGACAATGTGATGCACTTAATGCCACTGACTGTCAGTTTAAAATGGTTAAGATGGTAAGTGTTATGTTATGTGTGTATTTTAGCACAATGAAAAAACTTGAAAAAAAAGTTCAGCAAAAACTTAAAGAACTTGGAGCCATTTCATTTTAACTATATATTTAAATTTCAGACAGTACAGATCACCTCCTTCTTATAAAAGAGGAGGAAATTCCCATTTTTATATTTGCTCTCATCTTCCCACTCACCATACTTTAATGTTTGTCAGTCATTTTATTTTTTTTTACTTTGTCAAGATTATTTTGTTCTGTAACTATAATGCTCTGATTATTTGGCTCTATATTTAAAAAAACATAACTCTCACCACTTCTATTCCAGATTTTTCTTTGAGTATTCTTTCGATTGGCTAGATTTTTGTGAAATTATTTGAATATTTTTAACCACAAGAAGAGCCTACGGGTGTTACATTAGGTGAGTTCTTCCATGCTTGACACTATTTGCTTGCTGTCCCAGCCTATGAAGCAATTCTTGGGCTACCCTTTCCTTCTTGCAGAGTTTTTTAAAAAGACATTTACAGTCTGTAAAGCTGAATCTCTTGCATCAGATTAAGGCAGAAAAGAATCATCAGCACAGCCCACCCTGTTCTCACTAAGCCCATCCTTGCCCTTCGTCCAGAGGAAGGAACCCTCGTCTCTGATACAGCGGAGCATGGATTCCTATTGGCAGTGTTGTCACCTCAGTCACATTCCTACTGGAACTAAATCGTGGCATTGGCCATGACAGTGACGTCTTGCACGTGTAGGGAAAGAGGGAAATGACCTCTTTACATGGGGCACCTGTAGCTGCTCCAGCCCTCCCCTCCGAGGCTGGCCAGGAGCCTGTGTCAGCTGCTCTAAGGTCCTTCCACACCTGCCCACGTTCCCCTCACCCTCCGCCAGCACCACAGCTGGCCTAGCTGGGTCACCAACGCTCCATCGCCTCTGTTCTGTGGCCTCTGTGGACCTGTCTACACTGGGTGATGAGTTTTCTTTTGTCCTTTATTCCCGAATGGGGGTGCCCTAAGAGGACCCCCAGTGAATCCCCTGGGTTCCAGCCAGAGTGCTTCTGGCTGCCTTGGTCTCCTGACCAGCGTCTCCTTGATAACCATGGTCGGCACCCCAGGCAGGAGGGGAATGCTTTCTCTGTCTGCTGGCCTCATGTTACAGCAGGAGAGGCCAGAGGGAGATGCCAGCTTCCAGGTTAAGGGAACCACACTGTGCTCCCTGCAGGAAACATCCTTCCCCGGGAAATTGGAATTGTCAGGTCCACCAAGCCCAAAGCCCTGGGGATAGGCAGTGGCGCTCTGTAAGTGGGTTACCTGGAGTAACAGCGAGAGGGCCACTCTCATCTCCACACCTTGGCTTCCAATCGTGTGTGAGGAATTGCAGGAAATGACACCTGCTATTGGCCGCTGGTTTAAAACACAGGCCACCTCCCCAGGGCAGTGTACTAATGGTTCCGGGAGTGAGTCTGCAGTCGGCCTTTCTGCTCTTCTGTCAGGCCAGCCGTGTCCGGGCGATGGTGTGTGTGTTGGACCAGTGAAATCCATGGACATAAGCCCATAGCTGCATCTCTTCCAGAGATTAGATCGAGTTCCTTGGTCGAATGGGAAACCGCGGCAGTGAATAGGGCTTTCTCCAGGACCACGGAGAGCGGCACTGGCAAAAGCATTGAGATTGGGGAGCCCACCCCCATGTCTGTCCCCAGGAGGACGCTGGTGGCTGAGGACAGGGCCGCGAATCCACTGGTGCAGGGGGCAGAGTTACAGGTGCAGCTTCATCGTAATCTTTCCCCAACCCCTCATTCTGGAAGGATCTCATGGAATCACCCTACCACCATGGGGCCCCAGGGATGGTGCCGCGTTCGAGGGTCAGGGCTGGCCTCTGACAGGTTGTTGGCAGACAGAACCTACGGCAGTGCTGTGGCCAGACTGGCCGTGGCGAGGGGGGCCCAGGTCGCTGGGCCCCGGCACAGCTTCCCACATCGCTGCCCCCTGCACACCCCCTCACCCTTGGCTCCCGTGCCGTTTCCCAGCCAACCCTGCCAGGCGGACTGCAGGCCTAGTGAGGCCGAGCTCCAAACTTTTCAAGAGAAGGCAGAAACTTGGATGGGTGGGAAAGTGTCCTGGTTTTAAAATATTGATTACTAAGCCAAGAGTCTGTCATACAGAGTGAGGTAAGCCAGAAAGAGAAAAACAAATATCGTATATTAACGCATATATGTGGAATCTAGAAAAACGGTACAGGTGAACCTGTCTGCAGGGCAGGAATAGAGACGCAGATGTAGAGAACGGACGTGTGGACACGGGGGGAAGGGGAGGGTGGGACGAATTGGGAGATTAGGATTGACATATACACAGTACCGTGCGTAAAATAGATAGCTAGTGGGAACATGCTATAAAGCTCAGCTCGGTGCTCTGTGACGATCTAGATGGGTGGGATGGGATGGGGGTGGGGAGGGAGGTCCGAGAGGGAGGGGATATAAGTATACATGTAGCTGATTCATTTCATTGGACGGCAGAAACTAACACAACATTGTGAAGCAATTATACTCCAATAAAAAAACACGGAAGTCACAAACTGAAAAAACAAAACAAAACAAATAACACACACCTTATATCAATCAAAAAACAAAACCACATGAGGGGCTAAGGTTGAGGTGTGGGAGGGGTCCCACTGCTTGGCTGTGGCCAGCTTAGCTCTCTCTGCTTGGTCATGGGATTGATAAAAGACTGTGGCCATCGGGCCCAAGTGCTCATTGATTTTTCTGTTCTGTGTGATCTGAATGATGGGAACGGTCTGATGTCCACACTACTGGGGGACAGCTGGGACTGCATAGCTGACTTCCCGTGTCGCCATGGTTCTGTCACGGGCCCCGTGGCCCCCACGCACACCCGGAGGATGGAGGACCACCCCCCTGGCCTCCCCAGTGGTCAGGGCACACAGGACACAGGAACACTGGAGCCTAGGTTTCGGGGTTGGTGGCCGCAGTGGGGGTGGGAGGAGGAGAGGCTGGGTGACCACCTCCACCTGGGTCCCCAGTGCTCTGGTGGAGGAAGAACAGGTGACTTGGGGGCACCTCTTGGGATGCATCTGACCAGCTGTCTGAACCCAGGAAAGCCCCCAGGGAGAGTGGGGGCCAATGCTGTCCTGTGGGTTGGGATCAGGGAGTGGGTGGTGGCAGTGGATGCAGGCGGCGGGCTCTCAGGTGGAAGGGGCTGGGATGAGAGCCCCCCGCGGGTGGTCCTTCTCCCGCTGCTTCCTTCTGCTGAGGGTCAGGCACCCTTCACAGATGGCCCCGTAACAGGGCATCAGCCGCCCGAAAGTTCACCCGCAGAATAGGAATCTACGTAGCCATAGATAACAAGCATCGTTTTAAGGGATATTGGAGAGTGTGAAAAAATGTCGCTGACGTTCTGAAATCCTGGAATCCTGGTTAATAAAAACTATGCAACAGATGCGACCATCAGGGCTTTATCACTGGTAGAAAAAAAATGAGAAACAACCTGCGTGTCTAACACTGGGGAATAATTCAGAAAAATTCAGCACCATCCGTAGCTTGGAATTCTATGGTTCAAAATCGTGCTTCTAAGGACACTGATGCCATGGGGAAGGTGCCCTCCAGCAGCATTTCATGCGATTGTCTATGTGACTGTGTACTTCTTGTGTTAACCATGTGAAATTATTAATTTGAAGAGGTTATTTTAAACCCCCAAACTTGACAAACCTGCAGGACGTGGTGTGAAATCTGGCTGTGCTTCTCTCTTCGGAGAGACCGAGGCAAATTCACCGGGGACTGGGCCGTTTTTATTCCCTAAAACCTATCCTATCTTCTGTCACGTGGGAACTGAATGGGAGGGAAGAACTGGTTCGGGGAAGTGGACTCTGGAGATCTAGATGCAGGGACGACGGCTCTGCCCTGCTCAGGGAAGATGGGTCAGGAGCTGCCCGGCGGCCTGTTTTTTGGGCTCCTGGGAAAGGCACAGCGATTCGGATTTGGGTTCAGAGTGGAGGTCCTTCCCTGCCCGGGGATCCTGCCTGGCCCTGGAGTGCAGGGCAGCTGGGCTGGGTAGACAGAGATGTGAAGAATGCGCGGGGGCCCCCGCACCCCAGTCTGCATCGAGTACCCAGGAAACATCACTCTGCACCGGCTCTGCCCAGGTCTGGGGATGGCAAGTCTCGGCCCTGAGCCCAGGGACCCCAGGGGGCCTGTCCCTGCATGGTGGAGGGTCCTGGGCCTTTGGAACCACAGAGGATGCTGGTGTCTGTGGGCTGTGTGCTTTCTGAGGAAGGAGTCATAGGATTTGTCAGTAAGTCAAGGGGACCCTAGGACCCCCAAGACAATTGCCGTCCCTTCTCTTGTGCCCCCAGCGGGTGACTCAGCCCGGCCCTCATTGCTCCAAGGCTGGAGCAAGAGGGAGGTGTAGGCAGGTGCTGGCGGGGCCACTGCCTGGAGGAGGGGGCATGCGGCAGGTGACGGATGGGAAGCTTCTTCACCGATGTGGCAAAACCACAGCTTGCGGAAGAGCTTCCCAAAGATGCGGGCTGCCTGCCGGGCTCCTGGCTGAGGAACATCACTGGCTGAGCCCGGCACCACCCTCGGGACACTCAGCACCCACTCTTAGCATCTTGCACTTCCTTCTAGGCCTTACGTGTCGTCACATAGAAGGATGTGCACGTCTAAGTTCTGGAGAGCATTTTGCTC
Source organism: Eschrichtius robustus (assembly GCF_028021215.1). Classification (NCBI taxonomy): domain Eukaryota; kingdom Metazoa; phylum Chordata; class Mammalia; order Artiodactyla; family Eschrichtiidae; genus Eschrichtius; species Eschrichtius robustus. The sequence goes on along the minus strand of NC_090827.1, from coordinate 150,059,066 downwards.
TTTGCCCTACCTCTGTGCCACGTTACGTGATGGTGGAACATGGTCGTAATTATCGTCCGCTCAGCGGGTTCCATTGCAGGCCCTGCTGTCATTTATTCACCGGCCCCATGGTCACTGATCTTCCAAAGCTGCGCTGCCTGTCCCTATAGCTACACCTTTTCCTGCATCCTTAAGGACCTCTTTAGGGTCAACTCCCAGGAGTGGCCCGGCCAGGTGGGCATCTTTCCAAGCCTGAGGTGCACTTCTCCACAGGCCCTGCAGAAGGTGTCTGTGGGGACCACTTACTGGTTGTGAATGCAAAGATTTGGGGGATTTTAAGCAAGGGGTGACATGGTCTGATCTGCCTTTTAAAGGATCCCCCTGGCTGCTGAACTGGACCAAGCTTTGGGCAGAATGGAAGCAGCGGAACCACCTAGGAGATGGCTGCAGCACTCTGGCCAGAGAGGCTGTACCTGGGCCGGGACGAGGGTCAGGACAGCAGGTGGTGAGGAGGAGGGATGGGATTCCAAACGTGCTTTGAAACAGAGCCAACAGGATCTGCTGACCATGTGGCAGAGGTGGGTGTGAGGTGGGAGGTCCCAGGTGACTGTGGCCACGAAACTGATGCCACAGAGCCACACGGTACCTCCCTAAGGGCGGGTCATACTTCCCACTGTGGAAGTTGGACAAGGTCATGGGATCTGTGGCCAGGGACATGGCTGGAGGGACACACACATGTCCCTCTGGGCAGCAGCTGCATGAGCCAGCTCATGGTGAAGGCTGCCGGCCCAGGTTCTCTCGTGAAGCGACAAACAGACGGGAACACGAGCCGAGCTCTTATTTTAAGCTGTTGTGATGCTTGTGGTTTGTTGGCACCACAAGCAACCCAGCAGCTTGGGACACAACAGCCTTGGATCCTGGCTGACGCAGGCTCCAAGGTTTCTGGTCTGAGCCAGGGCAGGATGGGGTCGCCAGTGACTGAAAAAGCTAAGATGGGTGTAGGGGGCGTAGGTTGGGGGTGGGGGGGCGGGCGAGATCTGGAGCTCCGTTGATGTCAGGGGAGAGCTGGCGTCAGGGCTGGGATTTGGGGAGAGGTCCAGGCCACGGGTTCCCTGCATGTAGAAGCTATTTCAAGCCATAGTAGTCACACTGGCTGACACAAGCTCATGGCTCATATGTCTGGCTCTTTTCTAAGGGTTTTACACGTGCAGTAAGTCCCCTACATACGAACCTTTAAGTTGAGAACTTTCAAAGATGTGAACGTGCATTCTATCAACGTCAGGCGTGAGTGAAATTGCAGCTTGCTTTCCATCTCCTATTGCTGACAATCCTTCAACTCTACCATCTCCCACCTTCTTTCCCTCCTCCAGTCAGTAACTCTCCTGGCCTGTTCACTCGATGCCAGCCCCTGGATGCCAGCTGTTGTACTGTACTACCGTACTTTTCAAGGTACTGTATGGTAAGATTAAAAATGTTTTCTTTATTTTTTCTGTTTGTTTTTAATGTATTATTTGGTGAAAAGTATTCTAAACCTATTACAGTACAGTACTATATAGCTGATTGTGTTAGTTGGGTACCTAGGCTAACTTTGTTGGACTTAACGGACAAATGGAACTTACGAATGTGCTCTCGGAACGGAACTTGTTCGTATGTAGGGGACTTACTGTATTAACTTTGCGTCCTCGGGTGAGGCACAGCGAGGTTAAGTGAGACCGCCGAGGTCCCCAGCTCCTCAGCTGTGGTGTGGGATTGACGTCGGCGTCCTTGCATGGAACTCCTCCACGTCCGACACGAGACCAGTGCAGAGGGTGGTCCCCAGCCCTGCCTGCCTGTGTTGTCCCAGTGGGCGGCTAGGGTGGGAGTGGACCACACTGCCCAGGGGATCCAGGCCCACCTGCCACCTGCCTGTGCGGCCAGGATCCAGGGGCCTTGCCTGAGCCTCTTTCTCCTTTGGATCTCCAGTGCCCACGGCAGGAGTCCACGCTTCTGCATCGACTGTTCAATAGTTATAAGGGCTTTTCCGACTTCACTGTGGGGGGAGACAGAGCTCCCATAGGCAAAGCGATTAACCAAGAGATGCCAGACGGAGGCCCTGCGCTTCTTTCAAGAGTTGGCTTCAAGGCTTGCACTTAAGTTGGTTATTCCTCGAGATAATAAAGGAACAGGTGTTTCCAACCCACTCGAAAAATAATGTGAGTATTTGAGTGATGCGAGTATTTGCACACTGCCTCTGGTATGAGTAACCTGTTTGCCTTTATCTCCAGGGCCCCGGTGCCCAGCGCACGTCAGCATCTACCCCGCTGATGGGCAGGGGCGTTCCTGAGCCCCCGCCTGGGTTTGCTCAGCCACAAGCTCCCTTTCTCGCTGGGTGAGCTGGGGCAGACCATTTTGCTCCTGCATGGCCTCGCCCCCAAAATGATGATCCCTTTATAAACTCTGGGATGATTAAGTAAAAAGCTGTGTTGAAAGCATCGGCACAAAGTAGGTGCTAAGCCAAGGCTTTTGGGAAGATTAGACACCTGCTCAAGGTGTGTCGGACGATGGGGTGCAAACGGGCATCCCCGGGAGCTGGTGATGTGTGATTTACACTCCCTCCAGCGGAGTCTGAGGCCTCGGCCCTCCCAATTGCCTGTCTTACCTTTTGCTACCTGGCAGGTCTCAGGTGGAGATGGTACTTCCCTGTGCTATTTTGCATTTCCTAATTTGTGTAAGGGGTGTGCGCATAATAGGTAAACGTTTATTTGTCATTTGTATCTCCTCTTATTTTTTTTGTGGAACCATCAGATATTTTATTGTTAATAGATTTGGAGTTGTATAAAAGCATGTGTTTAGTAAATCAATGGAATTACGAGTTCTGTGCATGTTGGTGAACCATTTTTGTCGTTTTCTTTTTTGGCACAAAGGTTATTCCCAGCAGTGGTTTCAAATAGCTTCAAGAAGAAAGTACCTTTAGGGCTTCAACTAATATTTCCTATACAAACATACAGCAACTGAAAGGACACTATGTGGGAAAGTGCCATGAAAGATAGTAGATAGATTCGATGGATAGACACATAGATGATAGATACATAGATAAGATGGATAGATAGACATTACCTCTTCTGTGCAGTCCCTTTTCCTGCTTTTATCCACTTTTCCATCCTGTCACTGTAATTTTCTTGTTGGTTTGTGAGAGCTCTTTATATGTTCTGGCTATGAATCCTGCACTGAGTTCTGTGGACTGCTGTGAGTGAGTGGCTTTTCTTGTCACTTTCTTTTCTGGTGCCTTGTTTTGTTTTCACCAAAGTCGCTTGAATCCATTTTGCATCGAAATGTCGATTCCTCTTCATTTACTTGTAAATATTTCAATATGTGTTTTTTTTTTTAATACACGGAGAATATATGCTGGATTTTAATAAACAGAATTTATTACCTAATGGAGCTAAATTGATGAACCATTTTGCTGTGGCTAGTGGCTTATATGAAATCTCTACCCACTCTGAGGTTATGAAAATGGCTTTCATTTATTCTCGTTAAGTTTTAAAGTTTTGCCTTTCATATTGAAATCTTTAAACTGCCTAGATTTGAATTTTTTGGTGTCTGTTGTGAAGAAGGAAACCAATTCATTATTTCCCACACAGATGGTCATTTTCTCAGTACCATTTATGAAGGGGGTCCACCTTCCCCACACAGACTGGCAACCCACCACTGCCACAGACATTTCTACATGTGGCTGGATCTCTTATGGAGGCTCCACCCCCTTCCATTGGCCATTTTGCCCATCCCTGCTCAAAACCACCTTCTTTTAAAATATTATAACATTCCTTCTCCATGAAGTGTGATATGATCTGTATATTTTTCTTAGGTGCCTCTTGTCAGGTTGAGGAAATTTCCCATCTATTCTTAGTTTGATAAGAGTGTTTATGATGAATAGAGGTTGAATTTTTGTATATTCACTTACTTTTCTGGATCTATTGAAATGATCTTATCAATTTTCTTTTTTAGTCCATTGAAGTGGTGCATTACACTGAATGGGTTTCAAATGTTGGACTAACTTAACATTCTTGAATAAAACCACTTAGTCATGAAGTTTTACCATATATGCTTCACCATTTATCCTGGATTCCATTTACTAATATTCTGTTATAAATTTTTGTGTCTATATACATGAGGGATACTAGTAGTTTTCTTTTCTTGTAATATCTTTGCCTGGTTTTGGTACCGGGTATCATAAAACAAGTTGGAAAGTGTTATTCGTATCAGTGTGGATTCATGGATATTGGGTTATAATCCAGTACCACTTTGTTTTTGCTCAAATTTTTCCAGGTTTGGCCATTGGGAACTCATTCAGTTGGCTCCTGTGTCCCTCTGAAATAACGCCTTCATTGTGTGCTTGTCTGTAGTCTTTTACTGAGCACGTTCTTATTTTCTGACACGATAAGATCCTGGACCAGTGCTAGAATCAGCCATTTCTCTGAGGAGCCCTGGTTCCTTTTATGGAGATGGTACTGGAAACCAAGAATGGGGCAGTAGGTGCTTGTTGATACTGGGGAACCATTGCCTCTAGGCCCCTTCAGGTCACAGAGCAAGGAGACACACCTGTTTTATAGTTACCTATGTATACATATACACATATCTATAAAGGTGTCTATATGTAACCATGTGTATCTATGTTAAGCTGAATATGAGTTCATACTCTCTAACTGTAATCCGTTATCACATGGCTCATTCTAGCCTCCTTCTCTTGCTTATCTCTAACTTTCCGCACAGAGAGAAACCTGGCTGCCACCACCCACCAACTGTTCAATTCCAGTAAACACACTTTGGTTAGTTTTGGTAATCTGTGTCTTTCAATTTTTGTCCATTTCATTGAAGCTGTTGAATGCACTGGCATAAAGTTGTTCATAATGTTCCCTTATTATGCTCTTAATGTCTGTAGGGTCTGTAGTAAGTCTCCTCTTTGATTCATGATGTTGGTAATTTGTATCTTCTCTTTTTTTCTTGATCATGTGCAAGTGCAGATTAGGCGGAGAGCTAGATTTCACCAGGGATGGGGTTATGGCAATTGAGTATCATAAAAGCAGAGAGGGATAAGAGAGGTGAAGGTGTGTGTACATTTGTGTGTACGTGCACACTTGTAAAGGAGAGATTATAGTGATACACCATGGAAACTAGCTGAGTAATGAGGGAATTGAGGGCATGAAGGGGGTGAGGGCCCATGAAGGGGTGATGGGGATGATGGATTGTGAGTCCCAGGGTGGTCATGGGGTCACTAGCCTGTGTGAGGTGGAAAGACAGGAGCCTGTGAGGGATGATGAGGGGGATGCTTGAATGTGAGACTCTGGAGGGCGTGAATTTAATGATAATGCAAAGTCCAGGACACATCCATGGAGGATCCACTGGAGGGGTGGATGGCCATGTCAGGAGAAGAGGAGGTCAAGGAACCAGGGGTCCGGCTGGACCTGAGCTGGTATCCCTGCTCTGGGCTCCATCCACAGAGACACAGGTCAGCCCCCTGTTTCCCGTGGGGATGTGGAAATTGCGGGGTCTGGCATGGTTTGGATCTTCACTTGCCATTTACCAGCAGGGTCACCTTGTACAAGGCCCTTAATTTATCTGAGCTTCAGCTTCTCTATTTTAAATTGGGATAATAATATCCACCGCAAAGTGTTCTTGGTCATATTAAATGAGGTAGAATATCTTATGTGGTGCCTGGCACAAAGTAAGAACTCAACAAATTTGAATCCCCCATTAACAATAATTTAAAAATTGTTTTGATGTACTTCCTTTCTGTCTTCTTTTTATGCCTATCAAGAAAACATTCATAATAGATATATGGTTAAACCAGTATTTTGTACATCATTTTACAACATTCTTCCCACCTTCTTTATTACGTTCTTAGCATGGCTCAGATCAAATACTATGCAGTCATTCAAACTCATGCTTTTTGATGTTTGGGATTTGCTTTAAAGTGTTGGTATCAGTTTCTTGTGGCTACCATAACCAAGTACCATCATCTGGATAGCTAGAATAGCAGAGATTGATTCTCTCACCATTCTGGAGGCCAGAAGTCTGAAATCAAAGTGTTAGCAGGGCCGGGTTCCCGCTGAGACTCTGGGTAGGATCTTTTCTTGCCTCTTCTAACTTCTCGTGGCCGATGGCCATCAGTCCACGGTGCTCCTTGGCCTGCAGCTGCAACCCTCCAGTCTCTGCCTCCGTCTTCACATGGCCTCCTCCCCGTGTCTCTGTCTCTCTGTCTGTCCTAATCTCCTCTTCTTATAAGGAAACAAGTCGTGTGGGATGGGGGTCCGTTCTACACCAGTCTGACCTCATCTGAACTGAACTCATTACATCTGCAATGACCCTATTTCCAAATAAGGTCACATTCACAGGGACCAGGGGTTCGGACCTGGATATATTTTTTTGGGAGGGGGGCACAATACAACCCATAACAGTATTCCACCAAAAATAACAATAAAATATAAGAAAGGTGGAAATAGATAACATAATATTGGCAAAAAGTTGATAATTGTTGAAGCGGAGGGTGGCTACGTGGGGGTTCATTACACAAGTCGCCTTGTTCTTGTATATGTTTGGAAAATTCCATAATAAGAAGATTTTTTAAACAATCATGCTTTCAAGATATACAGATTGCCAACAAACACATGAAAGGATGCTCAACATCACTAATCATGAGAGAAATGCATATCAAAGCTGCAATGAGGTATCACCTCACACCAGTCAGAATGGCCATCATCAAAAAGTCTACAAACAATAAATGCTGGAGAGGGTGTGGAGAAAAGGGAACCCTCTTGCACTGTTGGTGGGAATGTAAATTGATACAGCCACTATGGAGAACAGTATGGAGGTTCCTTAAAAAACTAAAAACAGAACTACTATATGACCCAGCAACCCCACTACTGGGCGTATATCCTGAGAAAAGCATAGTTCAAAAAGAGTCATGTACCATGATGTTCATTGCAGCACTATTTACAATAGCCAGGACATGGAAGAAACCTAAGTGTCCATCAACAGATGAATGGATAAAGAAGATGTGGCACATATATACAATGGAATATTACTCAGCCATAAAAAGGAACGAAATTGAGTTATTTGTAGAGAGGTGGATGGACCTAGAGTCTGTCATACAGAGTGAAGTAAGTCAGAAAAAGAAAAACAAATACCGTATGCTAACACATATATATGGAATCTAAAAAAAAAAAAATGGTTCTGAAGAACCTAGGGGCAGGACAAGAATAAAGATGCAGACGTAGAGAATGGACTTGAGGACACGGGGAGGGGGAAGGGTAAGCTGGGACGAAGTGAGCTTCGTTTTACATTTACCACCAAATGTAAAATAGCTAGCTAGTGGGAAGCAGCTGCATAGCACAGGGAGATCGGCTCGGTGCTTTGTGACCATCTAGAGGGGTGGGATAGGGAGGGTGGGAGGGAGACGCAAGAGGGAGGGGATATGGGGATATATGTATACATATAGCTGATTCACTTTGTGATACAGCAGAAACTAACACACCATTGTAAAGCAATTATACTCCAGTAAAGATGTTTTTTAAAAAAAATCATGCTTTCGATGAATATTTAATAAACTAGAAAATGTTAAGCATAAAAGATAATATACAAACCTAGACATATAATAGAAGCCTGTATAGGAGAAATGACTCCAAAATGTTCAAGGCAGTTTTCTCTGGGGAGCATGGGGGCTTGCTAAGTTTTTTTAACTTTTAATTTTTCTGTATTTTCCAGAATTCCCACCCTGAGCGTAGAATATTTGTATAACCATAAAATAATTTTATTTGGACAAATCAAGCCACTCCTCCACCCATCTGTTCATATATGTCTTTGACAAACAGGCCTTTCTGGGGCCCTGTCCCTCCCACTGCATGGGCGGGTCCCTGCCAGACACTAAATGCAGCCCCTGCCCCAGGAGGCCCACAGTCCTGACAGGGGGCTGCACTGCCCCCGGGTGACGACACCCAACCCTGTGGCAAATCTCAGCGTGTCACAGTGGATTCAAACCGCTGCCTCAGAGGCTGGACAAACAGAGACCTCTTTAGATGTTTGAAATTATAAATGATTTTGGTAAAAACCAATCCAAAGTCCGTCACCACGCCTGGAAGATGATGAGTAGGTCAGGGGACCAGGGCTCCTTAATCAAGGAGGGAGATTCAGGCCAAACAAGGAGCTGGGAGCTCAGCAAACACAATCTGGTGAGCTCTTCCCGCTGCAGGGAGGCAGGGGGAGGGGCTGCTCCAGGCACGGAGGGAGAAAGGGGAGAGGCCTGGGGACGGCCAAGTGGCACTGGGCTTGAGTCCAGGGAGCTGCGACCCAACAGGAGGCTTCAGATAGCAGCCCGCGCTGCATGTAGCAGGTGCTCCCTTCCAGGGCCTGGCAGGGGCGTTCGGTGGTTAGGGACAGGCCTGGAGTCGGCCAGCCTGTATCTCCCTCCCAGATGCGATGATAGCTACTAGCTAATGCGTGTCTGGGGGCAACCTGAATCTCCCCCAGCACCTCAGTTTTCCCTTCTGTGAAATGAGGCTGAAGGTGCCCATCTCTGTCGTGAGGATGAAAGAGCCATGCTTGGAAAGTGCTTGCAACCCTGCTGCAGATACGGCTCTCCCCCACAGCACCCATGGGGATGGTTCCAGGACCCCTGCCGATACCAAAATCCCTGGATGCTTAAGTCCCTTCTGCAAAATGACGTGGTATTTGCATGTAACCTAGCACATCCTCCCATATACTTTAAATCATCTCTAGACTACTTACAATACCCGATACAATGTAAATGTTTTGTAAGTAGTTGCCAGTGCTTGGCAAATTCAAGTTTTGCTTTTTGAGAACTTTCTGGAATTAAAAAAAATTTTTTTTTGATCTGTGGTTGGTTGAATCCACGGATGTGGAACCTGTGGATATGGAGGGCCAACCATAAGGGCTCAACAAAGACGAAGATGGCAGTGAAAAAGACCATGGCAAAATGATGATGAAGGGGAGGATGAAGATGAAACAATGATGAAGGGGGGGGGGAGGCAATGAAGAATTAAAAGAAGATGGCAATGATGATAGAACATGATGAAGACAGTGATGAAGATGGTAATGATGGTGATGAAGGAGATGGTGATGATGGTGATAGGGAGGATGATGAAGATGACGGTGATGAAGATGGTGATGAAGGTAATGGTGACGTGATCATGGTGACGAGGATGGTGGTGATGACGTGATGACGGTGATGAGGAGGAGGAGGGGGGGAAGGAGATGATGACGGGGCAGCAAGTGAGCAAGACCCCAGCCTTGTCTTCCCAGTTTGCATTCTGTCAGGGGAGACGGCTGGGCTGACTCAGAGTGTGTACACCACCCGGGTGGGTAGACAGGTGGGTGGTCTTCACTAGGTTTTGGGGGCAAATTCTGAAGGCCCCTCTCAGGAGGTGCTGATCCTTTGATACCCGGCAGATTGGTTAGGGCTGAGCTGAATTTTGATTGGGTTGAGTTAAAATGAAATAAATTTGGATTTCTATTGAGTTGGATTTGGACTGAATTGAAACGAAATGAACTGTGCTAAATTAAATTCGGGTTGAGTTGGCTTAAGTCGGGTTGGGTGGAATTTGCTGAGATGAGCCTCATATTTGAATTTGGGGTCTAAGAACCTTCCAGTCTTAACTGTCCCTCCGTGGCACAAGACTCTGCCCCTTCTGACTCGGTGGCCCTCGGGGCAGTTGTAGAGTTGCTGACATCTGTTCATAGCCTCATCTCTGCCCCCCCAACACTCTCTGCCACCTGATCTTCAGGGTGCCTTGGGGGTCAGTGATCCCTCACATGTGACTGCCTGGAAGTGTGTGGGGGGATGTGTGTGGCGTGTGTGTTTGTGTGGGTGTGTGTAGTGGGGGGAAGGGGTGTGTGCACACGCATGCATTTGCATGCAAGCAGGGTCTGGGACCCCCTTCTCCTCAGGAGGGACTGCAGGCATCAGGGACTCTGCATTTTGGAGCCTGTCTGTGGCCCCCTGTCTACCCGGGGCTGGGGCTCCTCCAGCAAACCCTTTCAAAGGGTTGATCCCTAGAAGTATCATCAGGGCTCCTCCCTAGATGAACCCCTGAAGGGGCCCAACTGAGTCCACCACCGTGTGCTGTGGGAACCTCCCCACAGGCGGCCTCTGCTTGGATGCCCCCATGGATGGGGAGCTCACTGCTTCTCGAGCAAAATCTGATTCTGTCACTCCCCTGTGCTGGTTTGGGTTCAGCTTCTAGGCATCCACAGAATTCTCCGGCCGTCTGCCTGGCCCTGCATGCCTGCGGCTCTGACCCCGGGGGCGGGAGAAGTGGGGGCTCGGGAGACGCCAGCCCTGACAGCTCTCTCCAGGGCAGTGTCCTTGGCCCTGGCAGCCGCTCAGGGCAGTGGTCCTGGCTTCCCCGCCCCCAGCTGGGTCTCACCTGGCTTCTCATCCAGCCCAATTCCTCCTTGAAAAATGGGGGTGGGAGATGATAATGCTCGCCTCCCAGGAGTCTCGGGGGGAGGAATCAGACCAGGCAGGCAGGAGAGCCTGGGTAAGCTAAGGCTCCCTGACATTGCCGGGGGGGTCCCCCCTTCCAGCCTCACAGACTCCGGCCCCGACCCCTCCCTCAGATGGCAAGAGAGGCCCAGCCTCCAGACAGAGCCAGCTGCACCAGGCCCAGGACCTGTCCTTCAGATACCCGGGGCCCAGGTGGATCAGGGCTCAGCCAGCCCTGGGTCCCGGCCCTCTCCTCTCCTGCAGCCCGGCCCTCACCCCGGGACTGCCCGGAGCCCCACAGTCCTCTACAAAACCCGTGCTGAGTGCAGCTCCAGGTTGCCATAGAGACAGAAAGCCTCTGAGGTTTTCAGCCTTGGTGATGCAAGCTCCTCCTCTCCCTGCCGAGTTCCAGGTGGGCACCCCCCGCCCTGGGGGGAGAAAGTAACATGGTACCAGGCAATTCTACCTCCTTTCAAGTAACACCACTAGCGAACCCCCAGCACTGCCAGAAAGCCCACTTACAGATGAAGAAGCAGGCCCAGAGAGGGAAAGCAGCCTGCTCCAGGCCACACAGCTCCCAAAGGGCAGCGAGCTGTCTAGTTCTGGAGCTGACTCTACAGGCCGGCCTGGGTGTCCCAAGGTCATGAATCAGGGGCCTCCCAGGGGTTGGGGGGAGTCCCTACTGAACAAAGTCCCAGGGTGCTTGGTGTCTGGGGTGGAGGAGATGTCTGTGCCAGCGGGAAACCCCACCCCCTGGCTGTGTGATTCTGCGAGGCTTCCCCAATCTGGACCTCAGTCTCCCCATTCACAAAATGTGTCCCGCTGTTCCTGCCCCTCTAATCCATCCCTCCCCAGGCCTGAGTCCTGGGCAGGGTCCCCCTCAGCCTGTGCTTGGCAGCAAGGGCCCCCCAAAGAGGGAGGAGGGACGCATTTGCAGAGGTGGGCACAGAGGATGCTAAGGGCGGTGAAGCCATTCAGTGTGGAGCTGTCATGGTAAAAACAGGACATTTGTCAAAACCACAGAATTCAAACCACAGGGAGGGGAGCTGCTGTAAACCGCGGGCCGTGGCTAATGACACGGCAGCCACGGCAGCTCGTCAACGGCCATGAACACACTGCCCCACAGCCAGGCGGGGGCCATCAGGGGAGGTGGGGGGAGGGGTACATGGGCACTCTGGCCTTTTTCTGCCCAGGTTTTCTGTAAACCTAAAACTCCTCTGCACTATAAAGTCCATCAGTTAAAAAGGGAAAAAAACAAGAGGGTGGGGACCAGGATGGAGAGAGGGAGGGGCTGGTCCCGGAAGCTGCCCCGCCCCCAAGGCCCCCTGTGGCTTGTGTCCGGGTCATCTGAGGGCAGCACCGTGGCCGGTGGCCGGCTGCCTTCCAAAACATTCTGGGCAGAACTTGGACCCACAGGCCTCCAGAGGCCCCATCTGGCTCCACCAGTCAGGAGAGGGGTGGGCTGGGAGGGTTCAGCTCGCTGGGATTGGGGGGCCTTCTGCAGCAGTGAGGGATTGGGGGTTCCGGGGACGTCAGGGACCCGGCCCAGTTCTCAGGGTGCCAGCCACTTCCTCACGGTCAGTGTAACATCAGCTGAGACCCCAGGGAGGAGGCCTTGGTGCCAGCCCCCAGGGAGACGGGCCAGGCACCCTGGGCCAGCAGGCAGGACCCCTCAGGGTACCTCATCCATCGAAGCTTCTGGAATCTCCTGCCTCCTTGGGATCAGGCGAAGGAGAGCAGCCAGCGGCCAGAGCAGTTAACGGGTCGCTAGCGCTGGAAATGCGCTGAGGCACTCGGAGGAAACGGACTACATTTTGCTCTAATCTGCAGCTCTTTCAACTTCAGCTTTTTCACTCTTCCCTGTAATTATCCCTTCGGTGGGTGGAAATCAACCTTGGCAAGCGGACAGCTTCCCAGAGGAGGCCTGATGTCAGAGCCTCAGGTGGAGGGCCGGGCGGCTTCAGCCCTCCCAGCCCCCTCTCACCTCCGGGGCTCGAGGGCAACTGCATGGCACCGCTTGTCCTGGTTTGCCTACGACTGTCCCTGTTTTAGCCCAGGAAGTCCCGTGTGCCAGGAACCTCCCAAGTCCCAGGCGAATGGGGTGGTTGGACATCCTTTGCACAAGCTCTTGAGGGTTTCTGGGCTTCCCGGGACCACCTGCCCAAGGTCGGCTCCTCCTGGGACCCCACCCCACCCCAACCCCATGGGACCCTCTTTCCCTCCTGCCTTCACCCCAGGCCTTGGGCCCCTCCTCCATCTCCTCCCTCGGGAAGCCCATCCAGATCCACCCCCCAGCTCTGTGAATGTCTCCAGACCCCAGTTTCCAACTGACGGACAAAGAGGCTGCTGGACGGGAAGTGAGTTACGCTCTCTGCCTCAGTTTCCCCTTCTGTAAAGTGGGAATGGTAATGACTACTCGTGGGTATCGCAAGGAGCACATCAATGAATAAATGTAAGGGGCTTAGACCCAGTGGGTCTAAGGGGCTTGTGCCCCATCAAATTATCCACAAGTACCCACCGATAGTATTTGGCTGGGCACCTAAATGTCACTGAATTCCCATAGCCACTTACCAGAATTTGCATTTTACAGACGAGCAGCCCGACGCTCAGAGAAATGAAGGAACTTGTCGGAAAGACCTGGCTGGTCAGGGCCCAAGGCAGGGTTCACCAGCCCGACATGGACCGCAAGGCCGACCGCCCTCCTCCCCCCGCTGCCCTCCTGCGGGTGGTGGCGCGGTGTCGTCCTGGATGGGCGTTTGGGGCAAATTAAAAACCCAGCGCAACCCCACATTTCAACTCTCAGAAACATCTCCTGACTGTGCTGATGAAAGAAACAGGCAGTGCATCCAGAGAGAATTTGTTTACAGCAGAGCCATCTCTGTGTTATTTAATTCTGAAAGAAGGAACTCCGCTTTGGGGGAAATATGAATTATTTTCCCTTTTTCCTGCCTAGACTCTGAATTAGTGGAGGCGGTGAGACTTGCTGCTGGGTCACTAATTGGTCATTATTTCTGCTCCCAGAGGAGATGCCCCCAGCGGAGCGCTTAAACCCCTTCACCTGCTCTGCGGTGGCCTGTCGGGGCCCCCAGCCCGGGCCACTGTTCCTCCTCGCGTGCCTTTGGAATAAGAGTTTTTAGTGTTTTAAGAGGGTTCTCAGCTGGGGTGGGTTTCCCTTCCCCTTCCCCGTGGGGACGTTTGGCTGTGTCTGCTGACATTTTTGGTGGTCATAACTCTGCAGGGGGGAAGGCCAGTGAGAATGGCCATGTCCAGCCGGAGGCCCGAGGCAGGGAGCCCCCTGGGTCGGGGAGCAGGATGGGGAAGGCCGGGGGGAGCATGAACGCATTCACCCCCCAACTCAGGCTCACCACAGCCATCTCACGGTTCTCGGATTCCGTATCAGTGAATTCGCCTACTCACTAAAGTGCATTTATAACCCCCAAGTCGATACTCGTGGTTCTCTAGCGGTCACTGGCGGACAGTGCAACGTGGCCCGGCGGGCACACCCCTGCCTGATGGGGACCGAGGGGACCGCTGCCTCTGTCTCAGCTGGTGCTGGAAACAAGCATCCTTTTCATTGTCTGTTAGTGCCATGGTTCTTGCCTTCTTGTGTTTGGTTGGTGACTTCTTCGCTGTTTAAAATGGCCCGCAGGCCTGGTGATGGGGTGAGGCCAGTGTTCTGAGCGTGAGAGGCCGGGTGTGTGGGCAGGGAGTCATGTGTGCAGGTGAGTTTCATTCATGCTGAGTTACGGCGCTGCTCTGAGCCCAATGCAGTGAATCGGCAATACATACGTACGAAGCCGTCTTTAAGAACAAGCACACACAAAACAAGGTCCCCTGTTGATTGGCTGATGGAAATGTTGTGACCAGAGACCGGCAGACCAGAGACCAGACCTTGCCCTGTACTTTCCCGGGAGCAAAAGAACTAAAGACAGGCCTCCCCCAAAGCTCATATGTTGAAGACCGAGCTCCCAGCACCTCAGAAAGTGACTGCATTTGGAGAGGGGGCCTTTAAAGAGGTAATTAAGGTAAAATGAGGTCATTGGGGTGGGCCCTGATCCGATCTGACTGGTGTCCTTGTATAAAAAGGAGATAAGACAGACATGCTTGGAGGGAAAGTCCTGTGAGGACACAGGGAGAAGGCGCCGTCTACACGTCAAGGAGAGAGGCCTCAGGAGAAACCAACCTGCCCACACCTTGAACTCGGATGTCCAGCCTCCAGGACTGGGAGAGAAAAGAGTTCTACCAAGTCACCTGGTCTGTGGTCTTTGTTAAGGCAGCCCCAGCCAACGAATTCAACAGAACCAAAGCAGGCAGTTGTACACCCACGTTGCAGTAACAGTACTCACGACAGCCCACAAGGGAGACAACCCACATATGCATCCAGGGCTGAATGGAGGAACAAAGTGTGGTCCATCCGTACGACGGAGTGTGATTCAGCCATAAAGAGAACAATGTACCGACACACGCTACCACATGGGTGAACCTCGAAAACACGATGCTCAGTGAAACAGGCCGGACACGAAAGGCCGCACACCGTACGATTCCAAGTACGTGGAGCGCCCAGGACAGGCAAACAGACCGAGCGTGGACTGGCTCTGGCCGGGGAGGGGGAGGGGCAGGAGCGGGCATGCCCGCTTTGGGGTGACGAGCACGTTCTGGAACTAGAGGTGGCGGCTGCACTAGGTTGCGGATGGATTAAATGCCACTGGACTGATGACCTCAATAAAAAAATAAGCAAGTCTCCTCCCCATGCGTGCCCCGGTGGCCGCTGTCCCATCCACTTCCTGTGCCCCCGAGGGCTCTTTCTCCACTCCATTCCTCAGCCTCTCCTCCCCCGCCACCGGCTCCAGGCAGGGTCTCTCCCTCTGCTGCTTCCCAGGTGCCCTGGCCATGTCCCCAGGGACCCCCATCGCTCCACCCAATGGCCACGTCTGGGTCCCCATCAGCAACATCACCCCCAGCTGCTGGCAGAGGCTCCCATCCGGTCCTCCGAAAATGCCCACCACCCGGGGCGCAGCGTGTGCCCTGAGCCGGGCTGGGAAGCCTCACGGTCCTGCCCGTGAGCTCAGAAGGACTTTTCCTGCACCCTTCTCTTTACTCAAAGGCCCGCGAGGTCCGACCTTCCACCCCAGCACGGACGGGTGAAGGAGCCCAGGGAATGGTCGGGGCCACGCGGCCAGGAGGAAGAGGCAGGTGCACAAAAGGGCGACGCTTTGGTCCAGATCTGGGTACCCCGTTAGACTGTGTCAGGACGGCCAGTCCAACGCCCTTGTCTCCTGACGGGCTCTGGAACTCCGGTGAAAGGGAAGGGGTTTGGTGGTGGGAGCTTAGCTAGTGTGGAGAGGTCTCTGGACCCCCGACTCCACCCCCTGAATCCATGTCCATTACCGCTCCTTGAGCACATACTCTGCTGTACAGGGTGACCTTCTGAGTCGGGGTCGGGGGAGGGTGGAGATTCACTTCTTGACCCACCAGCTCGGCCACACCCCCTCTGGGCTGCTTCTGGCGACGCTGCTGGGTCCTGGTGGAGAAACAGCAGATGACCCCCGGTGGGGTCTGCTCCCCACGCAGGACACCCGAGCCCCATCCAGGGGCTCAGTCACCAGATCTGCTGTCCCACGGGCCCTGGGCTGCAGCCAGGCCCTGCGGCCGTGATTGATCGGGAAGAAAGATAAGCCTTTGGAAAATGATTTTCTTTTCTTTTCTTTCTCCTTCTTGTTTGCAAAGAAATTGAAGAAACCTATGGTTTGCAAATCTGCTGACCCAGCAGGAGGCTTAAATTGAACCACATGGTGTTAGGAAGAGGTCCAGGCCAGGGGATGGAAAATACCTAGAGGCAGATTCCAGGCTGTTTGGGGGAGAAAGTGGGTCACCGTTGGAGCGGTCCTTGGGAAGGGCTGGCTGGGAAGACGGTGGGCACCGGGCACGGGGGATGTGGAGCAGAGACGCATCCCTCCATCCCGAGGAGGGCGTCACTGGGCCTCGTACTCACGTCCATGCGTCTCCCGATGCAGCGCACTCAGCCTCTCCAGGTCCTGCCTGCCGGGGCCTCAGCTTCCTTGCCGGGCGAATGGAGGCTCCCGCCTACCTGGGATGGGACTAACGTGGTCCAAGGACCAGGGTGTCAGTGGGAGGGAGGCAGTGACAGATTCCAGCCCGGGTGGCGCCCTGTCTCTGCACTAGGACGCGACGCCCGGAATTCGTGGCGACCCGTGCTCATCCTTCTTGCCTTTCTTCTGCAGGCATCCTGCCCTCCTCCTGAGCGGGGCTCGTCCCAGGATTGAGGGGCACGGGCGGCCTCCTTGTTGAGGTGGGGTCTTCTGTCCCTGCCCCTCCTCCTTCTCTGTCTCTTTTGCAGCCCCTCCGCCCATCCCTTACCTGGGGTTGTCAACCATGTGTCCCTGGGGCTCCGGCCTCCCTGCACCATCTCCCCTGGACATGCTGAGGACCTGCCTCTCTGTCCCCAGCACTGACCACGGCCTGGAGCCTCAGACCCACGTGTCCACCTGCCTCCCAGACATTCCCTGGAGGCTCCGCTGAGGCCCCATGACCTGCCCCATCCTCTTCCTCACTCATCATGTGGGGGGAGGATGTCCAAAGGCTCCGGGACCCAAACCCTGGAACCTTCCACGGTTTCAATCTTCAATCTAGGCTAAGACAATTAGGATAATCCTGCAGATGAGTTTTGAGAAATCAGCCTGGTGGCAGGGCAGACGAAGAGAGTGAGGTGCCCGCCCAGGGCCCTGTTTCCCCGAGGAAACAAGACAACATCACCAAGATTTATTCTCTTATTTACAGAGCAAACCTCTGCGCCCAGGAAGCCCTGTAGGGCAGCAGCCATGGTGCATAAGGAGAAGGGGGTGCTGGGGTGAGGGGACACTCTGGGCGCCCGCAGGTTCCCCTAGGGGTTGGGCGGGGGGTCAGGGGAGGCGCGGCGCCCAGGACTTCGGCTGCCCTGTCACCCTCCTGCTCACCTCTCCCCTGGCCCCCGTCGGCCCATGGTGTCCTGGGGGGCTGACAGCCCAACCCCTTCAGGCCCCCCGACGGGCCCCCTCGCCTCTTCCGTGGGAGCACCAGCTGGGCCCGTACCGCCTTGCCGGGAGAAGGCAGCCTTGCTGTGGAGCAGGATGCAGGTCTGCCCTGCGCTGTCTGCGTCTTCCGCGGGCTTTGGCAGGTCACCTACTCGGCTCCCAGGGTCCACACGGGACACGCTCAATGTCAGGGTACCGAGCAGGATTCCAAACCCTTCATGACGACGACGACACCACCACCACCACCACCACCACCACCAACAACAACAACAACAACACCACCACCAACAACAACAACGACGGCTGACTGTCCCGTGGGACCCACCATGTGCCGGACGCTGCTTCAGAAGTTTCCATGTATATTAGCTCACTCACTCCTCGGGAAAGCTGCACCGGTGGGGCCACGATGACCCCCCCATCTTACAGATGATGAGCCCGGAGTGTGGAGAGCGAGGCCCCCTCGGTCGTGGGAGGGATACGAGTGTGGGGGTCCCCGAGCCAGGAAGACAATGCTTCCTGCAGCATGTCCGGGAGTCTGTCCACCACAGGCCAGGCTGGTGCGAGTGGGAAGGAGGGGGAGGTCCCTGCTGGCCCAGCTCCCCTCCGCGTCCAGGGTCAGCCGCCCCATCGCTGCTGATCTGCACTGTCCAGTGAAGTGGTCTCAGCCCCCTTTCCTCCGCTGCTCCTGAGCTTTTATCTAGAGACACGATCTAGTTATCACCCCGTGGGACCCACGTGCTCTCCTTCTGGGGTCTGAGGTCTATCGTATCCGTGAGCGCTCACCTGTTTCAGTGGATTGAATGGGGACCCCCAAAGGGGGGTCCAAGTCCTGACACCTGGAACCTCAGAACGTGATCTTATTTGAAAAAAGCATCCTTGCTGAGATGTAATTCGTTAAGGATCTAGAGATGAGATCGTCCTGGCTCACCTTGTTACCCCCCAAATCCAACAACAATTGTCCTTATGAGAGACACACACAGGAGAAGACACAGGGGAGGGGGCCACGTGGTGATGGTGCAGAGGTTGGGGTGATGCTACCACAAGCCCAGGAACACCCGGACCCCCAGGAGCTGGGAGAGACGGGAGACCCCCCTACAGCTCCTGGAAGGAGTGCCGGCACCTTGATTTTGGACTTTCGGGGCCAGAAATGTGGTGATTTGTAAGGCAGCCAGGAGGACACTCACGTACCCCACGAGGGGGCTCTATTGCACCCACTTTGCAGATCAGAGAAATGATGTCACTTTCCGAGGACGCTGGCCTCCAATGTGGCTGAGCCTCCCCCTCCCCCCAGGGTGTCCCGAGGCAGGGTCTGGGCAGCGCGAGGGGACACAGTCCTGTGCACCTTCTCAGCCCCTCGAGGGCCTCCTTCTCTCTCTTGGCTGGCACCCTGCCTGTGCCAGGCGGCCCCCACCATCCGTGTGGATGCAACCCCCCACTTCAGACCCCAGGGGCTGGCTTCCCGTGTGGCCGGGTGTTACAAGCAGAGAGAGCAGGCGTTGGGGCCTGGCGGGGAATGGTTGGGAGACAGAGGAGGGTGCGCAGCTTCCCCTCCATAGGCAATCCCGTGCGTGATTCCTCCGTGCAGCCCATCCTGAGATGTGCCCCTCACCACCCCCCCCGCCACCCCGTGCTGACCGAGCACAGCTGCCTGCCTCTTCCTGCTCATTGTCAAGCGGCGGCCAGTGCAGAGGCACGTCAGCCACAAGCATCTTTCCTTGTCTTCCTGTCCCCCAACCCTCGCTGTCCTCGCCTTGTGCTTCTCATGCGAAGTGGCAGCAACTTAACA
Organism: Eschrichtius robustus; assembly: GCF_028021215.1. Classification (NCBI taxonomy): domain Eukaryota; kingdom Metazoa; phylum Chordata; class Mammalia; order Artiodactyla; family Eschrichtiidae; genus Eschrichtius; species Eschrichtius robustus. Next base: position 150,039,793 of record NC_090827.1, on the reverse strand, counting down.
GTTGCCTCAGGCTCTGCTTTCTCAGGGACCTGGCTGAGATACGCAGCCTCACACTCTGAAATCCTCTGCCTGTCAATGGGCCTCCTGTGTGTTTTCTTACTCGTCACCAGCCTCATCGTCCTTCTACCAAAATTTGCCCCTTGCAATCTGAAGATGGCAGAAAAACAGGCCAAGGCAGTCCTTTCTCTGAGTCAGACAACAGTGGCCAAGGCCCCTTTCAGGTATTCATTCATTTCTTCATCAAACTATGCTGGTTTGGGTGTTCTGGGAAGGAGTTAGAAGTGCCAGAGATTTATTGGGTGATGCTTGTGAAAGACAGAGGGGCAGGGCAGGTGTAGTCAGGGAGGGCCAGCAGATGGTGATGTTGGTCTGGCACCTCTGAACGGGATGCAGAGGATGGGGAAGGACCCGAAGGCCTCAGATTGTAGGGTGGTTCTGGGAGAGTCTTAACCGGCCCACAGCTGCTCCCGGGGAAAGGCTGCCGCAGAGGAGCCTGCATGGGTCAGAGATGGTGAGCCCTGTTCCCGGCCATGCCTGGCCCCTGCCTGGGCCACTGTGCGTGGCCTTGGCTCAGGAATGAAGCAAATCCTGCAGGTGCCGTGGCTGGTGCCTCTGTGCGGGTGGCCTCTTAAGGAAGCTCTGAGTGTCCTGTCCATCACTGCCCATCAATATGGACCAACTGTGTGCCCGGCCTTAGGCGCACCCACAAGCAACAGAACCATCCCCAGTCCAGAGCGGGCACCCAGGGGACAGAAAGCCAATTCAAGGACCAGCGCCATAACACCAGGAAGCACAGGCCACGGAAGGAGCCCGTCCAGACTCTGGGACATTCTGTGTTCCAGGGAGGCTCTTGTCACCCTGACCCCCCTCCCATGAGCCTGCCCTGGCCCCCCGATGCTCAGCCCAGCCCCTCCCTTGCCTCAGTGGCTGCACCATCCTTGGGAAGTCTAAGCTCATGGAGGCTCATGTTTCCATGGTCACCAGCCTCTCCTCTCCCCAGGATCTGCTTTTTCCCTGGTCAGCACACAGTGGAGTGGATTGGGGGCAGTCTCAGTTTCCCGCCACGCTGAGGCGGGTGGGGGGAGGTCACGTGGGCACGGGGTCCCCTGCCAGCTGAGCCCTCACTGGCAAAATGTGAGCAGGAGCCCGAGGGATGGTTCCGGTCTTCCTTGTTGGTGGGACTTCAGGCTAGAGCTGGCAGCTGAGATATTGGGGTGAATGAGGTGCTGTTAGCTGATTCACGGAGAGGACGATGACAGCGGCCCCATGCCCAATTTTACCCTTGGGGACCTGAGGCTTGGAGAGGGCCGTGTCCAGGGTCGCACACAGGGTCTGCCCAGCCTGCCCTTGCCTGGGCCCCCCAGTGCAGGCTCCTTAGCTGCAGCCCTCCTGGGGTGGCCAAGGAAGCTTCCAGATCTTCCCAGCACCCCTGTCTGTGTGGCGCTCCTCTGCATCCCTGGGGGTCCCGTCCCGACGGGAGGGTCCTTCGGAGGGTGGCTCCTGCCTCAGCTGTTAGCTCTGCCCAAATGCTTCTCCAGCAGCCCCGTCACGTGTCCGACGGGGAGACTGCTTCAGAGCGATTTGACATTTTGAGAGAAGAATTAAGAAAATGAATGTTGGCGGAGCACTTGGCCGTGGAAATCATCGCTGTCTTCCCACAAGTGCAGTCGTGTGGAGCTCGAAGGATTTAATTGGCCCGCAGGGTGCTGTTTCCCTGTGCAGGCTTCAGGGCCCTGCAGAGGGCCAGGCCCTCCCCTGGAGTCAGGCACGAGCACAAGCCCATCCGGACCAGACACCGTTTGTGATGGGGAGAAAGAGGACAGGACCAGACACACCAGCCAGGCGAAGGGGAACAGCTGTCCTCGCCATCTGCCTTTCTTCTTGGTAATAAATTGATTTATCAGGTCATTGTTTGCTCCCTCCCCACCTCCCCAGGTCAGCTCCATGGGGCAGGGACCTGTCAGACCAGCTTGTTCCCAGTTCCCCAGAACCTGGACAGGGCCTGGCCCACAGCAGAAGCTCAAGATTTGTTCAGTAAATGGATGGATTGATGGATGGATGGATGGATGGGTGGATGGATGGATGGATAATGGATGTGTGGGTGGGTGGGTGGATGGATAGATGTATGGATGGATGGGTGGATGGATGGATGGATAATGGATGTGTGGGTGGGTGGGTGGATGGATAGGTGGTTGATAGATGGGTGATGGATGCATGAGTGGATGGACAGATTGATGAATGACGGATGATGGCTAGCTGACTGGCTGGCTGGCAGGCTGGGTGGATGGGTAGGTGGGTGGGTGGTGGGTGAATGGATGATGGATGGATGGATGGGTGGATGGGTAGGTGGGTGGGTGGTGGGTGAATGGATGATGGACAGATGGATGGGTGGGTGGTGGGTGGGTGGATGGATGGGTAATGAATGGGTGGATGGATGGTTGCATGGATGGGTAGAGGGCTAGAGAGGGGTGGCTGATGGATGAATAGGCAAGTGGATGAATGGGTGGATGGATGGGTTAATGGGTAGATGGGTCAATGGATGAGCAGGTGGATGGATGGATGGGTGGATGGATGGATATCTTCTGCACCTCCAAAGTGCCAGGCCCCGACGGTGGTGCTTTCGGACCGTTCTTTCTCAGTATCTCACCCAGTTGTTGGAGGAGGTGGCTTTGTTTGAGCATCTACTTCACACGTGCGTATGATGAGAAGTATTGCACAGTTGACACCTCACTTGCTCTGAGCAGTGAGGCTGCTGCCTTGGGGGACACCCCAGAACGTGTCCACTCACCACGGGGTCCTGAGGTCACCATGAGGGTGCTGATGTTGAGGGCAGGCCTCTGGCTAGTTTCCATGGCCTCGGCCAGGACTAACTCACTGGCACGTCCTCTCTCCTTCCTGGGCGGGGTCCCAGTTCCTGGCCAGCTTTGGGCTGGGGTCTTCACGGTTCAGGGCTGGAAATCATGCTGTGAGCTTTGGGCAGCCCCCAGAGGAAATTTCACAGTCAAATTAGCCGTTGAGAATGAGCCCTTCCCTCCCCTCCCCCAAACCTGGGCAGGCGTCAGGGGGAGGGGACAAGAGTCAGCCCATGCCCCTGAACAGAGGGAAGGCTGATGTGGGGGTGACCCTCCCTCATTCCCTGTGCTCCTCCCCTACCTGGCCACCTGGCACACACTCCCAACCTGGGCTGCCCAGCAGACTTCTACACAGACGTCAAAACCCAGAAGGTCCTCCCTGACCCAGAGTGGGGACTAGGTCTTTTCTCCCCTGCTGTCCCCACACAGGGCAGACCCTCTGGGATGACTCACCCAGGGACAGAGTCTTCCGCTTACTGATGAGGAAACCGAGGCCATGCCAAGAGCACCAGGCCCCAGGTGGCACAAACCCTGACCCCGAGCTAGCTGTGGTCTCTGCCCCACTGTGATGGTCAGTTTTAGGGGTCAACTTGGCCAGGCCACAGTCCCCAGTGATTCAAACACTCATCTAGGTGTTGCTGTCAAGGTATTTTGTAAATGCAGTAACTTCTACAACCTTCAAGTGATCAGACGAGGCCCACCCACACTGGGGAGGGCTGTCTGCTTTACTCTGTCGACTGATCTAAAAGCTAAGTTCATCCAGGAACCCCCTCGCAGACACACACAGAATTGTTTTGACCAAACGTCCAGCCACCCATCAGGTTGACACATACGATGAACGACTGCACTTATAAGCATGGATTGAGAGCCGTCGCCCTGGTTTTGGGCCTCATTCTCCAGTCCTGTCCCCAGTTTCTTTATCTCGCTGCACAGAGAGGAAGCGCTGGGTGGCCCCAGCACAGGCCCTGGCTCCCCTGAGCTCTCTCTTGGAAGACGGCAGTGGTTGCTCTAAGGTGAAGGGATGCTGAGGCCCAGAGAGGGCAGGCGCTTCCCCAAGATCACACAGCAAGTCCCGATTGTGCTGGCTTCACGCAGGTGCTGGGAGTGTGGCTGATCCACAGCCTGTCTCCTGGTCCCTGGGGCCCCAGCATAAGGTGGCTGCACTGTCATCGCGGGGGGGGCCACTGTTTTTTGACCTCAGCAGCACTGCACTTAGCACCTGGAAAGGCATTTTCTTTCATCTTCTCAACTGCTTCTCCCAACATCCTGGGAGGCAGGGATGATCCCATTTCACAGATGTGGAGACTGAGGTGCACAGGGTGGGAGGGATTCATCCAGGGTTCCAGCAACCCATGGGTACAGACCTGGCCCCAGTGGAGTCACAATTCAGTCATATTTTCTGTCGCCTGGGCCCCTGCTCAGCCTCTTCCCCCTTCCTGTGTCCTGTGGGGAGGAAGGGGGTCTGGGAATCTCCGTTCAAGCCACCTATGTGCATGTGCATGTCTGTCTGCAGGGTGTGTGTGCACGTTGAGTGTGCACACGTGTGCATGTTTGCATGTGCATGTGTATGCACACCTGTGTGATCGGGGCAGAGATGTAATTACTCCTTTGAGCCCTGAGCCCACCATGAATTCATAGATGGTTATTTTGACCCAAACTTGAACTTCATACTTAAACTCCACACTGTGGTTCACTAGCCTTGGTTTAAAAAAAAAGTTTCCTGAGTAAACCAAAACAAGCCAACAAACAAACTTGCAAGAACGGAGAATAGGCTCAGGGCAGCCTTGGCCGGTGCACGGCCACTGGCAAATCAGAAGCAGATGGTCCAAGTGTCCCGACTTGTACAAGGGATGCAGATGGAGAGCTGGAAGCAGGTCCGGGAGGCCAGCCGCATGGTGCACCTGCCTTCTGCCTTTGGGGTTGCCCTTCTTCAGGGTTGATGGCGTCTTGGCTGGAGATCTAGGGTCCTGGGCCGTGTGGAGAAGCCAGAGCCAGGAAGCCAGCCCTCCCTAGAAGCCGACTCACCCCTCCCACCCTGCAGCAGCCCTGAGAGGTGGGGTCTTGGCCTTCCTGTGTACACAGCCGCTGCCACTCAGAAGATGAAGCAGCTGCCAAAGGGAGCTTGGAAATGACAGAGCTGGGATTTGACCTAGGATGGCCAATCCCAGGCCCGGGCCCGTTCCCGTATCCCACGAGGCCCTGTCTTGGCTGCCCCCCACTGCTCTGGCCCCACTGGATGCCCCCAAGTCCGGGGCTGCTCCTGCCCCTCCTGCATGGAGCCTTTGCACAGCCTGTTCCTTTCCCGACCTCCTTGTCTCAGCTGAGTTCCCTGGAAGGCAGAGCCTGAGGCAGGGATTAGGGCCCAATGTTTAAATGGGAGGGGTGGTCTCAGGGCAGCAAGAGGGCGGGAGGAGGGGAGGGAGGCTGGGGAGGACAGGGAGCGGTGCCAGGCAACGCTTCACCGCCCTGGCGTCACTGCCGACCAGATGCCAGAGCCACGTGGGGCGTCTCCAGACAGGTCCACCAGGCCCCTCACCTGCCAGAGTCCTTGGAAGGAGCCAGGGAGGCGGGGATGGGGGGTGGGGTTTCGATGCTGGCTCCCTCCCACCTGCTGTCACCAAGGTCAACGATCGCTCTGTGGGGGGTTAACCTAAGGTGTACCACCCGCCCCTTCGGCAGATGCGAGTGCTGAGGCCCCTTGCCCGAGACTGGAAGTGGTGGAAGCTTCTGGGGCTTCCAGGGTGTGAGACGGGTCATTCCCAGGCCACGCGGTCACAGGTCAGCAGTGGCCGGAGCAAAGGGGGAGAAGAGTGGCCGAGGGTCCAGGGGACGGGGATGTCCCCCACAGGCTACTGTTTAGCCTCACACCCCACCTGGCCGGAGCCCCCAAGGCCAGCTAACCTGGCGTGGGTCGGCTTTCCCGGAGCCAGGCTCAGCCCCATGAGAAGGCTCTTGGCTCTCGCGAACTGACCCTTACGCCCAGCGGGACGATCAGCTCCGTCCCGGCCCCTCCCCTGCCCCACCTGGAGCTCTGAGAGGGCCGCGAAGGTTCCGTGCTCCCTGCTGTTGGTGAGCAGATGCAAACTCTGAATTAAGTGAATGGACGACTGGGCCTCAGCCCGAGCTCGAGATAGAGCTCGGGACACGTTGCCCCCCTGCTCGGAGGGTTTACACCCCTCCTCGCTGATTTGGGATGAGAGCCAACCCCTCTGGTCCAGGGCTGAAGGCGTGGGGCGAGCTCCCATCCCACCCGTGCACGTGCATCACGTGGGGCACACGGGGGGCACACGCACGCGCGCAGACACTGGGTGGAGAAAGCGTCTCAGGGCTGGGTCTGCGGGGCTGGGCAGCAGGACCCCGCTGGTTTCCGTCCAGGCTACAAGCAGGAAGAAATCCCTCTCCCTCCCTGAGCCTGGAAAGTGAGCAATATTAATGCCCGAGAGGACACACCTCCTCCGACCCTCCGACCACAGCCCTGGCCTCTCAGGAGAGGGACCGTCTGCCCACACCCCGGCCCACACGCAGCTGCCCGGCGCTGTGTGCTCTGTCACTGGTTCTGAACAGCACGCGGTGGGTTGAGGGCATCACAGTGGCTGATACGACCTCGTCAGTGCCAGCTGGAGGCTCTGATGGGTCTTCTGAACGGATGGGAACAAAGGGAAACAGAGACACAGGACTCGGATGGGGGTGAGCTCAGGAGGCCGGCTGTCCAAGACCCCGTGAGATGCGGCACTTCACCTGTCGAGGAGCCCCCGCTGGGCCCCAGACCAAGTGCAGACAGTCCTGCAGGTCGTCCCCCACTGACTCGGCCTCTGAGTTCCCCTCGAGAAGAGGAGCCCACAGGGGCCCTGGGGGCTGCTCCCCAATGTGTGTGAAGTGGGTCCGCATGGCGAGGAGGTGGACCGTGGCCCACGTGGGGCCAGCTCACATCTCCCTTCAAGTGGGGACTCACTGCCCAGCTGTGAGCAAGCGGTCAGCTGACCGTCTCCTCCAGGACTGGGCTAAGCAGTCCCCCCAAACTCATGTCCACCCGGAACCTCAGAATGTGGCATAGGGTCTTAGTGGATGTAATCGGTTTACATGCAGTCACACTGGACTAGGGTGGGCCCTATACCTAATGACCAGTGTCCCTGTAAGAAGAGGAGGGGACACACAGGGAGGCGGCCACGTTACCATGGAGGAGAGATCGGAGCGATGCGGCCACGGGCCTGGGAACATAGGATGCCAGCAGCCCCCGGAAGCTGGAAGAGACAAGGAAGTCAGAGCCTCGGAGGGAACCAGCCCTGCCGACACTGTGGTTTTGAACTTGCAGCCTCCAGACTGTGAGACAGTAGATCTCAGCTGCTTGGAGCCAGCCGGCTGGTGATGGTCACGCAGCCCGGGAAGAAGCCAGCACCCACCGCTCCCCCGTTCAGGCCAGGCAGGCTGTGCGAGGCCACGGCACGTGGCCCCTCCGAGGCGGTCCTGCTGGAAGACAGAACTTCCCCGGCTGCCCTCTGGCTGTGGACGCATGTCACCAGCCCCTGGCAGCCCTGGTAACTCACAGGCAAAACGGAGAAAAACATAAGTCTCATTCATTCATTTACTCATTTAGTAGAGGTGCCAGGAGCCACGCAAACAGAGCTGGAAGTTACTGATGTGATTATCGAGTAGATGATGGTTTATTATTACTTCAAAAATTCGCGGCAAGAGTTGAGGGAAGCTTCCTTTCCTATAAGGTGTGTGTGGGTCCCTCCCTGGCAGGGAGGCTGGGAAGGTGAGGTGAGGCCCATGGAGGTCCGGGCGGCGCAGTGTCTGAGCCTCCCTCTCCCTTCTGTGCGGAGGGGCCGAGGCCCCTCGAGGCCCACAGTCCTCACCCCCGTGGGGACCTCCCTTCAGCCCTTGCGCTGGGGACAGGGCAGATGGGTGTGGTTGAATGAATGAATGAATGAATGAGCAAACGCCCCTCCGACCCAGAGGCCCTATCCCGGGGCCCTTGCGGGCAGCCTGGCCTCAGACTTACACATACAGTGTCAACAAAATGAATGGGTTTAAATCAGGAAATTACAGGGACCAAAATCCATCGCAGGCCTCTGGCAACAGATCTGACATCCTGCACCCCGGGCTTCACCCCAATCCCCCCGCCCCAAACACACACAGCCCAGGGGGGCCCAAGGGGCTGACCCAGGGAGGGACTTCCACGCTCCACTGTCCTGCACCTTCCAGCCGGGCGCTCGAGGGCACGACGTGCAGGCCCTGCCCTGGGCTGGCATTGTCCCGAGTGCAGTGGAGGAGAGCCGGCCCATGGCTAGCTGACCCCAGGGGCCCCGGGCACCCTCCCGGGCGCTCCAGGTGGGGTGAACGTGTCTTTGCAGGGACCGAGTCCTGTTGCATCGTCAGGCAGCTCCCTCCTGGATCTCTCCCACATCCTCCGCCGGGGGCCTGCACAGCGCTGGGTCAACTTCCAAAAGGCCGAGACTCCAAGGAAATGTCCACGTCGGTGGGGGCCGGAGAGCCCGAGTCCAGCCTGAGCCTCCAGGGAGAGGCAGGTGGGCCGGGAGCCAGAAGAGCCAGGAGGGCGCCGGCGCCCATGACTGGACGTGCAAGCCTGAGGGCGGGCCCCGCACATAACGAGGGGGGTGATGACCGCCTCGTGGGGGCCCAGGAGAGGTCAGCGTGTGAACACAGGCCGCGCGCAGGGTGAGGGCCGCACGAGGGCTGCGGTTAGGGTCACGCTGCCTGCCTGGGTTTGCCCACGTGCACGGGGCGCAGAGCAAGCGCCCAAGTCCTGTGCTTCCTTCCCTTGGCACTGAGCCTCCATCTCCTCTCCCGGCCTCTGGGGCGAGACAGAGCGTCTCCATGGCCCCCGAGGTGCGGGCATCCTGGCTCTAAGTCCAAACTGGGTTTAATTCCCTGCCATTTGGCTCCGAGCACAGGGCGAGTTTTCCAGCGTCTCCGTGGAGTCTGGCCCTTCTTCAGGCTGCGTCAGGCATGTTTACTGTTCCTTCCTTTCTCCCGGCAGCGGCTCCAGGGACCCTCCTGGGCTCCCATCCCGGGGAAGGGGGTCTGGTCCTGGGAGGCAGCGGGTGGTGGGGATGGACCGGGCCGGCCGAGCTCCGATCCCAGCCAAGTTTGCCTGCCTCTGCTGGGCCAGGCCAAGTGGGCTGCAGAGCCATGACTGGGGGGGCCGACAGGAGGGAACTTTCCAGAGGCGTGTCTCCAACCCCAGAGAAGCACCCACCGGGGCCCCCCAGCCCTGGGCCTTGGGACTTTGCGCCCAGGGTGGCTGTGTGGCCATTACCACTGCTGCTTCTAGAACCTGGGGGAATGGATTTGCCCAGCCATCACCTCTACTGAGGGCCTACTGTGTGCGGGGGAACCCCACGGGGTTACCACACTGTGTGGTCACTGATCGGCACAAGGGGGGCCCCGAGGCTGGGGAACATGTGGAGACACTTGGTCTCCCCAAGGTCATATTGAAACTGGGTCTTGAAGGCAAAGTGGACATTTGACATCTGAAGGAGGAGAAGGGGGAGGGGGGGAGGGGAGGGGAGGAGAGGGGGAGGAAGGGTGTTACAGGCGAGGAACAGCATGAGCGGCGGCTTAAAGACTTCCTTGATCCACGGAAACATTGCAAGCAGATCAAACAAAACGCAGATCCCTGGACCTGCTCCGGGGCCCCTGGATCAGAATTGCTGGAGCTGGGCCCTGGATATCTGCATTTTTAGTAAACTCTGCAGGTTCTCATTGAAGGGACACCAATAACTTGAATGTCCCAGGCGGCCACCCTCACCTTTTGAGCGGCTGCCAGGGGTCCCACCTCAATGTTCTCCAGCGTCCGGGCTCCCAGGGAGCTGTCCAGCTGTGCTCGCTACTCACTGGCCTCCCCCGGCCTGGGGGCTCTGACTTGCTGAGACTGGAGGCCTGGGGGGGGCCTGGCACGTCATCTGGTGCCCCTCCTCCTCTGTGTCACATGCAGCATCCCCAAGGGAGTGGCCCACGTGCCCCGAGCTGACCCACCAGCCCGGTTCTCTATGACACCAGCCGCGTGCCCAGGACCCCCGGCTGGACGTGGAGGGAGTCTCAGAGCCGTGTCCTCTGTGATAGGTGATGCGCAGAGTGGCCGCGTGCTCAGGCGCCAGCCTCTGCCCCTCAGGCAGACCCACCCTCCGCTTTGGGAGCCTTCTCAGACTGGGGTCAGGCCCCAGCCCCGGCCTCTGTCAGGGCACCACCCTCTCCCTCTGGGCACCTTCTCAGAAGATGTGGGGATGCAGCCGGCAGAGTGGAGGCATCTGGCCAGGTGCCGGCCACATCCCCAGAGACCCTGCCGTGTCCCCCCCGCCCCGTCGGACCTTAGATTCACTGTCCAGGGAGGCTGGACATCCTTGGGACTCATGTCATTGAGTCATCTCATTGTCGTCTCATTGTCCGGTGCTCCATGGTGACTCCTGACTCAGGCCGGGGATCTCTGGGGCCCTTGCGAGGTCATGTGACATTAGGCCGCCTGTTCCCCACCCCAGGAGGAGCCCCTGTGCTAGGAAGGGGTCGTGCTGGCCGGGCTGGGCCTTTGGATGCCCCTGAGCCATGCACAGGACTGGGGGCAGAGCAGAGGTGACCGAGGCACTGTAGCTGCAGGCCCCGGCCCCAGCAGGATCTCAGACCTCGGGCGAGCCCTGGCAGGGGGCTGGGGCATGCTGAGTGGATGCTGGCTGAGGGCTTTGGCGAAGGGCTGTTTCCACGTTCTGCACCCTGAATAGGAGGTGGCCTCTGCCCTCTGCCCAGCAGACAGGCCTCTGAGGACCCTGGAGTTGGGGTTTTTCCCTCCTTGGGGCAGGGACCAGGAGGTGTTTCTGAAAATCTGTTTTTAAAGCACTTTACAGAATTGCTTTCTAGTCCCAAGTTTGGGAAGGATTCCACCAGAGTAAGCGAGGCTGCAGTCTCGTCTCAGGAGTCAGTTAAACAAATTATCTGCAACCCTGGTCCCTCCATTCCCGTCAGGTGGCCTCTGACATCCCGCCAACACCACGGCCTCCTTCCCGTCTGCAGGGCCCCTCTGGTCTCCGTCTCCCCACCTGGATGGCATCTCTGATCCGTCTGTCTACACTTGCCAAAGCCTCCCTCAGACCAGCCCCTGGTCCAGGCAGGGCCCCGGGCCTCCTTCCCGAGGCTCTTGCTGGGCGTGGTCTGGTCGGCACCGCTGAAGTCGGGGTCTGGGGCGCTGGCCTCCCATGGTGAGCCGGGCCCGAGCTCAGGGGCATCCCAGGAGGACCGTTGGACGCCGTTTCCAGACAGAAGCCACGTGACCAGGGACCAGACACTCCTGACCAACCGCTAGGTCAGCAGGTGCCCCTTGAATGCTATCTTACCTTTCATTTCCTGGAAACACTGTGTTAAGTGCATCATTCCAAAAGCCAAATCATTCTTCAAGGTTTATCATAAAAACCATCTGCCTCTCGGCCTCCCCCACTCTGATACCCCCTCCCTGAAAGCAAAGCCTTTCGACTTTTCGTCTGTTTTGGTTTTATTGGTCTGACACTTCCCTCCCTATTTCCAAATGACATGTTACCCTGCCGTGTGTCGATTTTTCTTTGTAGACACCGCCTCTTCCATGGTGACAGATGCGCGTTGAATTCTCTCAGAGCCCCCCACCTCCCCATAGAGGGGAAACACCTTTATTCAATTACTATTCAATATTAATCAACCCATCAACATATGGATTAAATCTTTTAAATGAGGCTCATCAGTACATCAATTCTCTAGTCAAATGTTGTGCCTCTGTCAGTATTTTTCCCTCTCTCCTGGAAGTGAGCTCTTTGGTGGCTACATTTTACATTTTCTTATGTTTCCATCACTGATTCTTCCCCTGAACTTTTCACAAAAGCATGCGAGAACTCATTGTCCTCTGTGTTTCATGTGGCAGGTGGCTGGTCCAGCCCAGTTTCCCTGGAGATGTCCATCCTGAAGGCGTCCATCCTGAAGGCGTCTTCTTTTTTTTTTTTTTTTTTAAAGATTTATTTATGTATTTATTTGGCCGTGTTGCATCTTTGTTGCTGCACGTGGCTTTCTCTAGTTGTGGCGAGCGGGGGCTTCTCATTGCGGTGGCTTCTCTTGTTGCAGAGCACAGGCTCTGCGTGCATGGGCTTCAGTAGTTGTGGCGCATGGGCTCAGTAGTTGTGGCTCATGGGCTCTAGAGTGCAGGTTCAGTAGTTGTGGCGCACGGGCTTAGTGGCTCCTCGGCGTGTGAGATCTTCCTGGACCAGGGCTCGAACCTGTGTCCCCCGCACTGGCAGGCGGATTCTTAACCACTGCGCCTGCAGGGAAGTCCCTGAAGGCGTCTTCTCTTCCCTGTTCTCAGCTGCTCAGTCTCTCTCCTTTGATGATCCCATGTCCTCCTGCTGGTGATTTTCCTCTCTCCTTCGGTGCTGCAGTTCTCCAGCAGGTCTTGGCCAGGGGTGCAGGGGCTGTGCAATTTTGAGTGATGGAGAGTCCCCGCCTGTCCCCAATACTGGGTGGCGGTGGGCTGGCTAGGAATTCTGGTGTGTGCGAGCTGTCTCTGCCATGGATGCTTCACCCTCTCCCACCTTCCAGGATGCAGCCGAGAAGTTCAAATCCCTTCTGCGTCCCAATCTTCTTTTGTGACCTATTTCTGCTTCCCCCTGGAAACTGTACTTCCGGTGCAGGGAAATTTCACTGGGACTCACTCAGCGGCTGTGTATCTTGCCTGTGCCTGAAGCCAGCCTCCCTCCCCTCACTCATCCCGGGTCGCGCTCCGGGGCCAATCCTCCAGCGCTCACCTGTCTGGTGTTCACCTCTCCCGTCCCTGCCCCATTTTCTGGCTTTGAATCCTTGTTCTCTCTCCGCCCTGTGTCCTCAGCATTACCTTCTCAAGCTTCCACCATCATCTGATGAACGTGCAGGAATTTTTCCTTTTTGCTGAATGTTTGCTTTTATGGGGCCATGTTCTTATTTTGTGAATGCGTTATCTTTTCTCATCTCTTTGAGCCTCTCTCTCATTTTCCGGGAGTGTTTCTCCTCTCTGTTTACTCCCAGGCCCCTTTTCAGTTTGCGTCTGCGTTTCTGTCTTTCATGCTTTCATCAGACCTTCTCTGATGTTTCTGACCCAGGGTCGGCGGCTATCCATCGTACGTGGATCAGGTTCCGTGACGCGTGGTCTAATTATCCGACCCTGCGCCGCCCCCCGGCCCACCACCCAGAGCAGAGCCTGGCACCGCAGGCTGTTTGCTCCCTGACCCTGATGACCTCCCGCTGGCAGGGTTCTGTGCAGGGGGACGCTGGCTGCAGTGTTGTTTGTGACACCGAAAAGCTGGACAGACCTACACGTGCTTCTCCAGGGCATCCATCACATGTGGCTGGTGCATCCTTCCCGGGAACACCATGTGGTTTCCAGTGATGGGCAGGTCTGTGTCCAGTGCCATGGAAAGTCATCCAAGACATAACAGCAGCTTGCAGAACATCAGGTAGAGTGCAAGTTCATTTACACAGAGGGACCTATATGCACATTCGGAGGTCAATGTCTGGAAGGGCGTTTATCAGAAAGTTAGCAGAGATTCTGATTCCTGGGTGGCGAGATTTGGAGTGATTTCCATTTTCTTATGTTTTTCCATATCGTCTGAAATTTTTGCTGCAATCATGGATTACCTTTATAGTCATTTTCATCTCGGAGAATGAAAATCATTCACTGGGATAGTTCCCTAACTGCTTAAAAGCTCGTGCTGATGCCCCCACGGCTCACAAAAGCATCTCCCAGCATCCTGATGAGGCGCCCAAGTCTTCCTGAGCTGCGCTGTGCTTCCTTTCCCGTCACCACCCACCCTCACCCTGCACCTGTTCGTTCCTACATTCACTGGGCCTTTCCAACCTCTGTGTCCTCGCGGTGGCCGTTCCCTCTCCTTCCTGGCTTTGCCAGTGTTGAGTGCAGTCTGCCAGCACTGCCCTGAGCCTTCCTCAGGTCAGTCCACGTGAGCTGCACAGTTTGGGATCTTCAGAGGGCACTCATCCCTGCTTTCCAGCACTGTTAAAGGATTTCAGGCGTATCTTAGATTTCTCTGGTCTTTTCTATGGGCTGGAAGCAGGACAATAAGGGTAGAGAGATCTTAGGTGATTTATCCACTAATGTTCACCCCCTGGGGCCCAGCACCGTGCCTGGGACAGAGCAGACCCGGGAGATATTTGAGAATCAGTGAACGAGGACAGAGTAAATTTGAAGGCGGGGGCAAGGAAAGCAAATACGTAAGCTAGAATTTTTGATTCTGTCCTCTGGAAGAGAGAAAATAAGAACGTGCTGGAATAGCCACAGTCCAATTTAAGTAAACATAAAAAATCAGTTTACAGCCGAGTTAAGAATGGTTTATTTATCTGAGAAATTGGTGCTTTCCTTAACAAGTCAGTAAATGGTTGCTTTGGAAGGCAGGGCTAATTGATCAGCCCTCGGGTTTTCACGCTTGGCTGCGTATCAATATCCGCTCCATTGTTAAAAGTAATGTTTAAATCCATGGAAGGAATCAATTTAGTGTTTACTTTCCTCTTTTTGCCCCTTTTGAGATAAGCTGGTTAATTGGGGGATAATTTGTTTTGGAATGATTCAGGCTTTTCTGTTTCCGGCCTGGGAGAAGTAAGAGGTCTCTCTTGCAAAGGCATAAAATTTCCACTCTCGGTGCTGAGAACAGCAGGATGGTTGAGTAACAAAATGCTATTAGGGATTGGAGTTTACCGACTTTCGTTCTTCAGCTTTAAGTACATGTGTCGGCTCCAGGCATTTAAAAGCCGGCAGAAGAAAACTTGGGCCCTACGTGCAGCCATAACTGTCCCCCCCCAACCCAGCTCCCCGTGGCTGGGGCAGCCTGAGGCTGGGCCCCGGGTCCTGGTTTGGGTGGAGGCACGGCTGCACGGGGCCTGTGGACTCCCGGGCTCTGGTTGGGGTAACGTTGACAGAGGTGCCCGGGGCGCCGTGTAGCTGGGTGAGGTTTGTGCTCAAGGTGAAGAGCGTGCAGGGAGTGAGCTTGGCCTGCGGGCTCCTGCAGGATGGAGGAGGGCCTGGAGGAGGAAGCCCAGGCCGCTGTCGCTCCTCTGGGGGCCGGGACCTGCAGGGCTGAGGGAGCAGGAACTGGGGGAGGTCTCCTTCTGGTTTGCACGAGAGTGGAGGGGCCCTTAGGCCTCTGAGGCGGCCTGGTCCATCAGGGCCCACCTCCGGGGATGAATCCCAGGATCCCAGGCTGGGGGCAGGGGTGGGCCTGGCAGGTTACGGGGCAGTGGGCGGGCGGGAGAGGTCTGACAGATACCATGCGGAGGTCCTGCGCGCCTGTGCCTGTTTGCTCTGTGTCCCCCCCCATCCTCCTGGGTCCCAGGCAGGGCTCCAGGACACAGTGGAGTCAGTTAGCCAAGTAATGGAGCCAAAATGGAGTCTTTCCCCTCCAGGGAGAAACAGCCCATTTTTCTTCATCTCTAAGTCTGACAGCTTGGAGTGTGCTCTGGGCACAGGGCTCGGATGCTGGAGGGGGCTGGCGTCATTGGACAAACAGGCCGCTGCGGACCCCACTGGGTGTGGGATGGGGTGTAGGGGTGAGGCAGACACAGGCCCTTCTGATCGCCTGGGGTGCTTCTCCAAGTGTGCGGCGGAAGAAGTACAGACCCCGGGGCCCCATCTTTGGTTCTCTGGAGGCGTGACTGGGAATCTGCATCCTGCCTGGGCCCTGGCGGTCCAGGTGACACCACATCTAAGCATCTGGGCTGCAGTGTCACTCCCCTGACCAATGCCTGATATTGTCACGAGGCAGAAAGAGCTTGTGGCCTTTGGGCGGAGGTGGAGGGCTGCTGACCAGAGGGGTGAGGCCACTGCTGGCCAGTTAGAGACCCAGCCTACAGGGGGTGGCGTGGGAACAAGGTTCTGAAGGATGGGGAGTGTCACAGGCGAGGGGACTGTGGGAAGGAGGGGCAAAGAGAGGTCTGTCCTTCCAGGTGGAGGGAATAGGATAGGCGAAGGCCCAGAGGTGAGGGCTGGGTGGAGAGTCAGGTGAGGAGATGGGATGGAGGTTGGGGGGGCTGGGTGGAGAGTCAGGTGAGGAGATGGGATGGAGGATGGGGGGCGCTGGGTGGAGAGTCAGGTGAGGAGATGGGATGGAGGATGGGGGGTGGGGCTGGGTGGAGAGTCAGGTGAGGAGATGGGATGGAGGATGGGGGGGCTGGGTGGAGAGTCAGGTGAGGAGATGGGATGGAGGATGGGGGGGCTGGGTGGAGGGTCAGGTGAGGAGATGGGATGGAGGTTGGGGGGGGCTGGGTGGAGAGTCAGGTGAGGAGATGGGATGGAGGATGTGGGGGCTGGGTGGAGAGCCAGGTGAGGAGATGGGATGGAGGATGGGGGGGGCTGGGGGGAGAGCCAGGTGAGGAGATGGGATGGAGGATGGGGGGCTGAGTGGAAAGCCAGGTGAAGAGATGGGATGGGGAATCGGGCGTGGTGCTGGGTGGAGAATCAAGGCTCATCTGTTTGGGCTGCAGCCCACACTCCTTGTGGGGAGAGTACAGGAGCTCAGGTGTCCTAAAGAGGAGTCGTTAGGTAAGAGACGGGCTCCGAGGGAGGAGGCCCACAGAGCCCAGTGGGTGGGGCTGGGGCAGGTGGCAGGACTGTCTTGTTTGGTGCATCTCCCACCCTTGCTGGGCCGACCCTGAGGACACTCACAGGGACGAGGAGCGGCCTCCAGAGCGGGCGGGGTGGGCAGCGTGGGTGGAGCCCGGGCCGGGTCCAGCACACTCCTTCCCTGTTTGCATCATCCCCTTTGCCTGGGGTGCTCTTCCCCACCCGGCCACGCCCTGCTGGATTTGAGGGTCCAGAGCAACTGTCACCTCGTGTGGGTTAGCTCCGGTCACAGTGAAGCTGCCTAACAATCCACTGTAACTCAGCGGCCTACCGCACACAGCGTTTGCTTCTCGTCACGAGCCTGCGTTTGGCTAGGGCTTGGCTGCTCCGAGCTGAGCGTGGCCGGGGCTCCAGGCCGTGGGCTCATGCCAGCTCTGCCCCATGCGTCCCCATCCACCCCAGCATGCTCTCCTCGCGGGGCGGGAGTGGGGTGGGGTCAGAAGCTCCCGACGGGTGACGCACAGGAGCTCGGAGGCCTGGCCTTTCGAGGGTCAAGGTCAGGACGCACACCCTGTCCTCTCCACCGCCCTCCATTGGCCAGGCCGTTGGGGGAGGGGCCTTGCCACACGGTTGTCTGTGCTCACCTGCCTCCTCTAGAAATGCTCCCTGGGTCCCCAAGATGGTGACAAGGCCCCCGCTCTGATCCTGCACCCCACCCCGTCGCAGCCGTGCACGGTGCAGTTGTGGCCGTCTGTCTGTCTACGTGCTGGAGCTCCCGAGGGCAGCGGCTGCCTTGATGCACTGCTGACCCTAAATGTCAGCACAGAGGAGGTGCTTCGTGAGGAGTGAGGAAGAAGGGAGAGGGACGGGGCAGGGGGGACACAGAGGCCAGAGGACCTGCCCCCGCTGACCACTGACCAGAGTGGCCGGCGCAGGACGGAGCCAGGCCTGGCTTTGGGAAGCGGCCACGTCGGGAGATGCCTGCTCTGTGAAGACCTCCACCTCTGCTGGGACCTGGAAGTGCTGACCTCCCCTCCCTTTGCGGCTCCCCTTATCCTCAGGCTCCCTGACAAGCCTGTGAGGTGTGGGTGGAGGCGAGAGAAGAGGGGAGGGGCACCCTGGGCGCATCCACGGGCGCGAGCACCTGTGGAAGGAGTGGCCTTGAAGGCCGAGCTGCCCCCAACCAGGCTCTGCAGCACAAAGCGACCGGCTTTCATCACGAAAAACGGGAGCCTGGATCTCAACACCTCCAAATGCCTTTAAAGGGAGTAATTGCTTGACTGCAATTATTTTAGGAGGTTTAACGAAGGCACATGGGTGCTTTTTAAGAATACCTCTTGAGCTTAAAATTCCGCCCACGGCCCCCAAGGGTGGGACCCTGAGTGGTGCAGAGAGAGGGGGTCTCAGGAGGGGCTTCTGGCGGTGAAGCCAGCCCTGCCCAGAGAGGCGGAAAGACCTCGTTGCCAAGGAAACGGCCTCCTTTGTACTCTGATGAAGCTGGGCCCCTCCTGGCAAGGATCGGATGGGATGAGGGGCTCAGAGCTGGTCAGTGGTGCGGGGCACGGGGATGAGGAAGAGGAGGGAGGGAGGGAGGAAACGGCGAAGGTTTTCATGTCGGGCACTTTTCTGAGCCCCCATTTCCTTATGGGAAAGAACCTCTCTTGTGGGTTCTTGCAAGGATGAAATAAAAGAACGCATGCGAGATGCCTGACGTGGGAGCCGGCACCTCCTGCGTGATGCTCGCCGGCGCTCGCCAGCCTGGGCTGGGTTCACCTTCTGGCTTGGGGATGATGTTGGCAACGCCAGCTTCCAGCTTCTGTTGGAACTGCCCGCATCCATCGAGGTGCTATCGAGGCAAACAGACAGAAGCGAGGCCGGCCAAGCCACCTCGGGACGTGTCACCCGACGCGCGTGTGGGCAGACGCCTGGAGAAGGATTCTAGGTAACAATTTATTTTTAAAGAATCAGCCCCAAAACAATGAAATGCAATTTGTGAAATGGTAGGAAGAGATGAGCAATGATCACAATTAGTGAAAGTTATTTAAAATGTGTCACAACCACAATGTGTCAGCAAAGGCTGGCGTCCTCACATTTGGGCATCTTGCTGGAAAAGGAATTTTGAAGGAAAATGACTGCTCTGGGTCCAGCCATCTGCCCGGGGCTGCGTGACTGGGCTCTGTAGTAACCACGCCCTGGCTGATGGTCCTGCCGGGGGGCCTGGTAGGCCCTGGCTCCATCCTGCTGTGCACCAGGTGGGCACATCCAGGGCAGCCCCTGCCAGACACCCCCAACCTCCCCATCCTCTCTCTCCACCCTCCGGGCCCTCAATAAGGACAACAGTGACAAAGGGAGACGAACAGGGTCGGGGAGGGGGCCCCAACGCTAGCACGTGCCAAGCTCAGGGGTAAGCATGGTCCCCACTCCTATTTTACGGAGGGTAAACTGAGGCACGGAACAGCTGAGCAACTTTCCCCCGAGGGTGCTCGACTGGTAGTAAGCAGCACAGAAAGCTTCAGGCTGGGCCCGCCGAGTGCCAGGCCCACAGTCTACCCATCAGTCGTCCTCCTTCCCTGCCCCCCATCCAGCCCCCGCCCCCAGGCCGGAGCTCTCCCTCGAGGCGGACGTGGACGTGGACGCAGGAGGGCAGCTGGCGGGGAAGGCTGGGGTGGGTTGGGTCTCAGGGCTGCATCCGAGCAGCCCACAGCCCTGGGGCGGCCCCCCCTCACCGGCACTCCTCCTTACAGCCCCGAGAAGTGAAAGTGTGCCTTTCTTAGCTCCTTGACCCCAGGATGCAAAAAAGACGAGAGGGTGGAATTAGTCCCGGCTCACGGCCTCGAATTAGTTACCATGGGCTCATTTACTTGACCCTCCCTCGGAGGGCAGAGAGTCCAGTCTACATAAAAACCAGCCTCCAGGCAGGCTGTGTCAACTGGTGCAAACTTCTCCCCAGTTAAGTGCAGTTTAAATCAAAACATTTAAACCTCAGCCCTAAACCCAGCTGACGGGACTTTCATCTCTTTTTTTCTAGGGAATAAAAAAGTCATAGCGACACCAGAAAGCATCGTTCCCTACGGCAGGAGACCTCGGTGGGTTTCTCCTGCACCTGAGCGCCCACGCACAGGCTTTTGGAATCCCTCTCAGAGCTGTGCCGTCCCCAGCCGGCCTGTGACCTCGGGCAAGACTGCCCCTCCCTGGGCCTCAGACTCCCATCTTCGCCCTGTCAACCCAGAAGGAGGGTCTCTGGGGCGTGGACCATGCTCAGATCTGCAAGGGAGCCTTGTGCCAGGATGCTTGTGGCTTGTCCCCCATGAGGTCACCTCTGCCTGCTCTCCAGACTCACCCAGTAAGGGATCCTGGGGCCCTGGCAGCAGGGTCAGCCACTGGCCCACATGTGGGCCACATGCCCCTCCAGCCCCCTCAGGACAACTGGAGGGTGTCCCATCGTCCCCGAAGCTGGCGGGGCGCCAAGCCACCGGAGACCCGCGAGTGAGCAGGCAGTCTCTCGGCTGGTCTCAGGGACCTCACTTCTCCCGCGTTTACACTTTTCACCATGTAATTCAAGCCCAGACGTGGCTTTTCAGTCCACTCGTGGCCTGAGGACGTTGCTCGGGGGCAGGATGACCTGACGCCAGTTGCAGGAGCCTTGTCCCCTCCTACCCAGCTCGTGTCCCAGGAGAGACCCCGCCTCTGCCGCGTCCGCGGCCACGGCTGCACAGATGGGTGGAGCGCAGGTGATTCTGACGTTCATTGCCTTTTCTTACGTTTCCCCAGATCTCTGCCGTGGGAAGGGCTTGTTTTTGTAGTCAGAAAAGGAACAAGCCAGATGTGGCATCCTGCTTGCCCCCAGCCCCGCGGAGGCTGACGGAGATCCACGCACGTTTCCTGCAGCCTGGAGCCGGTTACCGGTGGCCCAGGGCTCCTCTCGCTGGCCGTGGTCTCAGGGCGCAGCCCCTGTGTGGGGATGACCCCCAGCCCAGGCAGAGCAGCCTCTCCCCTCCTCCCGCCCATGGGGGCCACCCCTCCCGGCCCAGCTCCAGCTGCCCAACAAGTCAGGGGGCGGGGGTCGGCCCTGCGGGCTACGTCCCCTACCTGCTGCAGCCAGAGTGCCGAGCTTTCCCCTTTCCTCCAGCGGGTTTATGGTACAAGCCTGGTCGTCCTCCTGGTACCGCCGTGATTCCCGCACGCTGGCCTTGCCACGCCCCCCCAAGCCTCGCTCTCCTCCTGGGCCCCGCCTGCCCCGCGCAGTGGACCACAGCATCCTGCCTCTGAATTAGCCCAGGTGTGGTGTTCAGCCTCTTGCAGGTGTACCCTCGCTCCCTAGAGGAGGGCCCTGCAGCCCACGGGGGCCTCACAACAGTCGGACTTCAAGGCCAGCGTCGGCGGTGACCTTGGAAGTCGTTTCCCTCACTCTCCCTGCCTCTGCCCCAGCACTGGCACCTGGTTCGCGCCTCACCTGGTATTCCTGCCCCCAGGCAGAGAGTGGGAATTCATGAAAGTACGGGAAAAGTTTTGTGATTCCCCCCGAAAGAACCCCTCTGGGCAGTCTCCTCCCTCCACTGCTCGAGAATTTGGCCGGTTCCTCTGCCTTTCGTTTTGTGCGGGGCTTACCCCCTTAGACTGAGCTTCTCGAGGGCAGGACCGTGCCTGCCTCTGCTCCGTGTAGACAGAGCCGGGATGTTCTTAACCATTGTCATCCCCCGGGTGCCTGGGCCAGGGTAGGAGCCAGAACGTAGAACCGAGGCGTGCTTCTCCCCACCAGGTCTTGGACCCCCGGAGATGATCCAGATGGTCCCAGTGGCCCACCTGGAAGAGCTCTGGCATCACTGGCTCCTCAGTTCATGCCTCTGAGGCAGGCAAAGCAAGCGTTATCACGCCAGTGATGGAGGTTAACAGGCTCGCTTCTTGCACACCCACTCATTCATCCCTTCACTCACGTGTGCTCACGGTCACTCACTAGCATTTACTGCCATTGCCCTGTGTCAGGGATTGATGAGTAAACATGGGTCCTGCTCTCTCCTGAGGCCATAGAACCATCTATGGCTCCCAGTTCTTTGACACCTCCCCGTTCTCCCTCAGTCCGTTCCAGACAAAGCCTGTTGTTTGTTGGTTGACCCCATCCCTGGCATTTCAGTAGCTATTTAACCTTATCTAAAGCTTTGGCTTTGGTGAACTTGATTTCAAAAGAGAAGGAAATAATATTCCATTAAAGTCACTGATAAATTGATCGTCCAGTTTCTGCGAGATCTCAGAGGTGAAGGTGCCAGCGATGTTTTGGACTGAATTTCCGTCTTCGTTGCTCAAGTTTTGGTGTCAGTCCCAAGCAGGCCCATGAATATTTGAAGCTTTGGGATTCCCGTGCGCACCGCCTTTCGTTCCCGGCGTGACTGAGCCAACACACCTCTTGCTGAACGCCTCCTTGTGAAGCAAAAAGCTCAGTCACTGATGCCCTGAAAGCGCAGCTCACGCTGGTCCTGGCCCCCTGGAAGCTGGGAGGGCCTCGGAGGGATCCAGGGGAGCGGTCTCGGGCCTCATCTCAGCCCCCAAGGCCATGCGCTTTCCCTCTGCTCCCACCTCCCACTTCCTTTCACGCTGCTCCCTCCTGCTAACATTGGAGTTCTTTCCCCCCTTCCAAGTCAGGTGCTGTGACCCCACCCTCCCGCTGTTGTGGTCCCCAAAGACCAGCAGGCAGACAGACCCTCCTCCCACCAAGAAACAAATGCAGGTGGTCGGGGGTCCTGGTTCTTGTGGGTCTCGGGCCACTTCCGCTCCCTGGCTCTGGGGTGGTCCTGGGGGCTGGTCCCGCTCTCCTGCATTCCTGAGCGGGGGTCTCACAGGACACGCTGCCCCCGTGCATCCTCAGCCCAGATCCTTCAGGGCGGCTGGGGCTTGACGGCACCATGACGAACCCGAGACCCCCCCCTTGGTCCTTTGTCTCGGCTTCTTGGGGTTCAGGATAAAGTCAGTCGATTTTCCATTTCTATCTGCACCGACGCGGAGACATAGGCCAGGGCATTTACAAAGTGTACCCCCTGGCGTGGATGCCGATCTTGGGGGAGGTGGTATATGGGAAATCTCTGTGCTCATTTTGCTGTGAGCCTAAGACTGCTCTAGGCAAAGATGTGTGTGCACACACGCCAGTGGGCGGCGAGCCCCAGCCTCAGCCCTGCGGCAGCTGCGTTTCCACCTCTCTCCCCTTCACCGTGGCATTTTCCTCCATAGCCACGCAGCAGAGAGGGTGTCACACGCTTTGGGCCACACCCACCTAGAGCAGAACCCCCGGGGCCGCCCCTGCTCCCGCCCACACCGAGGGCATCCACAGCGCAGCCTCTGGGGCAGGGGTGCAGGGCGAAGGGAGGGGGGAGGGCTGAGGGTCCACAGTCCCTTCAGCTGGAAGGAAGGGAGCCTTGGGGGCAAGTGGCTGGCGGGTCGCCCATGGGCGCGTCAGGAGCAGGATGGAGCCCGGCTCTCCCCGCACTGACCCTTCCCAGGCGGCTGCACTGTGGTCCTGAGCCTCAGCGAGAAGGTGGAGCTCCAGGCCACGAGGTCTGGAGGCTCCCCGCGCTTTCTCCTCCCCCCTCCACTATGCCCCGCGTAACAAGGTCTGATTAACTAGCCGGCTCACTCAGCCAGGTTTCGACCTTCCACTTTGGGGGAAAAAGGCAATTACAATGAAGAAATCAAATCCTCGTGCGGAATTGCTTTCACGATGCCCGTCCCACCCCTGTGACCGCCCAGCATTGACAGGGATGGGGTCAGGGGCTCTCAGAGAAGCAGGGGGTCAGCAGAGCAGCCCCCGCGGGAAGCGAGATCTCTGCTGGGAGGCTGACCTAGCCGGGCGCCGCCTCCCTTGCAGGCTCGGCCCTGCCGGGAGCCCAGGCTTGATTGTCTCAGGAGAACTCAGGCAGGGATGGCTGCGGTCCCCAGCCCACGAGCTGACTCTGGTTCCTTCGGGCAGTCGGCAATGAGTCGTGTTCTGGGGCTCATGTTCCCTCATCCCCTCTGTGGTTCTCTGCTGGATGGTCAGCTCCCTGCGAGAAATGGGCCCTGGATCCCGCCAGCACCCCTTCCCGGGATCCCGCGTAATTTTCTGGGAACAGTGCTCAGTATTAGTTTCTTGTTTCATAGAACAAGGGCAGGCTGTGGGCTCCTGCAAACAGCCCTGCGTCCTGCTCCTTGCTAAGCCGTGACCAGCCTCACACAGGGGCTCAAACCCAACACCTCGTGCGCAGCCCCTGGGGTGGGCAGGCCTGGGCACCGGGAGCCGTGGAGGCCCCGATGGAGGCTGTGCGTCTCCAGGACGGGAGAAGACCTGCTGTCATTTCCAAGGAAACTTCGCAGGCACTTCCCCAGACGGCACTGGCTGTTCACCGTCGTGTCTCCTCCCTGGGCTCACTGAGGACAGAGAGGCAGCAAAACGGAAAATCAATAAGAGTGTGTTTCCGGACGCTGGACTGCTCGCCAGCTCAGCAAGTTGGTCACCGCAGTCTCAGGGCTGGGTGGGCTGTCTGCCTGGTGGGGCGGCCACACCTGGTCCAAGGGAACGGGGAGGCTCGGACACTGTGGGGGACTGGGTCCCCTCCAAAGGGCACATGGCCCGGGCTGAGAGTGCAATTCCCAGCTTACCCAGCACGGTCGAGACTGTGAGCCGGGAGGCAGACTATGGGTAAAAGGTATAAAGGTCGGCTCTGCCACTTCCGAGCTGTGTGTCTCCAGGCAAGTTTCTGAACCTCTCTGGGCCTCTCTCCTCATCTGTGAAATCGGGATGATCATAGTATCTACCCCAGAGGGTTGGTTTGAAGGCCAAATGAGTGAATGGACGTACACGACATCCCCTGGTTTAGAATAAATTCTCAATAGAGATTAACCGGGTGCTGAATGAGACAGTTACCGGCCCGTGGGGAGGGTTAAACGTGGGGAGGCTTACAAAGAACTTCCCTGGTGCACGTGCACAGTAGGTGTTCCCCTGCCCTCCTGGCTGTTACCTGCCCTCCTGGCTGATACCTGCCCCCCTGGCTGATACCTGCCCCCCTGGGAGGGTCTCTTGGCAGGATGTCTGGGCAGAGGTGGTTTTGAACCCTGGGGATGGCAGGATGGGCCTCCCGAGTAGTCTGGAATGGAGCTCAAGGGAGCAGGGCCCTGCCTCAAGGTGAGGACTTGTCTGAGCAGGGCTGGCCAGTGGGCCCTGTCCTGGGGAAAGAGAGGCTGAAGTCGGGGCCAGGGCACCCTGACACCTGCAGCCCTCACCCACCTGCCAGGGGGCGGGGCTCTGGGTACGTACACAGCGTGCTCAGGACTGGCTCGGCACAGGAGGGGGACCACAGAGATGCTTCAGAAACCAGAGCTGGGCCGGGCCTGTCCTGGGGTTAGCAGTGGGGGCAGGTCAAGGGCCACCCAAACGCCCCTCCCGCCTCCTCGCCGTCCCCCGCCCCGCCCCCCAAATCTTGCTTCAGACTCAGCACTGACACATGTCCCAGGACCTCTGGGTGGGCACCTTTCCGCGGGGGAGCCCCCAGGCCCGGGAGAAGGGCTGCCACATCCTCCCCAGACAGCCCTGCATCCCCACCTTCTTCACTAAAGGACATAAAGACAATCACATTTAAAAAAAGGAAGATGTTTGCTCCTTCTAAAAGGTCCAAAGGTATAACTCTGGGGAGGAAATTTGGCAGTTCAAGCATTTCATTTGCCTCTGGAGCGATCTGGCCAAGTAATGAAAAGCAGTTAGGAGCCTGGAGCTGGGACAGAAGCGGCAGGGCTGCAAGCGACCAGAGTGGTTCAGAAGCCATCGATCCGGACGCAGCTCTAACCAGAGCCAGCGGGGTCTTCAGGACGCCTCACACGTCTCGTCACCCAACATCCAGATGAACATCAGTCCAGTTTGCGACCTCGCAGGTGGATGTCAGAGACAAACCCACTGGTAGAGACGCAGCTGGAGCAAAGCGATCTGGGTTCAAATCCGGCTGAGCCTGTAAGGATAGTTCCTCACCTGCCTGAGGCCAAGGGGAGGGGCTGTGCCCATCCTGAGGGGCTTTAGGAATTAGATAAGATGAGGTATTTCTGGCTCGGCCACAGAGCAGGTGCCCACGAGGTGACCGCCATCCTGGCCTGTAGCCACAGCCAAGATCTCTCGCGGGCAGTGCTGCAATTCCCACGGTGCAGACCTTCGCGTGGCAGTGGGGGACCACGGGGTGACCACGCCCATCATTTATCCGTCGTGTGCCAGGCTCTGCTTGGCACCCACCGCAGACAGGGACCCGAAGATCTGTATCATCACAGCTGGAGTGCGAGGGGCTCTCGTGAAAGGTGGGGATGAGGTGTGGTCCCCCCAGGGAGGGGTGTCCCCCAGCGCGTACCCACCAGGACCTCTCGGCTATGAACGCCGAGGCCAAACACAGCCTGAGGTTTCACGGGCCCGTGTCACTGAGGATCTCGGGACAGGACAGACCCGGGCACAGCAGGACCCTCTCTGTCCCACTGCAGCTGCTGTCCCTTGGGTCACCACATCACCCCAGCTCAGCAGCACCGTGGCTCTGGAAAGATGCCCTGGGAAGATTCGGTTGACTCCACTCAGGGCAATCACCTTGGGCGGGGGCGGGGGGGAGTAAAATCCAGGCCACGTGACCACCCAGAGACCTTGGGGCCGTGGGGATCAGCCATCTCCAAAACTAGGGAAACAGAGGTTGATGACCAGAAAAGAGAGCAAAGACCACAAACAAGGTGTCCATTCAAGGCTCCGCAAGTGGCAACGGGGGCCAATCCTGGAGGCTCAGCCATGTGGGGGGATGGAAAACTTCACCCCATTCCAGACTAGAGGTGAGGAGATTTCACTCAGTTGTTTTCATAAAACTTGGCTCAAAAACTGGACCCCAATTCCCCCTCAATTAAGGCAAAGCGTAGGGCTTGGAAAGACGATTTCACCAGGTTCTCAGTGGACAAACACAACTTACTAGAAACTAACGAGTTGGCCGATGGCTTCTGAGCACCGCTTGCTTGCCAGGCACTGCCCTGAGCTCTTAGAAGCCACGAGTCCAGTCTGGTGCCCTTGGGGGGCCCCCAGTCCCCCTAGAGGAGAAGGTCCAGCCCTGGGCAGACGGCAAAGGTGAGGCAGTTGGGAGGGGGAATCAGGGGAGGCTCACGAGGGGAGGTGTGAGGTGCACCTGAAGCAGGGAGCCCAGCGGTGGGCTTGGGCCTTGGGTTTGACTTGGGATCTGGCCTTGTGGTTGTGACCAGCTCCCCCCAGGTGACCCGGCGGCCGTTGTGCTTGTCCTGTCCTGTCACCCATGAATAGCGGCCCAGGACCCGTCTGGCCCCAGACTCTGTATGAGGGCCCAGGCAAGAGGGAACCAGGGCTCCTCAATGGGGCTTGTGTTCAGGTGGAGAGACAGACAGAAGCCCAAAGACAAGTGCACAAGATGAACAAAATCACTGTAAACTAGTGTCCCCGTTCCCTGTTCCCCTTCTGTCAGCAGCACTATTTATTTTTATGTTGTCAAAGCGGTTGACATTCACACCCAACCCCGTGACCACACCTGACCCTAGGTTGGCTTGGAAACGTGAACATCAGTGAAGAACATTTAGATTGTTCTGATGGTGTAAACACTCTTTGGAGCTGGCCTGGGCCAGTGCTGAGACGACGTCCCCTTTCCACAGGTCCCTTGTCAACAGGCCCTGAATTTCCAAGACCTCCCGTGATCCCAGGGCAAATGCATTCTTTCTACTCATAATCCACAATTGCTCAAGGTCACGTCTCTTAATTGTTCCCCAACCCTCTAGTACAGCTTTCTTGTTTTCCTGGAGTTTTCAATGGCATTTATTTTTAGATATGTGCTTTATTATATCATCATTTCCTCCCTCAAAATGGTTGCTTCTGCCTTATAACATCCATTCTGCAAGTCGCCTTTTCTGGAGACTTCCGTCTCTGCTCCAGTGTGGACCAGTGGCTGGCCAGGCCTGTTCCCGGTGCTGCCCTGGGCCTTCCCTCACCTCTGCACAGAGCCGGGCTCGCTGATTCTCCATTTCCACATCTTCCTCCATCTTGGTCTTACTCCCTGCTTTCACTGGAGTGCATCTTTGAGAAACTTCCTCGCACCAGATGCATGAAAAAGAAGCAGTGTGCTCTTGCAATTCTGAAAATGTTTTGGGCTCCTTCAATAGTCTGTTTCCCTGGGGTCAGTTTTTCCTTTGTAGGCTGTCGGTCCACCTGCCTGCAGATCCTGGCGATGTCTTCCTGTTTAGGAGTGACCACCTGAGTGCTTGGTGTCAGGTTCCTCTGCCGTCGTCTCAGTAGCTGTTTTTCCTCTGGGCCAGATGAGCCATGGCCTCTGGAAGCTTGGCTTTAGCAGAATGACAAGAAACCACTTTCAGGACTTGCGGTCCTGAGAGCTGGAGTGTGAAAGGCTTTTTTGGGGACCACTAGCGGTTCGTTTTTGTTTTTAGGACGTCTCCCCCAGGTAGTATTTTATCACCTGGGCGTGCAAGCGGCCTGACTGCCCTCTGAGTGAGGAAATGGGTGGGGCTGGGGGCAGTGGTCCTCTCCCACCTCTCCCTGCTGTGGACTCTTGAGCCCAGGGCCGTCGTGCACTCCTGTTGGGCAGGTGGGCTCCCCCCCTCCTCTGCAGCTCCTTTTGGAGATTTTAGGCTCTAGATCTCCCTTCTGTATCATCCATCAACCTACTTGCATCCTTTTCATGGTCCAGATGTTTATTGAAACTTCCCATGGTTGGTGACCTGTGTCCCTCCTAAGCTCTTTCCTCCTGAAGGCTTGTTATTGTCAAGCCTGTAGTTCTGTGGGGTCTCATGGGGAGATGGGAGGCAAGCACAGGGCCTGGTCTGCCATCTGGAGCAGGACGTCTCCTGGGGTTTGACAAGCAGGGGAGGGCGTGATGAGGCTCGCATTTTAGGGGGGAGCAAGGTCCCTTGGAGGCCCCTCAGAGAATGGTCTGGATAAGGAGACACTCAGTGGGAGGAGGGCAGGGGGGCTACCCAAGTGTCCAGGGGCACGAGGGTGAAGCTGACCACGGGCTTGAGAGGGGATCTCAACATGTCGGGTACTAAGGATGGACCGAGGTTGATCTTCCTCACTTTCCCCCTGTCTGGGGCGAGGCTGGGCATAGGCAGGCAAAGAAGTGAAGGAAGAAGGGGGTAAGGGGTCCCCAGCTGGAGGCTCCACTTGGACCCTCTGCAGAAAGGATGGTGAGAGGCGGGGGCAGGGTAGGGGGCCCACACCAGCAGGTGATGGGGAAGGTGAAGTCAAAGGAAACTAGCCGTGGCCAGTGAGGGGCCCCTGGGGCTGGTAGCAGGGGAGCCAGGATCACCCAGGCCTGAAGAAGGAGTGTGGCCAGACCCCAGAGGGAGGGCTGACCCGGAAAAGCTGCAGCCTTGGCTACCCGGCCTGCCAGGCAGTGAGCCAGGGAATAAACCCCGATCTCTCTCATCCCATCCTGTTCTCTCCGTGGGCTTCCTACTGGCCAGACACAAAGAGAAGCTGGAGGCAAGGGGCCTCTTGAAGTGGCCACACCAGTCAGAGGGCAGGGGCGGGAGGGGCAAGGGGGGGCCAGGCGGGGAGCAGCCAGCTCGCGGCTGAAGCCCTGCTCCTTGGCCCACAGCAGTCATCTCAACAAGAACTGTGCACAGCCCGTGTGAAAGAAACCATAAAACACTCTTGTGAGACACGAAGAAGACCCAAAATAGAAAGGTTGGGACATTGCAACATCATCAAGATGTCAGCTCTCCCTAATTTAGGGCATAAATTTAATGGACTCCTAATAAAAATTCCAACGAGCACTTTTTCACGAAGCTAGGGTTGATATTAACATTCGTCTGGAAAAATAAACAGCCAAGAATAGCTAAGAGAGTGGCGAAGAGGAGGGACTGAGGGGTGGGCGTTACGACACGCTGGGCAGACCTCTCCTGAAGACAGCGTGGTGATGACACAGGTGCAGACCCACGAGCCACGGAGCCACGGAGCCACGGAGGCAGACCACGGCAGGGGAGTCTGGCGTGTGATGAAGGATGTCTTTCAATTCCCCACAGCCATCATGATCTGTCAAGTAAAATGGTGCCAGGACAAGCAGATCCTTGTTTGGAAAAAGGTAACATTAGATCCATTTCTCACACCAGGCAGAAGAATAAGCTCACAAGATCAGAGCTCTAGATGTACGAAGCTTCAATATACAAACACCAGAAGCAAACACAGGTGAATCCTTCTGTAAGCAAAGTGTAGAGAAAGGCTTTCTAGCTGTGAGTGAAAACCCAGCTCCAATAAAGAAACTAGTGATAAATTTGTCTGCCAGAAAAACCACTTTTGCATGAAAAAATAAGCAAATTAAAAGACAAACTAGGAGAAAACATCTGGAACTTCATAGATAAAAGGTGAATGGCTCTAATATACAAAGAACTTTTAAAAGTTGAGAGGCAGAAGCACAAAAATCATGCAGAAAAAAGAGCAAACTACAAGAAAAACAGTTCCCCAAAAAGGGATAAAAAAATGGCCCTTGGAAAAACGAAAAGGCATTCAACTTCTCCATATAAGAGAGATACAGACTGAAGCCAGGCCGAGGTGCCATCTCTCATCCATCCAGTTGGCAAGAACACAGAAGTCTGACAACACGCCCTGCTGGTGAAGCTGCTGGGAAACAGGCAGGCTCAGACACTGCTGGTGACAATGCAAACTGGTGTCCCCTTTGTGGGTGGACAACATCTCACAAATCCACGTGTGCTTTTACTCTTTGACCCGGCAACCCCACTTCTAGGAGTTCACCCCGAAGATATGCCTCTGACAACACAAAATACAGAGGCATGAGGTATTCATTACAGCATCATTTGTCACTGCAAAGCAGTGAAAGCTACAGGTGCAAGGGGGGGACAGGGGACCAAGCGTCACACACTCATCGCGGGGTGGGGCTAGGACACCAGTGAACGCGGTCTCCTCCAAGCACTTTGGAGTGATTGCTAGGATGTATTATTAAGTGAAAAACATCTAAGTGCAAAACTGCACAAAAGTGTGCTACCTTGTATGTCATAAAGAAAGGGAACAGGATAAATGTATGCAGACTGCCTGTCTTTACAAGAAGACACTCAGGGCAAATAAACAAGGCAACGGTGAGATTTGTCCCCTGCCAGGGGAGGGGTTCCGGGGCCACTCTTCTGACGACACCTTCCGTGCAGTTTGCCTTTGGAAGCAGGTTCATGTTTGACACATTCAACTCAATTCAGTTAACGAGGAGGAGAAAGGGGAAGATAAAATTGAAAGCAAACTGGTAAAAACCAAACTCCACTGTATTTCACATAAACAACAGAGTCACACTGAAAACCAAAAAGGAAATAAAAACAAATCCAGGTGACTTTTGAACAGAGTGCTGGTCTAGACGCCCTGCGTCTTGGGTGGGTCTGGGGGCGGGGCAGGGAAAAGCAGGAGCAAATCAGAACAGCCTTTTATGCGGCTGCTGAGAAGGGGACCAGGCAGCTCTGGGGATGCTGAGGGCACTTCCCCCAGGGACGCTGCTCTCAGAAGAAGAGACACAACCGTGGAATGGGGAGGGCGTGGTCCAGGTTATCAGTGTGAACTCACCATCTCTAATGGTGTCCATGGAGTGCATTTGCACGTGTGTGTGTGCCTACTTGTCTGCCGGGTACGTACACACGTGCACCTGTGCACACTGTTCCTGTATCTGTCTTTTGACAGATCTGAGAGTCTGTATCCGTGACCCCTGGCACCCAGACCTTGGTTTGTAAGACATCTTCCACTGAAAGGAAGCAGGCTTCTCAGAGAAATGACTGATTTTAGGGCTGGGGCAAGAAAAGCACACAATGAGCCTGGAACCTCTTGTTCTGCAAGAAAGTAAGGAGGTGCTAAAAAAAAAAAAAAGATGGGATGTCACAGAGACCCAGGAGCTGGCTAGATGGGACGCTCAGCTGGCCAGAGTTTGGAGTGATTTGAGCATCGAAATAATGAAGGACCCCAGTGAATTATAGATGTTCATACTGATAATAGATAGATACCTACGTACCTACCTACATACATGATATATAGATGGATAAATAGGTAGACGGTGAGATAGGTCCATCCATCCACACATACATACCTACAAACCTGCATACCTACATACATACATGATAGATAGATGATCTATAGATGGACAGACAGGTGGATAGATGGATGGATGACATATAGACAAGACATAAGAGCTGTCGCTTTCCTCTAGGACACTGGATGCCAACTCTTAAATGTGCAGGAAGTGCTGGGTCGGAAAATCGACATTTGCCAATCTAAGATTGGATCAGCAAGTCGTTAATGAATGCTAAATCTAGGGGGAGGTTTTGATGAGAAGCAGATTACTTCCATGGTCTTAAAGTGTCTCCTTCCCAGACTGTGTATTAGTTGCAAGGAAATAAGGAGTATTTATACAGCAGGTAAATCAGACAATTCCTTGACCAGCTCATCAAAAACAACACCACCGGTGAGAGGCAGGTGCATGTGCTCTAGTTTTGGAATCTGGGAAGACACATCATCTATGCGGTACTGCGGCGAGAATCTAATCATGAGGAAACATCAGACAAACCCCAAGGAGCACCGTTCTATTTAAAACAAAACTGGAGTCTTCAAAAATGTCAGTGACATAAAACACAAAGAAAGATTATGGAAATGTACCAGATGAAAGAGAACTAAAGAGACAGACAAATAAATGCAATTCCTGATCCTCGAGTGATCCTGGGCTAGGGAGAGAGGGCAAGAAAGGACTTTGTTGGGTCAATTGGCAAACTGGGAATTTGAGTGGCCGATTAGATAAAGGTATCAGAGCAGTGTTGATAATTCCACTGACGTTATACGAGAGAACATCTGCTCTCGAAGGGTGAAGGGCTGTGATGCCTGCAGCTAGGTCTCAAACAGTTAGAGAAAAATCACACATTCTCACGGGGAGAGAGAAGGGGGGGAGAAAAAAGGAGGAGGGGGAGGAGGAGGAAACAACAGATGAAACAAATGGGTAACACATTAGCAATAACGGAATCCAGGTCAATGGTAGGTGGTGTTCTGTGCTACTTTTATTCTCGTAACTTTTCTGCAGTTTGAGATTATTTCCAAATGAAATAAAAAAAAAAAAAAAGCAACAAACTGCTCTCTACCAGTATCTAAGTGAGGTGTCTAGATACTGCTTACGTGTAAATCTCTGCTGTTTGCAGCCAGCCACACTCCCACCCAGCAGCCCCTTCTAGGAACCCTTCAGATAAACGATGCCAAAACGCCCTGCCATAATTATAGTACAACATATCTAGTAAAAACAGTAATAATCTACTATAATAATAAACTCCTCTGTGCGTACAGCACTTAACAGTTTATAAAGCACTTACCAGACCCTATATGATCTTCACAGCAGTTCTGAGATACACTTACAATAGCTAAGATTTGTGTTATGTAAATTATGCTTCAAAAAAGTTGTCGTAGAGCAATTTTTAAAAGGGAGGGTTCATAACATTTATTTTGCTGGGTTGTGGTAAAGATGAAGTGGAATCACACGGCTGTAAGCCTTGGGAATTCTAAAGCAGTTTCTCCAACTGTGGTCCCTCAGTCCACTTGCGATCAGCCAGGGAACTTGTGAAATGCAGATTCCCGGGTGCCATCCTTGGGTCTCAGGACTGGGGACTGGGGTCTCCACGTTAGCAGGCTTCCCAGAGAAAGGTGGTTCAGAGCAGAGTTGTGGGAAAGACAGCGACCGGGTGCCCCTGCTTCCCCCAACTGGAGCCTGACCAGTCCCCTGGTTGCCTGGGCTGGAGCTCGGAGCACAGCCCAGGCAACCAGTCCCCTGGTTGCCTGGGCTGGAGCTCGGAGCACAGCCCAGGAGCAAGGTTACACACCCTGCATTCCTGCCCCTCCTGCGAGGGGCCGGGTGGTGCTTCCTTCTGTTATTACCAGATTTCTCCACTGAGAAGGTGCCGTCGGCCAGCTGGGGCCCCGCACACCTGCCTGCCAGCTCAGCAGGGCCCAGCTGCAGGGGCCACCCCCCAGAGCCTAGGACCCCTGGCAGCCCTGGTGGAGGCCGGCTGTCAGAGGGGGCGTTCATGCCTCTTCTCACCTGAGACGCAGGGGGCCTTTCCCTTGTATTTTATTTTTAATTGCGGTAAAATACACATCACATAAAATGGACCATTGAAGCCATTTTTCAGTGCATGGGTCACCTTGTCTGGCATCATCTCCAGAACTCTGCCCTCTTCCCAGTCTTTGGGGTTTTGTTTTGGGGGGCCCCAGCAAGCTGCCATAGTCTTGTAGGAAGCAGGGTCCCACTGCACAGACGAGGGGGCGCGGGATCGCCAAGCCATCGGTGTGGCTGGGGAGTGAGAGAGGCAAAGGACAAAGACGGGAGGCAGGTGGGAGGGAGGGTGTGATCACGCAGGGCTCGCGTGCCATCGAGGAGGTGGAGAAAGGCCAGCCACAGCGGAGAAATGGTGACTGTGAGACCTGGCGGCCGGGGCAAAACGGGAACAAGAGTACAAAGTCGTCAGGGTCTGATCAGGGAGAGCGGACCCGACCTTTTGGAGAGAAAACTCCTCCTTGGTCCTGAATTCTTCCACGTACTCCTTATGCCAAAAGGATGGACCCGAACCGGTGGGCGTGCGTGTCCAGTGTGTCCCCCGTCCCACCTCACGCTTCAGCTCTTCTGCTCAGCATTGATGGAGGGTTTTTTTTTTTTAATTTATTTTTTTATTTTTAGTTTTGGCTGTGTTGGGTCTTTGTTTCTGTGCGAGGGCTTTCTCTAGTTGCGGCGAGCGGGGGCCACTCTTCATCGCGGTGCGCGGGCCTCTCACTATCGCGGCCTCTCTTGTTGCGGGGCACAGGCTCCAGACGCGCAGGCTCAGTAGTTGTGGCTCACGGGCCCAGTTGCTCCGCGGCATGTGGGATCTTCCCAGACCAGGGCTCGAACCCGTGTCCCCTGCATTGGCAGGCAGATTCTCAACCACTGCGCCACCCGGGAAGCCCCTGATGGAGTGTTTTTAAAGGCGAAGTACAGTTGATTTACAATGTTGCATTAGTTTTAAGTGTACAGCACAGTGATTCAGTTACACATGTACATATCACAACCTGTTTTCATTTCATGGCTGCAGTGCCTTCTCTCACCCCTCCGACAGCGTCTGTCTAACTTGGAAGGTCTATTCTGACTGTTCCATTAGCTCCGTTCTCAGGGGTAGTTTGTTAATTCTAGTTCACGGCCTCGCCTTTCTTCAAAAGTCTCCTGATTCTTGGCCCTGCCGTCCTCTGCCTTTGCCGTTCTAATTCCCACGGTGACGTCTAGTTCTGTCTTCACTGCCTGCTCCACGGAACGCTGAGAGCCGTGACCGCGGCTGCACATCTCAGAGTTTTGGTGAGACTGGGGGACAGACTGGGTATCCCGGTGTCCGGGGCTCCTGGGCAGAGGCTGCTCTTCTGAACGCGAGTGTTCCCTGTCTCTGCTCCGAGCCCCTCTTGGCTTCAGGCTCCGGACTCGTTCCGCCCACCTGGAAGCGAGACCTGCCCTCTCCGCTGCGTGGCCCCGGCGAGGAGGAGGGGGGACAGCCGGTCGGGGTGCCTGAAATGTCCCACGAGGCACGGTGTGGGTGGGCCGGGCACCTGGCTCCTGGCTTCCCACACCTGGCAGGACAAGAACTTCCTTTGTGCTTTGTGGCAAAAGCCCCAGAAGCGCTGTGTGCCGGGGCTCCCTCCCCAATCCAACCCTGTCACCTTCCCCTCTCGGAGCATCTGGTCCTTGCTGCCAAGCATGGAATGTACTCACTTGGTTAATACAGCTTTGCCGTTATCTGTGGGATTTGGAGCAGGAGGTAGCGGGGGTGTATGCAGCCTGCATCTTGAACAGAAGTCCCTGGATGCCAAAGGGAGGGAGTCAGAGTAGAAGTACCTTTGTGTGGGTCATCCTGTTCCAGACCTGGGTTTCTTAGTTAAAAAAACCCCACAAGGGCTTCCCTGGTGGCGCAGTGGTTGGGAATCTGCCTGCCAATGCAGGGGACACGGGTTCGAGCCCTGGTCTGGGAGGATCCCACATGCCGCGGAGCAACTGGGCCCGTGAGCCACAACTACTGAGCCTGCACGTCTGGAGGCTGTGCTCCGCAACAGGAGAGGCCGCGATAGTGAGAGGCCCGCGCACCGCGATGAAGAGTGGCCCCCGCTCGCCACAACTGGAGAAAGCCCTCGCACAGAAACGAAGACCCAACACAGCCAAAAATAAATAAATAAATAAATAAATTAAACAAAACAAAACAAAAAAACCCCACAAAGCGGATGTCCACACAGCAGTCCTTAGAGGTCGTTATTTTTATTCCTACTTGGCTCACAATGACCCTGAGTGGGGAGAGCCCGCTACCACGGGGAAGAGTCAGGATTTGAACCTGGGTCCCACAGCATGACAGGGGTGCCATCTGAGCCCCAATACATGGTCCGGTCTGCATGGCCTTGGGGGACTGGTTTGGGGAGAGCCCTGGCCTGTGCCTCTTCCCAGCCACCCCCCATGGACGTGACTTCATTTCTTCACTGCCCGATTCGATTCAGCTTTCTTCACCTTGATGAGCACGTCTTCTGTGCCCTCCTTGTGCCCCATCATTGAAGGCAGGTGAACACAGGCTGGACCTCACCGGGAGCGGGGCATTCACGGTTGGGTAGGAGATTGGGCTCCGTGTCCTGGCAGCTCCTCCCAGGCCAGAGGGATGGACTGAAGGCAAGTGGACGCGTGCCCGCCTCTGAGAAACGTTGGAGCCTCCGTATTTCTCTGCTTTCCCTTTGGGGTCACCCCGATTCTACCCTTTTATGACCTGATTTGTCTTTCCTCAAACTAGTGGCTTTTGAACCATCCCTCGGAAGGGCAGCTCAGAACTGGGGTGCACAGGCGGTGCACAGACCCCAGAGGCAGGGAGAGAAGGCCCTGGCTGTACCCACGGGAGTGTTCGCACCCATCTCTCTAACTACATATCTGTCCCGGTGACTTGCTTTTGTCCCAAGCAGCAACGCCGGTAGTGAACGAGCAGGACGTGAGTGAACAATGAGACACGAGTGATTTTGTTCCCAAGCTGAGCAGCCAGCCCTTCACGGAGGCTTAGAACAGCTGCTGCCGGGGGAGACCCGGCCAGGAAGAAGGTTGGGGTCTAGTAGGAGTCACCCGCCTCTGGTGCTGTGGGCATAGCTCCCCGGGCCCCCAGAGAGATGCAAACCATGCACGTGCACACGGGAGGGACCCCTGCTCAGGCCTTTGTATGGAAATGAGGTGCGCTTGCACTGTGCTGGGGGCGTCTGCACACCCCCGTACAGTGAGGACATCGGGGCTTTGGGCTGTGAAGCAGCAGAGCCAGGACCCAGACTCTGCCCGGTGACCCCAAATTCTGCTCGGAGGGCCGCCAAGACCGCCTTCAAATAAATGAAGGGACCATGCCCAGGACCTTGCACCTTCTACCGCCAAAGATGGCTTCCCACAAGAGACCCCCAATTCTGGAGGATTTTATGTACCAAACACCACTTGCCAGGTGGTAAGTAGCAACAGTTAAAACGAATGCATTTTCCTTTTACAAAATGTAGCCTCGGACCAAGGTCCAGTGCAGAGAGCCCCTGGTCGCTGGAAACGGGCACAGCTGGAAAGGGGGCACCCCTCGCCTGTCACACAAGGTGTACCCGGGGGGAACCAGAAGCCAAACCACTGGTAGACGACCTGCTTCCTATGAAGGAGAGCAGCTCCCGCACCAGGGCGGGTGACTGAGAGACAGCCCTCGGGGGGCACAGGTGCACACATACAGATATACACAGCGGCACACACGCATGCACACCCATGTACAGTACACCCACAGACATACATGCACACACGCACACACATGCGTGCACGTGCACACGCACACTCCAGCAGCATCTGAACAGCA
The DNA here is from genome assembly GCF_028021215.1 of Eschrichtius robustus. Taxonomy (NCBI): domain Eukaryota; kingdom Metazoa; phylum Chordata; class Mammalia; order Artiodactyla; family Eschrichtiidae; genus Eschrichtius; species Eschrichtius robustus. The sequence goes on along the minus strand of NC_090827.1, from coordinate 150,002,491 downwards.
CCTGGGAAGCAGCGAGATCCCCTGGGAGCACAGCCTGGCACTGGGCACAGCTCAGGCCTCCAGGGGGCCTCGCACTCTGGTAAAAGATGGAATTTTCAGAGAAGTTTCTGATGACCAGTCCCAGCCCCCTGACCCCCACCTGGGCCCCAGGCTGGGATCCCACAGGACATCCCGTTCAAAAATGCAGCCACAAATGCAGAATTGCACGCGGGCATAAAGTCCGGAAAGTGCGGACGGGGTGACATGCGCCCCTGGCCTTCACGTGCTGCTGGGAAGAGCATGTCCCGGGGCTGCAGCCAGGCTCCCCTGGGTCCTCATGTAGCACCGGCAGAACTCCTTCCGTGTGCCAGGCTGTGCCAGGCCCTGGACATGCTCCGCCCCATTGCCCCCGCCACCAGCAGCTTGAGGAGGTCCGGCCATGGTCTTAATGTCTGTCCCCCAGAATTCACAGGTTGAAATCCTAGCCCCCAGTGTGATGGTATTTGTGGCGGGGCCTGGGAGGTGCTCTAATTTACTAATTGTGGATGGGATTAGTGTCCTTGTAGAAGAGGCCCACAAAGCCCCCTCACCCCTTCCGTCTCTCGAGGACTCAGCGAGAAGACGCCGGCTATGACCCAGGAAGAGGGTCCTCACCAGGACGTGACCTCACATGCTGACACCTGGTCCCGGGCTTCCAGCCTCCAGAACTGTGAGCAATAAATGTCTGTGCTTCATAAGCCACCGGGTCTGTGGGATTTTGCTGCAGCTGCCTGGGCAGACCAAGACAGGTACTGTGAATAGGCCTGATCAAGGGTGACCCACAGGTCATGGGCAGGTCACTCGACTGCTCAAGGCCACTCGGCCATCGTGTCCAGGCTGTGGGAGTGGGTTTCCCTGCCCCCCATGGGAAGAGCCGCTTGCCCAGCCAGATCATCTGGGGTTCACGTTCAGCCTCTGGGCTTGTGGAGGAGGCCCCACTCCCCTGAACCTTCGTTTGTTCCATACGACGGGGGTGACGGTGACTAGATCGTGTGGGTGAAAGGTCCAGGCCTAGGTGTGTCCTCCCCAAAGTGACTCAGTCCCCCAGGAGCCCCCAGGCTGGTCATGGCAGGAAGCCAAGGTCTCCCTAGCACCCTGCACCCTGCTAATTGAATAAATATTCATCTGCGTCGAGTACCCAAGTACAGTGGTTTCCATGGAGACCCGCTCCTAATGGCTTAATTAAACAAGGGCACTGGTTTTTCAAGGCCTGCACGAACACCAGCGCTGATGCGAGCATCCCCAGCCCACGGGGCGGTCCCTGCCGACTTCTGTCTAGAAACATCAGAGAGGGGAAGGGGGGAGCCTGCGAGTCCTGGAGCGGAGATGAAACACAGAGAAATCGGTCCCCACCATATGTCGCCTTGGTAGTGTTTCCGTTGAACCCGACCCCAGCGCCCTGAGTCACTGGGACCCAGCACCTGTGCCGTCCTGGACGCTGCCTGTCCTGCCTCCCTTCCCCCTGCGGTTGGTTTCCACCATGAGCCCAGCATGTCACATGCTGGGAGCGAGGGGCCCAGAACCCAGGCCTCCTGCTGCCACTGCCCCAGCTGCCCCCAGAGCCTCGGTGTCTGGGGGGTGGGGGTAGGACCTGCCCCCTCCAGGCCTCTGGGCGGTATCTGAGGAGTCATCGCCCCACACCGTCCAGTCCTGTTCTGACCTCTGTCCTTGGCCCACCCTGGCTTCCCATGCTGGCCAGTCTTGGATTCTCTCTGTCTGTCTCCTAGCTGACACCAGAACGAGCTGCGTGAATTTGATGGTCAGTGTCAGGGGCTGCAGGAAAGCCCGAGTGCTGGCCGCCGCTGGCATCACCAGGAAGGTGGAGCCAAGGATGTGTCCAGTCCAAACAAACCTGAGAGCCTGCCCACCTCTGCCCAGGGAGCAGACCTGAGCCACGCCCCTCCACCCTCCAGACCTCATCCGAGTACTTGCCCTCGGCAGGATCCCATCAGAGACCAGCTGGGAAGGATGTACGTCTGGGGAGTGGAGGGGAGAGAAGAAAGAATTTTGTGCTGAGGTGCCCACAGACCTTCTCAGTCTTGACCCAGGACTACCCTGGACCTCAGGAAATGAGGGGTGGGAGATTGAGGGTCCTGCCAGCATGGACGGCCCCTGGGCCGAGTGGGTCTCTTTGCCTGTCTGGAGCAGGTGGGTTGCACTGGCCAGGAGCCTAGCTCGGCTGCCGGTGAGGCCTGCGTGCAGCTAGCGGGCCGGGCAGGTGCCACTGAGTCGCGAGTGCAGATGCGGGGAGATGGCACCCCAATCCTTGACCTCTCCCCACGGGCCGGCCCCTGGCAGCGCTGGCTTCCTCATACACATGCAAGTGCATTTACTGTTTTCACTTAAGCAGCGCGGGGCTCAAGCCAGGATGGCCGGTGAGCAGGCCAGTCATCCGGAAAGCGTCCTCCACCAGGGAAGCTTCCGCAGCAGAATTTATGCTAAACTAAAGCGACAATGGAGAGAGGTTGGTGCAGCCTCCGAATCCGAGCAGGACATTCAGGCGGCCGGGGGTCTACCTCGTGGACTTTGTCTAATCCTCACAGGAGCCTGCAAAACAGGCATCACAGACTCAAGTTCACAGGTCAAGTGCACACCCCACGGGCGTGAGAGCCGGTGCCCTTGTGTCTCCAGGAAGCCTGGAAGGCACATCATACATGTTAGGGGTGGATTTAGCTAAATGGGCATTCCTAGCCCAGGCCAGCGTGGGTCAGCAAGCAGACAGCACACTCGGGGGCGGGGGGTCACAGGGAGAGGGCAATTGTGCAGAGGGAGGGTCAGCGATGGTGGGGCGGCACCCAGCCTGGGCCGGGAGGGCCGGGTCTGGAGACACACACGTGGGTGGGCTTTTCCTGTGTTCCTCACTAGCTCGCTCACTCACGTATCCATGCAACAGTCGTTCCGAAGGATTCCACCCTGTAACGGACCTAGGATGCTGCAGGTGAAGCGCCCGGGTTCCTGCCCCCAGGAGCCCTGAGTGCACGAAGGGGCACCCAGGAGAGTGAGATAACGAGCTCTCATGATGGGACCTTGGCAGCCCTCGGGTGTCCTGAGGAGCCCCGGGAGGGCTTCCTGGAGGAGGTGGCTGAGCTAATTTTGATGGATGAGGAAGAGAGGGCTGTGAAGGCCGTGTTGGGAAGGTTTCTCTGGGCAGGCGGCGTCCCACTCATGAAGGTGTGGAGGTGGGGAAGCACGGGGGCCTCAGGGAAGAGCAGAGCAGCCGGCATTCCTGGAGCAAAGTGTGTGAGGCCAGGACGGGTGATGGAGGTGCCAGGGCCCAACCACACTGCCAGGTGAGTTCTGGGTACCAGCTCGGACTTCCTCCTGCCCTCGAGGCGGCAGGGAGGGTGTGCTCAGAGTTCCATCTGGAAGGCTCCCTCTGGGGCAGCGGGGAGGCTGGAGACCAGGCCGCAAATCGGGCCTGGGCTCAGGGCAGCTCCCATGGACGGTTGATGGAGGGTAGGGTGAGAATCGATGGCCAGGCCATCACTGGGGGCTGAGGATGACATCCCAGTCTAAGGCTTGAGACCCACTAATTCTCCTTCTGTCCCCCCAAAGCTTCAAGCGCTGGGACAGGTCTGGAGGGGCGGGGCCTTGAATGTCGCCCCCTCCTGGACACCAGCCCGCCTTGCAACCACACCAAGTGATGATAATTTAATTGTCCGAAATGCACCTGATTTCCTTATCTCCTCCAAAGCGAAGGGCCGGAGCCGCCGAACCCCCAGGGCCACGCGCCGGGCTTCCTGTTATTGTGCCGCTGTCCTACCTCAGGAAGGGTGCCTTCTCAGGAATGAAAAGGAGGTATTTGCTTCCTCCTGGGATTCGTATATTTTTTCCTGCTGTAATTGAACCAATATCTGGAATGAGGCATCTAATTTCTCCTCTTTCCTCGAAATTGAACGATAACGTGTCCTGTCGATAACAAACCTTTTGTGAAAGTCACACACGGTTTCCCAGGGCAATTCCTGTGAACACGGCAGTAAAAAGTATTTGGGTTTTAAATAATTTCTCTAGGTATAATACCAGAGCCTGACGCTATCTACTTCATCTTTTGTTCTGCTCCATTTTTAAAAGTATCTTTGTACTCATGTGTTCCTGCATGACAATAGCTCACAATTCGAGCCTGGAGAGGATCCTGCCTAATTAGAATTTTTAGAGCTGGGAGGGCCTTGAGGAAATCAGAGCTTAGCCGCTCATTCAGAAGGGTAAACTGAGCCGCAGGGTGTGGTGAGACACCAAAGGTTACAGAGCATTCGATCAAGGTAAGACCCGGGTGCTCAGTGGTCGGACCAAGGGAGCTGTGGAGAGACACAGGCTGGTCTCTGCGAGCCGGGGAAGCCACAGCGATGGGCCTGGGTTCAAATCCCAGCTACGCCCTCCTTAACCCCACCTCAGCCCACGCCATCCCTGACCCCCACCTGAACCGAATCCTACTCTTGATCCAAACCGCATCTTAAATACTGGATCTAACCTCAAAATTAACCCTAACCCACCCCAACACAAATTCTCTTTATAAACTTAACCCCAACCAAATCCCAGCTAAACTCCAATCTAAATGCTTAACTTTATACTCACTTTAAACCCTAACTAAATCTTAGCTCCAGCCTTAATTCCAACCCTAACCCTAGCCCTGACCCCAGCCCAACCACCTTCAAAGCAGAGGAAAGCTCACCATCACTGCAGAGCTTTGCACTTTTCCGAGTGCTCTCAGGTCCTTCATAGTTTTCTGTGTCCCCTGGTCCCAGACGGGGCCAGACACACCGTGATCCTTGCATTGTATTTGCCAGTCACCCGAGTGAACCAGCATGGCATCAACGGCCACTTGATGTGCACACCGGTTCAGCAGCACCCATGCGGGCAGGCCTTGTCCTATCCCCAGGAAAACTGATTCTCCCCTTTTGCTAGATGAGGAAACTGAGGGTCTGAGAGGACCCAGCAGCACTGCACACAGGCTGCAGCAGAGCAGGAGGGACCTCCGACTATATGTGTTCAACGCCAGTCCTGCTCCCGGCCGGGTTCTGGGGGGTGACAGGCTTGGACGGTGGTGACTTGTGACTGGAGTCGTCTGTCTGGCCTGTCTCGCTGTCTCAGTGACCCCAGGTGCAAGGGTCTGACAGCTTTGCATCCACTTTGTGCAGCTGGGATCAAATGACACGCTGACGTCAGACCCACAGACCAGCCCATCAGGCTGGGGGTGTGGGCAGGGGGCTCCAGGAAGCCCTCCAGCCCAGAGACACAGACAGGTGTTGGCCCACTGTATTAGTTCCCTGCAGATGCTGCACTAAGTACCACAAGCTGGGCGGCTTAAAGCAAGAGAAATTTAAGCTCGCAGTTCTGGAGGCTGGAGGTCAGATCAAGGGGCTGGCAGGGCTGCCTCCCTCTGGAGGCTTTAGGGGAAGGTCCTTCCAGCCTCTTCCAGCTTCTGGGGCCTCCAGGCATTCCTTGGCTTGGGGCCACATCACCCCAATCTCTGCCTCTGTCTTAGGTGGCCTCTTCATGTGTCTCTTCTTGGAAGGACACCAGCCCTGTCGAATCAGGGCCCATCCCGGTCCAGTACGACGTCATTGAACTCGATTGCATCTGCAAAGACCCTATTTCCAAATAAGGTCACCTTCACAGGTTCCAGGGGTTAGGACTTGAACGTGTCTTTCTTTTGGGGGGGACACAATTCAATTCATAATGACCATACAGCTTCTTTCATTTTTTAATTAGGTGTCATCAGTAAGCAATTAGGATATTTCACCTGAAAAACTGGCCTTTTCCAGCACGACACTGGCAGAGTGGAACCCAGAGGTAGCTGTCCCCTCCTGATGGGGGTCTCCCCAGCCCAACCCAGCCCTCCTCCTGCCTGCGTGCTGTGAACACTGGAGACTGGAACCCTTGATCTGGCCCAGCGGTTCTCAACTAGGAGTGATTTTGCCCCTGGGGACATCTGACAATGTCTGAGGACATTTTTGGTTGTTGCAACTGGGGGATGCTACTGTCATTGGCGGGTAGAGGCCAGGGTTGCTGCCAAACATCCTGCAATTCACAGGACGGCCCCCATGACAAAGAAGTACCCAGCCCCAAATGTCAGTGATGCCCAGGTTGGAAAACCCTCAATGCATTCATCTTGGCTCATGGCTGCCCTGTTAAAGACTACATTTCCCAGCCTCCCTTGCCGTAGGTAAGGCCATGTGACCACGTTCTAAACAATGGGATGTCAGCATAAGGGCTACGTGCAAAATCCAGTTGAGGATGCCTTGTGATTGGCAGACCATGTGCCCTCCCACCCCACTGAGCGAACCATGGATGTGATGGCAATGGCCGGAGCTAGAGCAGCCAACTGAGACCTCGAGGTGGGAGCTGCCTGCTGGGGATGGCCAAGGAAAAGTGTAAGGCACCAGGATCCTGGACCCCATCAGGCTGCCATGCTGGCCCTGCCCAGACCTGTGTGTGGAGAGAAATCAACCCCTCTCTTGTTCAAGGCACTGTGTTTTGGGGTCACCTTGTTTCAGCAGCATCACCTGTACCCTGACTTACTCATAATCCTAAATCCCAGGCCAGTCCCGTTCCCTCCCGTGACAAATTTCTGGTTTCAATCAGAGCCTTTCTGGGAAGGAAAAACTTGAGAAGAAGACATAGCTGATCTTGCTGAGTTTGAGCCCGCAGTCCAGGCTCCAGCACAAACATTCCAGTACTCCGGGCAGTGGTAAGGATTGCTGGGCCTGCCCTCCCCTTCTAGAAATACTTGGGAATCAGGGTCAAGTCAACAGGAGGCTGGAGCAGCTGCATAGCGTCAGGGTGGATGTGAGCATTTCTTAGCTTATTTTCCCAAACATGTCAAGGGCTCGTCTACATTCTCCTATCTGAGAAAAATCAAAGCCAAGCAAAACGAAAAACTCTCTGAGCCCCCTCCAGCTCTGGGGCATGTATCCACGGTCAGATTCACAAATCGTGGGCAGGAGATTGCTTTCATTTGTCTAATCGTTCCCACCAGGCATGTTCCCCAGATTCTAAGAGGGGGCACCGCGGTAGGAGGTGTCAGGCCTCAGGATGGTGAGGGCAGCCCCTTAGTGAACACAGGGATGCCGGACACGGTACCCGGATGCTCCTGGGCAGCCCAGCCTGCGCTTTCCCCTCACGCAGGAGAGCGGGCAGTGTCCCAGGCTCCCGTCACCTCTGGTTACCATTAGGGACAGGATTTGTGTCATTCTCTCTCCCCCCTCTGAACCCTGCATGTATTTGGTGCTCGGCGAACGGGAAGCAGCAAAGCAGAGGGGAAAGGACGTGGCTTTAACTGCGAAGTGAGGCTCGCAGTCTCTGGGCCTGGAGCGTCTCAACCATGAAGCAGGAACAAAAGAGCCTTCCTTGCACAGGGGTCTATGGAAGTCCCATTCATTCTTTCATTCATTCATTCATTCATCACTGTTCCAGGTGCTGGGATTAAGGGTTGATTAGCACTGGGTACCGGTCCTAAACAGGCGACAGGGAGACAGCAGCCTCCAGCAGTGGGACAGAAGTGGTTAACTGGGAGTCCCCAGAAAGACTACTTTGGGGAGAGAAGCCCCCCAGTGGAGCCAGGCCCCCGGGGGGTCTCTATTGGAGTGGGTGGTCACCACGGAGGCATCCACTGTGGGCAGTGAGGCCGGATGGGGTAGGGGCCTGAGGCTGAGCCCCAGTCCTCCAGGACGCTCCTTGGGGACCTGGGCTGCCACGTCTGCCCCCAGAAGCCTCCGTTTTCTCATCTATCTGCAAAGTGGGGGTGTTGACGGCACCCAACTCTTAGAGGTCCTGTGGAGACTAAGATAAAATGCGAGGCTATAAATCTGCTGAATAGCCTGACATCTCCTTGGAGGCCTCCAGAGAAGAGAGCCCTGAATGGGGGGACCTGGTGGTGGCCTGGCCGCTGCGGGAGACCCAGTGCCAACTCCGGGGTCATGCTGGGAGCTGGACCATCTTGGCTGAGGTGGGGCAGTGGGGAGAGCTGCCTGGAAGCAATTTGCTTGTTGGAGGAAGTCTCCCCTCTCCTGTCAAGGGCAGGTGCAGATGCCCCCTCTTCAGGGAGCCCCCCTCACTGCTCAGCCCCTCCAGTGACCAAGCACCTCCCTCAACAGCAGGCACGAGGCTGATTTCCCTGCATCCCCAAGGCCAGCATGGAGGGGCACCGGGACCACGTGCTCAACATTGAAAATAATCAGAGCTACCCTAGGATGAACTGGGCTGTTCAGTAGTGAGTTCCCCGTTGTCGGGGTGTGCAAGCAGAGGCTGGCGGCGGGCCTGAAGGGACATCGCAAAGGGGACTCACTCAGCTGAGATACAAGATAAGAGTGATCATCATGGTGATTATATCAATTATAATGTACTGAGAGCTTGCTAAGCGCCAGCAACGGGAAGATCTTCGTTCTCTTTTGTTAGATTTTTTTTTTTATTTGCCGAAGTAACTCAAGCTCTCAGAACAAGTTAAACAATACAGAGATATATAAAGAAAAATCTAACATCAGCCCTCCTCCGAGGCCTCCTTCCCTCCCACAAGCCAGGTACCCCAGGCTGACAGGCGAAGGTGTTATCTTTCTAGGCACTCGACATAGAGAATCCCACTTAATTCTTCAGATGCTATTAGGAGGCTCAGAGAGGGGAAGCCATTTGCCCAAAGCCCCCCAGCTGCTTAGATGTTGCAGGCCAAGCAGCTTTAAGTTGCATCTCCAAGCTCTCCTAGGAGCCCTGAGGTCCCCAGCTCAGCCTGGCTCTCCTCTCCTCTCCTGGTGGCACCTGCCGGCCTGCAGGAGACACAGACCCGCCCCCCAAGATGCCCTAAGACTCCTGGACCAGCCCAGCCAAGCCACAGCTGACCAGCCCATGTGCCCACAGACCAGCCCCCACCTTCCAACTTGGCTTTGGCAGGGCTGGCATTTTGATCTCCTTCTATTGGACTCTCCGGCTCCAAAAGGGCCCTCCGAGATTCAGGGTGCCTGCGAGGGCCCAGTGAGACCACTGAGTCCTGTCCCTCAACTCACAGGCGGGGCAACTGAGGCTCAGGAAGGGCAGGGGACTTGTAACATCACACGAGGACTTGATGGTTGAGACAGGGCTCAGGGCTCACAGGGAATCCCTTGTGTTTAACTTGATAATTTACGAAGTTCCATTGTATCTACTGCATTCATTCACTCATTCATTCATTCATTCATCCATCCCCAAACACCCATGGGGTCTGTATTCATTTCTCATTGTTGCTCTAACAAATGATCACAAACTTAGGAGCTTATAACAACAAATTTATTTTCTTACAGTTCTGGAGTCCACAAGGGTAAAATGGCCTGGCAGGGCTGGTTCTCTTTGGAGACTCTGGGGAGAAGCTGTTTCTTTGTCTTTTCCAGCTTCTAGAGGCGCCCGCATTCCTGAGCTTGTGGCCCCTTCTCACGTCACTCTGCTCTCTGCTTCTGTTATCACCTATCCTCTAACTTTGACCCTCTTGTCTCTCTTTCACTTAGAAGGACCCTCGTGATTATGTGATTACATGTAGGGTTCACTCAGATAATCTAGGATAATCCCCCATCTCAAAGTCCTTAGCTTAATCTCATCAGCAAAATCCCTTTTGCCATGTAAGGTCACTTAGCCACAGGTTCTGGAGATTAGGGCGTGGATGTCTTTGGGTGTGTTATTTTACCTACTGCAGACTTACACGGTGATTCTCAAAGGAGGCAGGATAGGGCTGTGGACAGCAAATCAGCTAGGATGCGTTCAGTTGCAAGTTATAGAATCCTCCTCCCAAAGGGCCTTAAACAGTGAGGCCACTTAGTGTCTCCCTTGGCAGGAAATCTGGCCAAAGGCTGGCTCCATGGTGGGTTCATTTGGAGGCTCAAGAACAACAGCATTAGGGACACAGACTCTTTCCTCCTGTGACTGTCATCTTCATCATCAGCTCCTCCTGGTCCCAAGAGAGCTGCTGCAGCTCTGGGCATCGCATCCTCACACATGCATGACCGAACAGGAAGGAAGGCAGTGAGTCTTTTTGTACATTTCTTGCATGTCATCAGGGAGGTCTTATTGGCTGAGACTGGGTCATGTGACCTCTCTCCTCCAGCCACAGGGGAAATGGAAATGGGTCTGTGAAAACAGGCTTAGTGGCATCACCATTTTCCCCCAGAACTGGGAAGGGGGGGTGTCCCGCTTTCCTGGGCACATCACTGTTCCTCTACCAGAACAAACTAGGTATGCAGGTGTATTAGTTATCTAGGCTGCGAAACAAAGTACCACAAATTTACCAGCTTAAAACAACACATTTATTATCTCAGTTTCCATGGGCCAGGAGTCCTGGTGTAGGCTAGCTGACTCTCCTGCTCATGGTCTGCAAGCTGAAATTAAGGCTAGCTGACTCTCCTGCTCATGGTCTGCAAGCTGAAATTAAGGCTAGCTGACTCTCCTGCTCATGGTCTGCAAGCTGAAATTAAGGTGTCAGCTAAGGCCATGTTCTCAGCTGAGGCCCAGGGACCCCTTCCAGGCTCACACGGCTCTAGGGAGAATTCAGTTCCCTGAGGTTGAGTGGCTGAGATGCGTTTTCTTGCTGTTTGCCGGGGACCACTTGGCCCCCAAAGGCCATATTCATGTCCTCGCCCCGGGGCTGCCTCTCACATCATTGCTTCATCTTCGTGGCCAGGAGGAGAGCACCTCTGTTGCTTTATCACCTTGTAAAGGCTTCACCTGATCAGGTCAGGCCCAGCCAGGAGAATCTGCTTTGATTAACTCACAGTCAGCCGGTTAGGGGCTTGGTCAGGGCAGCGATGGCCCTGCCAATTCACAGGCCTGGGTCCCTGGGGGCATCTGAGAAGCCTGCGCACCTCAGGGGCGAGGAGGGGGTGAGTGCCTCCTCACCCTCCAGTCTGAGCTGAGCCCTGCTCCTTCCAGAAAGTCCTCCCTGAACCCCCCGGCAGCCCCCCTCGGGCCCCACCAGGTGTTTCTTGGTCTCCCGGCACCTCCCTGGAGGTTGGGGCCTGCGCCCCGTGCCTTCGGCTGGGCCCGAGGGGTGCCGTACTCTCCACAGACAACGGGCACTGTCTGCACCTGACACAGAGCAGGTCCTCAGTAGATGCGCGCCGGATGAACGTGGAGTCTTCATGTCACTGGGAGAACCCTGAAGCTTGGAAAAGCGATGGGGGACAGGCCTAGAATTCTGGGTCCAGGAGGGCAGGGAAGGTCCTCCAGAGGGGTGGACGGGGCCATCAGGCCCTCCAACGCTCCCCCTTTGGGCCTCTGCTTAACGGTCACTCCCAAGAGCCCTTCCAAGGCCCCCCACTGACTGAAGCCAGAGGCTGGGGAGACGGGAGGCAAAGGCGAGAGGATGGCAGGCAGTGTGGCGACAGTGGGATGGGGACCACACTGCCCCAGGCTCATACCCACACGTGATCTTGAGCAACCTGGGCCTCTACCCTCATCTGCAGAATGGGGTGGCCACACAGCACACACCCTGAAGGGACGCCAAGAGGGTGAGGTGGGCCCACCACCCACGGACTGCTCAGGACAGGACACGGCCTAAGGGTGGCTCCCATGAGCACTGCTGATGGGCAGGGGCCAAGGGACGGGAGGGTGGCCGGAGTGGAAGCTGCATCGTGACGCTTCCCGGGGAAGTGACTTCAGGAGATGCTAAGGGCGCCCGTGGCTGCTGCAGACTGTGGAACCCTGTGGGGCATTCCTAGGAGGAGCCCGGTGCCGAGGGGCATGGAGCTATGTCTCCCACCTGCTCAGGTGGGTGACAGGCAGAGGCGGGAGCAGGTGTTCTAGGCCCAGAGGTGGCAGAATGCCTGGGCACACAGGGCTGAAGGCTCTGCGCACATCATTCCGGAGAACCTGCACTTCTGCCGTATGGGAGGGGCTCCGTCATCCCCGTTCACGGGCTCGGATAGGGAAGGTCATGTAGGGACACCTGATTGGTCTGAGCCCAGAGTCCAGGGTCGAGGCCAGGCTTAGGAGGGCCTCGAATGCCAGGCTCAGGCATCTGGGCAGCAGCAAGGCCCCGGAGGGAGGACGGGTCCAGCTTGGAGCGGCCGGCAGACGGGAGCCCTGAGGAGGCCACGTGGCAGCCAGGACGAGTGATGGGTGGGTGCAAGCTTGAACCCCAACAGGCCCCGGGCTGAGCGAGGTACACAGCTGGTGCTCAGAAAGACAGGCTGACCTGCTGCTTCAATCCATTACACCCACTGCAAGTCAAAGACGGTCCCCGAAGCAATTCTTTCCCCAGAGTTCCTCCAGTTCGGGAAGAACTCAGCAGTGCCAAGTCCATCAGTGTGATCAATATTGCAGTGGAGTTAGTACACGGAGAGCCAGCCTCCACGGGCGGATCCCAGCCACTTTCTGACAAGACCAAGCAGTTCTGGAATTCTTCAGGGAGGGACAGGGAGAGAAGCAAGCCTCATTTTTTCCTGCCTCAGCTTTAAAAATGAAATTTCAAATAAAGTGGGGCAAAAAATATCCTCAGCCCAGTTGAGGAGAAAACAAGTCCCTGGGTCCGAGACTGGGACGCCAGGCCAGTTCTCCCCTGTTCCGCAGCAGCCAGCTGAGTGGAAGGGCTCTTCCCCTTCCCTGCAGGTACCCACCAAGGGCAAAGACAGCAGGCAGACACATCGCCAGCCCCAGGAGCTCGAAGCCAAGTGGGGGCGGAGCCGGCACCGACCTTAGAACCATCCAGTCAATCTCCCCACCTTATGGATGGGAAAACTGAAGCCCCTGGAGGCCCCTAAGGCTGCCTGACAGAAGGTAAGGGGATAAGTGGGGGCTTAAGTCCAGAACATCCACACAACGGATGCAGAAATGGCCTGGTGGGGGAATGCCGGGTCTGGCTCTGGGCGAGGTACCACTGTACTCTGCCGGGCCCCACCTGTACCGGCTACACCGCAGGCATCCAGTGTGGCTGCGGAGGATGGAGGATACCAGGCCCTTCGTACCACCCATCCCTCCCCCACGCTTTGATTGAGCTCCTACTGTGAGCCGTGAGCTGGTCCCCGCACCAGACTGTGGGACAGAGATATGGCCTGTCTGCAAGAGCCCACGGCAGAGACGTGGTCTGATGATGGCTCGCCCCCGAGGGGCACACAGGAGGCCAGTGAAGGGGGCTCTACCCCAGGCTGGGAGAGCAGGGAGGCCTCCCAGGGAGGAATCTCATGCCACATGTTTTCAAGGAAGAGGAGAGCCCTAGGGATGGACAGGGCAGAGTTGCCAGCCTGGAGAACGCCATGTGCCCAGCCCAGGGTCCATGGCAGGCAGTGACAAATGGGCTCCCAGCCTGGAGGGAGCAGGCCGAGGAGGCGAAGCAGAACCTAGCCTGAAATCTGGCAAGAGCTGCTCGCATTGGGGTAGCAGAAATACACCCTCCTTGCAGCCTGAGAGGGTGAGCGAGGCCACAGGCACGTGTGCATGTGTGGGTGTGCGCACGTGTGCTGGCACATGGGTGTGTGTGTGCAGCAACGTGTGTGCACATGTGGACATGCACGCCTGTGTGCTGGATGCTTGTATATGCACAAATGAGGTGTGCACACAAACTCATGCATGCATGCACATAGCATGTGTATGTGATTTTGTGTGTGGATATGCGTGTGCCTGGACACATGCACGAGCATAGTGTGTGCTACGTGTATGCACATGTGGGTGGGTGTGCATGCATGCTGCTTACAGGTGCATGTACACGTGAGTGCACGCATCGTGTGTACACGTGGATACTCGTATTAACACACTGTCACGTATATGGCTGTGCGTCTCGTGGTACGTATTCCTGGATGCGTGTGTGTGTGAGGATGCGAGCATAGGTGTGCGTGGGTATGTGTGCATGCATGTGTGGCTACGTGTGCGTGTGTGTGCGCACATATAACTGTGCACGCGGGGAGGTGGTTCAAGGAGACAAGCCCCTCTCTACCTGAGCTGAGGCCACTCGTGGAGCACGGGGCACCGCACCCAGCAGGTGTGCATCCAAATTCCCCCTCTCAGCGGCGGGCCCAGGACCCAGTGTCCCAAGGCTGTGGGTCACGGGTGGGATGAAGGCGAGTACACCCTGGTAGCCCTAGGATGCTCCGCTTCCGTATGATTTCCTTCTGAGATGGCCTACACCCCCTCCCCAACGACCCCATCCCCTACCAGTGCAGCCTGACTCCCCGAAGCGCCCTCCCATCATCCCTCCTGGTCCCGCCAAGCCCAGGCCTGGCCAGCAGCGACTCATCAGCACGAGCATTCTTCCCGGGCACGTGCTGTTTTGTCTGTTCCAGGGCAGTTGGGAGCAGTTTGTCAAGCCTAATCTCCAGCGTCGGGGTAAGAGGCCTCTCCAGCTCCTCTGTGAACAGCTTGGTCCCTGGGGCCTCTGGTGCACGTGAGCAGGCCTGCATGTGGTGCTGCCCTGAAGCCCAGACAAGGGCTCTCTACCCAAGGACTCCTCAGGGGCCCAGCCCTCTGCCGCCCCTCAGCTCTGGGCCCTGGACCCACAGGAGAGGCACTTCTTTCTGCTTCCTCCTGGGCGAGGCCAGCTGGGGTAGGCGTCCCCAGGGGCCTGGGTCACTTGGCTGGCCAGGCACTCCAAATGTCCCCAGTTTGGCCTGGCCAGAGAGTCACTGCCTGGGCAGTGGGACGTCCTGTCTGCTTTGGGCCCCCTGGAGCTCTGGGTCCTTTTCCTTCAAATCCCTCATGCTAGACTGGCCTGGCTTGTGAGCTTGTGAGGCATCAGGATCCTTGGATGCATCCCCCAAAGTGCTTTTCGAAAGTTAAGAATCCCCCAAGGTCAGGAGGAGGCCCACATGGCTGTCCAGCTGCTGGCAGAAGGACAGATCTCTCCAAAACCTACATCTGACCACGGCCATGTCCCTTGTTTGGACATACCCACCAGGACAAAGCCCACCCCCACCCCAGGAAGCACAACCTCTCACTTCCTAATAACTCCTCTCACTCTCCAAACACAGCCCAGAGGTCACCTCCTCCAGGAAGTCTTCCTTGATAACCCCACTCCCAGGCTGGAAGAGGAGCCCCAGGGCATTGATGGCATTTACTGCATCCATCTCAGTGTGTGGCACCATCCACCCCAGACAGTGAGCACTCAAGGCAGAAGGCCTGATACAGACAGGGCCGGTGCGTGCCAACGATGGAGGATCAGGTGTGTAGGGGTCTTCCCTGAAAAATGCACCCCTAAGTACCCTGACTGGTGGCACCTTTTAGGCCTCCAGGACCAGAGGACCTTTCACAAGTATGGTGCCTCTACCTTCCCTGGGTTACACGCGGTCATGGCTTTGCTCCCAAAATTGCATAAATGCCAAGGATTGGCTCTTGTTGGGCAGGTCTGCCATCTGGAGTGTTTGATTTCCAGTCTGGTCCTGGCCTCCTCCTTGGTGTAACGTTGTTAACAAGGATGTCAGAGCTCCACGTGGGCATCTCTGCTAAGAGACCATGCTCTCCTGGTAAGGCCTCTGAGCCCTTCCAGAGCTCAGAGCAGAAAGAAGCGGCCCCCAAGCCACGCACATTTCTAGGCATCGCTGGGGGTGTGTGGCTCCAGTCCCTCCCTGAGACACGCTCTTAGTACCCAGAGGCTTCCCACAACCACAGCTCCCCCCCCCCACCCCCCACCACCTGAGGATGCAGGGAGAGCTGCGGGCCAGCCTGGGTGCGGTTCTGCTTTGCCGGGAGGAAAGGTCCTCCGGCTGGTCTTAGTGAGAAATGCCAGGCCTGGGGACTCCAACCTCCTCCCCAGAGTCTGTCTCCCACAGACCTCAGGGTGTCTGGAGGCGGGGACCAGCACCTGACACGGCTGGGAGCAACAGTGCACGTCTGCGGAACGAATGCACTGGGACGTGGGACAGGGGTAAGCGGGGGTTACCCCAATAGCTCGCCCCTAAGCAGGAATGAGGCTCCCACGCCAAACCGCCCCTCATCCGGCAATTCAGTTTGGGGCGTTTGTCAGAGGCGGTGATGCTGAACATCCCCCAGCCTTTAAAAGCAGGGCCACAGAGCATAAGAATTAAACTTCAATAATTGTCAACAGGGGTGCAGAGCCTGGGAGCCTGCCCAGGGCTTCCACAGGCACTGCCGTCATGATTCACGCTCCAGCAGCGCTTGGAACTGAGGCCGGGGGTGGGGAGGTGGTTCTGCGCCGGAGAATCCACCAGAGATGGGAGCCGGAGCCGGACCCGCACTCGGCAGCCCCGGTGCGCACCCAAGCAGCGACGCGTCCTCCGCCAGGCTGCGAGTGGCTGGCTCTCCAATCAGGCCGCGGACCCCGAGCCGCCCGTCCGGCACGCGAGTGTGCGCGCCCGCGTGTTCGTGTGTCCGGGGGAGGTGAGGAGGCTCCCGTCTTAGAAAGAGCAGGCTTCTGGAACTCACCGCCCAGGCCAGCTGGCACTCGGTCCAGTCCCGCAGGCTGCAGACGGCCCTGGAGGGGGCGCCCTCGCCGAGCGCGCGCGCCCCACCCCACCGCCCCGGGCTCCTCCCCGGCGCCGCGCGGGCAGGTTCGCCGAGGCGGCGGCGGGCTCCGGCTCCCGGGCCCGCTCCCCACGGGCCGGCGGCGCTGGCCTGCCCGCCAGGCCGCCCCCGCCCGTCCGCGCCCCGCCCCGCTGCGCAACTCTACCCAAGTTGGAAGCCGAGCCCGAGCGGTGACACTCGAGCCGAGCTCACGGCGGCGGCGCAGCTCAGGCGAGCCGAGGCAGGCGAGGCGGCGCCCGCACGGCCGAGCGCGGACCGCGGGGGGCGCCCGCGCCGGAGGCAGCGGGAGGAGGAGCAGGAGGAGGACGCGCGGCGGCGCCGGCGCCGGCGCCCTGCCCGGGAAAGTAAAGTTGGAGCCGGAGGCGGCGCGCGGGCGCGGGCGCGGGGGCCCCAAGGAGCGGCGGCCCGCGCCCCGGGGCGCCGAGCCCTAGCCGGCCGGATGGGAGGTGGAGCGCCCGGGCCGCCGCTGCCGCCGTCTGCAGCCTGCGCCCCGGCCGCGCGCTGGGGCCGCCGGGCCGCCCGGGCACGCCCGCTCGGGCGCCGACTCGCCGTGGGCTCGCGGCCGGGGCGCTCCCCGTGAGCGGGGCCAAGGGCGGGGCCGCGCGAGTACCCCGGGACCTGTCCCCTCCCCCCCCAACCCCCCCGCCGCCGCCGCCGCCGCCGCGTCGCCGCTCTCTCCGGGAGCCTCCTGCTCTGCACTTACGCGTGCGGCAGCGGCGGGGAGCCAGGCAGCCACGCTCTCGGGCGCGCCGCTCGCCCGCTGAGCCGCCACGGCCGAGGGCCGGCTGCGGGGTACCGCGGTCCCTGGCGGGCGCGCCCGAGGAGCAGGCGGCGATGCGGGCGCCGACCCGGGCTGGGGGGCGCCCGAGCTGCCGCGGCTGCGCCCCGGCTCCAGGCGGGACCGCGTAGCTTGCGGGAGGACCATGGCGTCCCCGGCGCTGGCGGCGGCGGCGGGCCCCAACGTGAGCGGTGCCGGCGAGGGGGGCAGCGGCGGGGCCGCCAACGCCTCGGGGGCTGCCTGGGGGCCGCCCCCGGGCCAGTACTCGGCGGGCGCCGTGGCGGGGCTAGCGGCCGTGGTGGGCTTCCTCATCGTCTTCACCGTGGTGGGCAACGTGCTGGTGGTGATCGCTGTGCTGACCAGCCGCGCGCTGCGTGCGCCGCAGAACCTCTTTCTGGTGTCGCTGGCCTCGGCTGACATCCTGGTGGCCACGCTGGTCATGCCCTTCTCGCTGGCCAACGAGCTCATGGCCTACTGGTACTTCGGGCAGGTGTGGTGCGGCGTGTACCTGGCGCTCGACGTGCTCTTCTGCACCTCGTCCATTGTGCACCTGTGCGCCATCAGCCTGGACCGCTACTGGTCCGTGACGCAGGCTGTCGAGTACAACCTGAAGCGCACGCCGCGCCGCGTCAAGGCCACCATCGTGGCCGTGTGGCTCATCTCGGCCGTCATCTCCTTCCCGCCGCTCGTCTCGCTCTACCGCCAGCCCGACGGCGCCGCCTACCCGCAGTGTGGCCTCAATGACGAGACCTGGTACATCTTGTCCTCCTGCATCGGCTCCTTCTTCGCGCCCTGCCTCATCATGGGCCTGGTCTACGCGCGCATCTACCGGGTGGCCAAGCTGCGCACGCGCACGCTTAGCGAGAAGCGCGAGCCCGCGGGCCCCGACGGCGCGTCCCCGACCACGGAGAACGGGCTTGGCGCGGGCGAGAACGGGCACTGCGCGACCCCGCGCCGCCCGCGCGCCGATGTGGAGCCGGAGGACAGCAGCGTGGCGGCCGAGAGGCGGCGGCGCCGAGGCGCGCTGCGGCGGGGCGGGCGGCGGCGCGCGAGCGGCGAGGGGGCCTCGGACGGCGAGGGGTCGGGGCCCGGGACGGGGACGGCCGAGCCGGGCGCAATGGCCGCCGCGAGGTCCCCGGGCCCCAGCTGGCGCCTGTCGCGCGCCAGCTCGCGCTCCGTCGAGTTCTTCCTGTCGCGCCGGCGCCGGGCGCGCAGCAGCGTGTGCCGCCGCAAGGTGGCCCAGGCTCGCGAGAAGCGCTTCACCTTCGTGCTGGCGGTGGTCATGGGCGTGTTTGTGCTCTGCTGGTTCCCCTTCTTCTTCAGCTACAGCCTGTACGGCATCTGCCGCGAGGCCTGCCAGGTGCCCGGCCCGCTCTTCAAGTTCTTCTTCTGGATCGGCTACTGCAACAGCTCCCTCAACCCGGTCATCTACACCGTCTTCAATCAGGACTTCCGGCGCTCTTTCAAGCACATCCTCTTCCGACGGAGAAGAAAGGGCTTCAGGCAGTGACCCGCGCACCCTACCCGGCGCAGAGACCCTGGACAGCTCCAGTGGAGGGGGCGGGCAGGCGTGGCCTCCCAGGAGAAAGTGGGAGCAACTTTCCCAGGGGACCCAGGGATGGATAGGCCTTCAAGGCGCAGGGGAGGGCGCTGCAAGGCCGGAGGGAGGGCTGAGCGACTGCGGGGCCCCCGGGGAGGGGGAAGGAGAGAGGGGAGACCCCTCTGCCTTCCCGTCTCAGCAAGGGGCTGCTTCTGGGGCTGCAGGCCTGGATCCAACTCCGGGGGCCGCGCCAAGGTGTGGCTGTGAGCTGACACACGCATCCTCCCAAGTTGGTGAGAAAGGAGCGTGCCCTGTCCCCCACCACAGGCCGCCACCCCATCCACCTCTGAGCAAGGGCTGACTTCCCGGGACCTCGCGGGGTGGCTTTTCTGGGGGAGGAAGGAGGGCACTGACCATCTTTGGTTACTGAAAGTATTTAAATGTTTGCCAAAAATGACTGACAGCCAAAACAACCAAACTCTTTTCTAAATAAACCTTTGTAATCTAAGTGGTGGGTGCAATAGTCAGTCCTTCAGACCCTCACCCTGCCCGACCTCCCACCAGAGGTGGCAGAAGGGCACTCCAGGTCACCAGATTCCATCCTCCCCTCTTGCATGAGAAGGAGGGGGTCTTTGCTTAAGGGTGACTGTTTTACAGACTTACAAAATATATACTCAGAATTCTTGTGCTATAACTGGCCGAGAGACCAAGGAAATCAAAAGGCTCTAAATTAACTCCAAATTTAGATGCTGGAGGGCTGTCCTCCCTTCATAACCCCCCCCGCCCCCCGATCTAAGTCTAGGCTTCCCCCAGTGTAGCCCAGCCTTGCCCCCTTGCTCAGCCCTGACCACCCCCAGGGAGTCCATGCTCACCCCGCACTAAGGCTTGAGGAGAAAAGGAGGGAGAGTCAGGTATCAGAGAGGGTCCCTCCCTGGCTCTTCCAGCCCTCATCACAGAGCCCAGAAGCTCCTGGGATAGCTGGGGGGAGGGGCAGGAACAGGACCCCTGAGACACACACATACACACACAAGCTTAGTGGGCCGGAGGGGCTCATGCCAGGGATCCCTGCTGTGACCGTCCAACGCTCCTGCCCCTCTCTGTGCCCCTCCTGGCCTTCCTGTATGTAACCCCTGTCTGCCAGCCTAGCTCTCTCCTGGATCACCATTCACCTGTCTTTGGCCTGGGGTGGCCATGGGTCTCTCTCTCGAGGAGAGGTCAGCCCTGGGTCCTGCATTTCAAGCCCCCGTGCCCTGAATCAGCAGGCCCCTCTCCTGGTCTGACTTGTCAGGGCTGTCCCTTGGAGAAGTCCTCCCCTGCAGCTGCCTGGCCTTATCACCCCAAGTTACGGGTCCTCAGGACACCCCGACTGGGAAGAGCTCTCCCAGACTCGGGCAATGGTGGGGAAAGCGGTGGAGGAAACGGCCGGCCAAGGCCGATGGGAGCATCCCTGACCTCCCGCCAATGGGCAGGGGCCTGGACACGGTGTCCGTGTCGTAGGCCCAGCTCTGTTGCAGGATTACTGAGCTAGCTCAGATAAACCCCTGCCCTCTCTGGGCCTCATCACCCTTCCGGTGAAGTGGGACAGGGGCTGAAACCTCAGGCCCTGCCTGGCCTGTAGTCTGTGGTCTAACTTGCCAGCTGAATGGGGGGGAGCAAAGAGGGGGAACTTTCCTTCAGGGAGAGCCTGGCCAACACTGGTATTGCCTCCCCGGGGCAATGGGGTAATGCCATACCCTCCCCCCGGCTCTTGGGGGATGAACCCCGGGACTCCAGCAGGATCACGTAGCTTGGAACACGGCTCACGGAAGAATGTCAGCAAACCTCCTTTCTCTCGCCTAATCCCGAGAATTGCACCTTCCAGGGCTGTGGCTGGGACTGCAGATGCCCGGTGCTTAATACCCCATTCAGCCAACAGATGTTCACCACTTCATCGTAATTGCTGCCTGGAGAGACTTTCTTTTCAGCTGGATAAACAGAGACAGAACCTGGCTTCTCACCCCTCCTGCCGCAGGAAACGGGCCAGTCGACTTGCTCTGAGTCTCTGGCTCCATCGAAGAAGCAGGGGCGCTGACATCCCCGAGGGTGCCCGTGGGCGCTGACTGCTCCCAGCGCGGTCCGGGAGCCGTCGTGCAGGGGGATTTCTCTGGGGTACAGAGGAGGGGCCCGGACCTCTGCCCACCCTCGTCCAGCGGGTCCGTCCACTGCGCACCATCACTCGCGCAGGGCTCTCCTCTCTTAGGCGCGTCTTCGTGTCTACTCCACAGTGCCATCACTCTCAACCCCGTCTGTGGCTGAGGAAATGGAGGCCCAGAGCTGAAGGACCCACAGGCGTGAAGGGGCAGAGCCAGCCACGAGCCCAGGATCGCCCAGGTCGGGAAAGCTCTGCCCCGAGCACCCCGGCTCCAGTCCTATGAGCACCGGCGATCTCTGGGCCTCGCTGATGGAGAAGCATTGTACACAGCCGCCTTCCTGCCTCAGGCTTCCCCTTGGCTCTCGGGAGATTTCCGGCAAAATAAAAAAACACCCACGACGAGATGAAGGAGGGCAGGCCCCCGAGCAGGGGATCAGCGCTGCCCCCGGATGGCCGGAGCCCACCGCTGATGTAGTTTTCACAGACATGCGTAGATATACATTCTTATAAATTAATTCCTATATTTTTTTAATTCGGTTGCTGAGTTTGTAGAAAAAGGGGGAGAAGAATAATCCAAACATTCTGTTACAGCTCAGTATGGAATTCAAAAAAAAAAAAAAAAAAAAAGAAAAACACTCGGAGCAGGCAGAATTGTTAACACTTTAGAAGAGCAGCTCCAGTCTTTGAATCCTGCCCCCAGCTCTGGGGGTGGGGGCTGAGGGATGGGAGAAAACCCGTTGCCGAGGCACTTGCTGGCGAGGAAGCGGTCCTTCCCGGCTGTGCTGGCAGCCAGCTATATTTTTATATCGCATCCGTCGGCAGGGCTCAGATATTCCAGCGCAGACTCGGATCAAAACACTCGGCGCCTGCAGGCCCATCTTGAGCCTGGTTGGGCAGCTGCAGTGCTTTGCTGAGCCGAACCCTGGCCTCCCGTCCCCTGCAGCCCCCCCGCAGCCCTCCTCACGCAAGGGGGGAGGCAGAAGGCAGCCGGGCTGAAGATGCCCTGCACCCTGCCAGGCTAGGAGGGTACGAGTTCTGCGTTAGTAGAAGCCCAGCTCATTGGAGCTGAGGAGTAGAGGAGAATTGCGAGACCCTCACCGGGGACCCCGAGCCCCTGCTCTGGGTCTGCCATGAGCACGGCCAGGGGACCTCAGCATGCGCCCCGCCCCGCATGCCAAACAGAAGGTCAGCCTCCCATTTGACCAGCTGGACTGTTGAGATCATCAAATGCAGCTGGGTTGGGGGTGAGGGTGAGGGGTTTGGATGGTAGAAACATCCAGTTTGCCTGAGAGGGACCCGGCAGGCACCCTAGGTCTAGCCCTCTGCATGACCCCCACCCCATCTCCCACCACCTGGCTGGGTGGAGGCACGTGTGTGAGAGGGTCCGTGACCTCCAGGCGGGGCACAGTGCCTCTGAAATCTGCCCAGGGAGCAGAGTCAACTGCCAACCGTGAGCCAAAGGAAAGCCCTGGGGACCAAATGCATTTCTTCCTGCCAGAAGGATTTATGGCTGCTCCCAGTAAAAGCCTCGGGCACAATGGGATCGTTATGTCAAGATAAGGGATTGCCATGTAGGGCGGAGAGGGAGCGCTGGCCCAGAAAGCCCCGTTTAAGGGCATCTGCTTTCCTGGCTGAGCATAAAATGTGCCCTGAGCTTCCTGGCAGTGACAGAGAGGAAGGAAACAGGATGCGCACCTGCCGTGTGCTGCCAGGTTGGTAGGAGGAGCGGGGACCAGTGGGTCGGCCTCTGGAAGACCACCTGTAAGACTGCCTGTGCCGGGTGCCATCCTGCAGGCCACTGTGCTTGCGGGTGTCTGCCTGTAAGGCTGGGGACTTTGGGGACCACGCAGAACCCTAGGGGGGCATTCACACCATAGTCCCTGTTGGGGTGGGGGAATGGCCAGTTCCCAGCCCCCTGGATCCAGTCTCCATCACCAGCTGCACCAGACAAGGCCACTTCCTATGCATCCCACCAACCCCCAGCCTGCACCTCCCTGGGCCCGGCCCTGGCTCAGGGCTGCGAGGGCTGAGGAGCAGGGCAGTCACGGGGGAGGGGCCTGCCTGGGGTCCGAGACTGTGGCCTCCTCACCCCAGTGTCAGGGTGAGTCTTCGGGGCCGCAAAGCCGACCTGGTACAAGTCCCCCATCCAGTCAAGGCCATGCTCTACCGGCTCTCAGGCTGGCACTCACCCACCCCAGGCCCCCGCTTTGTTTATTCTCTGCTTCTGCCAGGAGTGCCTTTCCCATCTTTTCCTGAGCTCCCCTCATAGGCCCTGCGAGACTCAGATCACGCTTCACCCCCAGAAAACCTTTGGGAGCCCCCTCCAACCCCCCACCCTCCCCAGCTGCAGGTCCTGAAGCCTGGCTGGGCACAGCCCCTCCCCTTAGCGCAGGGAGCCCAGCATGGGTTGGGGGTGGGATGGGGGCAGAGAGACTCTGAACGCGGGGACAGTGTGTCATCCTGGCCAGGGGAACGGCCAAGCAGGCCTCCCTCGGGGATGCAGGGCTGTCCTCCTCTCCCACGATGAAGCCCCCAAGGATCATCCCTGGACGCCAAACCGGAGAGCCGCCCAGGGCATGTCCACCATGCCAGGACACTGTCTCGCAGGCCGTGCAGGGGGCGCTGAAGTGGACACCCTACATCCGCTCTCAGGCCGTTGGGGAGAAATTTCGAGCATCAAAGGCAGGAGAACTGGCCGCTGCTCGGGCCCCGGCTCGCGGGCTGGGCTCTGGGGCTGCGGGGGACCTTCCGCTGCATGTGCAGGCCCGGCTGCTGCAGCCGTCTGTTCAAATATTGGTGGGCGGGTTTTCCCCCCCATTTAATTAGCTCTTAACTGACTGTGCAGCAGCTTTGAAAACAGAAGAATCTTCATGCAGCCTTTGGGGGTGGGGCTGGGCTCCTCGGAGAGCTCTGGGTAGAAGTTACCCAATGGGTGGTCCGGTTCAATAGCCCCCTCCCCATTTTACAGAGGGGCCCAGAGAGGGGAGTCGTTGCAGAGAATGACGGTGAGCCTGGCAGCCAGTGTTTGCTATGTGCCTTTTGCTTGCCAACTTTGGGCCGGGGCTCTGAGTGTTTGCTTCTCAGGATTCTGCCAGGTGGGCGTGGATGGTCCCATTTTACAGACAAGAAAACTGAGCTCCGGAGAGGGTATGCCGTGATGAGACGCTGCCTCGAAGCCAGACGCTGGGCTTTTCGCATTACTCCCCCCACCTTGTTGAAGCCCCTCCAAGCCCTCCAAGTAGATGTTAATTAGCCTCATTTCACAGAAGAGAAAACCAAGTCTTGGGTGTTCTGTGCACAGAATCGGCCTTTGAGCCATTTTTCCATCCTTTTCCACTGGGAACAACCCTTAGGTTAAATGTTACACCAATAAGATCTGACAGGGCCCAGGAATTACACATCTCTGGCGTCGCTTCCTTATTTTTGATGTAATCCGCCCTCTGAAACCTCAGCTGCTACATAAAACCTACCACATCCCTATCTCTTCATGATGTGAATAAGGGGCTGGCTTTGTTTTTATTCTGTCGGCTTAGAAATGATTCTGAATAATGAACCCGCTTTTCAAGATCACCCCACCCAGGATATAAAATGCCAAAATGTTTGTGGTGAAAAATAATTCAGTTACCCGTTTCCTAGAGTGTGCTGCTATCACAAATCAAATTGAAAGCAAAATCAGTCCTCTTTTAATTGGTTCAAATGAAACTGTTGTTCAGAATTGGATTGCTGTTGTTCCTTTCCACAAGGATTCAAGTAGAAGCAAAACAATGGAGTGATTCTCTCACTTTGGGCATTGCTCTGTAATCGACAGGGCCCAGCAGCCCCGAGCCTGGGCCCTCGCAGCCAGGTTGGGATTTGCCCATCACGGCCCTGGGTAACTGCAAACATGCCTGGAGTCTGGTCCTGTGCCTGGCGCGGGGTAGGTGTCCCCGGCTGGCTATGGCTGGGCGTGCAGTGTGATGTCAGGCTTCCTGAGGCCCCAGCTGGGCTTGGGACCCGACTGAGCTGTGTGATCCCTGAGCCTCAGTTTCCTCCTCTGGAAAGTGGGCACAAGCCACAGTGTCCCCCCTTCTGTGGAGAGCCGGTGAGGACCTGGAGACCCCGTTGACAACTGTACCGCGTAGGAGTGGAGAGCCTGCTCGGCCGGGCATTTCCCTTGGGCAGAACTAGCCCGGCTTTAGCCCCACAGGCGTTTCCCACTGGGTTCTGGGGGCTGGCCATCAGAGGAGGTGAGTGGCTTCCGAAGCCCTGGGCACGGGGCGGGGGGGTGGCAGGTACACGGGCCCTCCTCTCCAGTGGTGGGACTAGCCCCTCAGTGGTGGGGAGGGGTCCTTGGATGGCAGGGGCTCTGGCCCTGTCGCAGGACAGAAGGGGGTGTTCAGGCCGGGCCACTGGCCTCCTCCAGGGCTTGTGGGCAATTGGAGCTCAAAGCACTCAGAGACCACCTGGACTCATTTTACTGATGGGGAAACTGAGGCTCGGAGAGGATCAAGCTCTGGTCTAAGGCCACTCATCCACTCAGGGGCAGAGTCCAGGCCATGGGGTCGTCCTCCTCCCAGCTCCCCCTGTTGGCTCCCTAAATAATCGCAAAGCCACAGAGGGGAGGACAGCAGGGGCTTGGAGGGACAACCTGCCTAACCTCACCCTGTCCCCTCTGTGTCTGGGGCCATGAGGCCACAGCAGGAACACGTGGGTGAAACAGCACAGGTTTCGGGATGGAGGAAACCCATAGGTCCCACCTCCCTGCCCCCAGACGGTCTCCTCACCCTGGGGTTGCTCATCCCCTCCCTCCTACATACCTCCACTGATGGAGAGCTCATTACTTTCCTGAGACAATCCAGTCCTTATAAGCACTGCCCTGACTTTTTCGAGTTTTCCATTTCATGAAGGGGGAAACTGCCACCCTGAACTTTCAACCCTAGACCTTAGGATAAAATTCCAAGAAAATTTGGGGGCCAGAAGAACTCCAGCCAACCTTGCATGTATGTCTTTCCCCCTCTCCCTTGTTTTCTTTAAACCTGTTTTTGTGCCCATGCTGTGGCCAGAGCAGGCCTGGGAGGTAGGAAGACAGCTCACTGGGCTATCCCCCACTGAGCCAACAGGGAGCACAGCCTGTGGGAGACCAGGGGTCGGGACCCCGGGGAGGAGCTGGCTTGCCTGTCAGTGGGCTCAACGCCAGGCCGCTGAGCAGCCAGGGTGGAGGGGCGGCCGGGAGGCCTGAGGAAGCCCTGAGCTGGGGTCATCTGGCTGTCACAGGTGGGTTCCCCTGGGCATCAGAGATGGGATCCCCTGGGTGTCAGAGATGGATTTACCGGAGGCAGGGCCGATTACATAATTTGTGGGCTCGGCGTAAGAAGCCAATGTGGGGTCCCAACTGGGGGATGGGGAGGCCACCGCATAAGGAATTGTGACCTCAAAGCTTGGTATGCTCAGTACCCGTACGGGGGCGGGCAGGGGCCCTCACCAAGGCACCCTTTGCCAGCTGGGACAGGGTGACCTCTCCCTGCCTGCCCTGAGATGCTGCAGGACACCCAGCAGCCATCGCCCTCCCAGTGCCCTCACCCAGAGCCCCTCCAGGGGTGGAGGGTGACAGGGTGGGAGAGGGGAGTGGGCAGCAGGAACCCATCCTGGGGAGACGGAGGGAGGGGGGCACACGCGGGCACGGAGCCCCCATCATCCCAGTGGACCTCACACAAATGCAATGTCAAAGACAGTTGTGGAGAAGGTTGAGAAGTTCAAGACGGCGACCACAGAGCATTGAGCCCCCAGCTGGGCCCTTTGGGGCCCTCCAAGCTCAGGCCCAGTGGGACATGCTGGTCACACGACAGGAGCATAACGGCTTTTCTCTGAAGGCGGCAGAAAATCCAGATCTGACGCTAATTCCAGCAGGACTTTGTCTCAAATGACCCAGATCTGTGAGGCGCCCGCAGTCACTCTGCCTCTGGTGCTCTGGCTGAGGTCACTGGGGGTGGAGGGGCATTCATTCATTCACTCATTTGTTGGTCCCTCCAGTCGCCCAGTTCACTCATTCAAGAAGCATTTATGCGACCCCAGCTGCATGTGGGCATGTGGGGGAAACGCCAATGAGATCCTATAAGAACTCAGTGCCCTCCTGGAACGATGATTGTCATTATGGCAAAAACAACGCACACTGATCATCATTCCTTTAAAAAACATCTGCTGAGAGCCCACAGCCCACCTGGAACCAGGTTAGCAAAATAAAGATACCCCCCTGCCGCCATGGAGTTTGCAGTCTTTGCGAGGACAGAGGCCACAGAACCACTCAAGCAAATATAACGTTACAAACTGTGCTGTGCGGTGTGCTGGTGACCTGACACTGGGGAGAACGGTGGGGCTGGGGGACCAGCTGAGGGCAAGCAACATCCTCCTGGCATGTCTGTTTGGGACACAGTCTTACCTGTAGATGTAGCAGCTGGAGCACGGGCTCTGGGGTTGGGCCTGTATCAGTGTCCTGGGGCTGCCATAACTCGGCACCCCAGGCGGGGGCTTAAACAGCAGAAATGTATTTCCTCACAGCCCTGGAGGCTGGGAGTCTGGGATCAAGGTGTCCACATGAGGGACTCCTCCTGAGGCCTCTCTCCTTGGCGTGTATACGGCCGTCTTCTCCCTGTGTCCTCACGTGGTCATCCCTTTGTGTCCTCATCTCCTCTTCTTATGAGGGCACCAGTCAAATTACATCAGGGCTCACCCTAAAGCCCTCATTTTACCTTCATTAGCTCTGTAAAGGCCTTCTCTCCAAATACAGTCACATTCCGAGGTGCTGGGGGCTGGGGCTTCAACAAAGGAATTCGAGGGGACACAGCTCCTGAGTCCATTTCCGGACTGCACACGTGGCATGTGACGTGGGCAAGTTCCCGTGCTCTCCTGCCTTGGTTTCCCCTCTTGTAGCCCAAGGACTGTTTACCCCTGTCCCATGGGGGGTCCCAGAAAGCACAGGAAGAGTGCCTGGGGCTTGGTCTGCCCTCAGGGGAGGTCAGGCTCCCAGGGTGGCTGTTCTCAGTCTGCACACCAACCCTGAATGGGTGGGGTCCTTGGAGCGCTTCAGGCAACCCCCCAGGGACTCGCAGCTGGATCGAGGCCGGGCTGGGAAATCCCACGTTCACATTCCTGGGTTGGTAGGAAACTGGCGGGCCTCGGAAATGGCCATCAAACCAAAGAGGCAGACTCAAAAGGCCAGACTCTAGGGTTCCATTCACACGATTTTTCTAAATACACTTTATATTGTAGAGCAGTTTTAGGTTCATAACACGATTGAGCAGAAAGCACAGCGAGTTCCCAGACGCCCCTTGAGCACCGGCTGACTTCTCCAAGGTCGGTTCTCCATCTGTAAAAGGAGAGACAGACGTGGATCCAGCAGGGAGAGTGGGAATCCCAGCAGGTAGTCTTTGGAAACTTACAAGTGCCACGCCCAGGACCAGGGTAGTTCTCAGAGGCTCAATAAACACTTAGTGGAGGTGGCTGGCTGGCCGGTCCCCAGGGCTTATAGATGGTGGAAGAGGCAGGCTCCCGAGGGTTCTGGAAAGGTGCCCCAAGCCAGGTTGCTCAGAGACGAGGAGGAGGGATCCTTCAGCCCTACTTGGCCTCCTGCGAGGTTCATCATTTGTTATAATGATGGAAAACTACAAGCTTGTCCTCAAGGCTCCAGCAGGAGCCAGGCTCTTATCTCCCATCAGCAACCGGCGAGGCCAGGAGAGCTTGGCTAGAAGATGGGGCCCTTTCCGCTCCTGGAGAACCAGGGCGGCGTTGCTGCACATGACCCCTGGCGGCTGCCACCATCTGTAAGGGCTAGACTCTTGCCAGGTCCCCACCCAGCTGGGCTGCAGGCAGATGCCAGGAGCCTGGAGCGTGGGATGGCCTGTCCTCAGGGATGGGGCTCAAGTCCTGGCTGTCACCTGCCCGCTGTGTGACGTTGGTACCTTCCTTCACCTCTCCGAACGAAGCTCTCCAACTAGGGTGTTTCTTCAGCACCTACCAGCTGCCAGTGGCATAGAGACCAACAACTCCCCCAGGTGCCAGGGAGGCTGAGACCTGAACAAATGAGCGGCCCACCCAGGGCTGCTCGACTCTGAAGCTGGGGTTTGAACCCCGATCCCAGGGCCTGTGCTCCTGTGTAAGGTGCACCAGGATCCCTGCCGCTCGGGATGATCTGCTCGAGAAGCAGGAGACGCCCCTTCCCCTGGCTCCCTCAGTCTCCCAGCTCCCAGCGGAGCTACTGGCTTTGGGGGGCCCCGGGCGGATGCCGCAGGGATTTCTGTCCCACAGATCCGCATCCCTGAGTCTCACGCCACCTGCGGCTCAGAGTTGGGGCCTCAGCACTGGGGTGTCTCAGGTACAGGCAGGGCACGGGGATGAAGAGGTGGTGACACAGTTCCTTCCAGGGGCACACACTTCCGGTGCTCTGGGCCTGCACTGGGGCCAGCTGAACACGTGACTGACCGCCAGCTGGGAAACACATTTCGGTGTGAGCCGCGGCTCGGCAGACGTTTCCTCAGGCCTCTGCTGTGCAGCAGGCTCGGGGAGGGGAGAGCATTGGAGGGTGAGTGGTGGTGGGGGGGTGTAGCTGAGGACACTACCAGACAAAACAGCACCCGCCAGCAACCAGAGTGAAACCCATTCACGTCAGCTTAAGAGGAGAAAGCTCGAGCAAGGGGTGTACCCGCATCAGGTGTGGATGCCACCAGGCCTGTCTCTTCCCACCCCCCTCGCTGCTTGCCTGCCTTCTCCTGAGAGTCCCCCCTGGGTGACGGGATGTCCTCCCAGCTCAGCAGCCCCAGGACGGTGGGTTCTGGATCAGGTCCCATATGCCTAGCCCAGAAGCCCGGAAGGGGGTCAGCTCCACTTGACCACCTGGACCCAAGGTGGGAATGGAGATAATCCTGCCCGAAAAAGTCAGGTGTTCTGGCCGGGAGGGCAACGGGCAGTGTGGGGATGGAAGGCAGCCCCACGAGGGCCCCTGCTTTGCCACTTTCTCCCTGACGGCCCTCTGGCCTCTGGGCAGCAGCAGGCTGGTCACTGGCTGGACCTTAGATGTCCTTGTCCTGCAGAGAGCTCTCTTCTTGCCCCCCCAGCTGAGGCACCCCTCAAGGGCAGGCATCTGCGCCCCTGGGAGTATTGAGCTGTTTCTGGGGTGATGAAAGGTAAGCCAGCCTCTGGTCCGCTTTGTGTCTTCACCTGGACAAAGTCCTTCCTTAGACCACACTGGTGGGTCCCTGGTGGCAGGGCTGTCCCCCGCCCAAGACCCCCCCTGAGGCCCCTCCTGGAGTGACCCCTCCCCAGGACTGGGCCCGCGCCCCAGCTCCCCACTCTGATATCTCTCTGCACAGGGGCCGAGGCTTTGCTTGGCTCTGGGAGGGGACTCAAGCTGCTGGAGGCAAGCCTGTCGGAGGCCCACGCTGTCCCCAGTCCCCAGTCCCCAGTCTGGGAAAATCCAGACCACCCTGAATGAGCCCCCGCTGGGCTGCTAACCCCAGGTCCCCGGACGATGCATGGCTCTGAGCAGCGGCATCCTGGTGGGGCCGTAACCACTGCCCAACGGTTCGTGTTCGTCCCTAATGAACAGCTTTCGTTTAAACTCTGAGAAGGCGCCAGAGTCGATGCCCTGCCGCACCCCCCCCCCCCCCCCCGCCCCGTGCTGAGCATCCATGTTCCCTGGAACCCTGCGCGCCCGGCAGAGCACTTTTTCAACTACTTTTGTTAATTATGGTAAAATACACATAACATAAAATTTACTGTCTTCATCATTTTTTTTAAAGATTTTTTTGACATGGACCATTTTTAAAGTCTATATTGAATGTGTTACAATATTGCTTCTGTTTTGTTTGTTTTGTTTTGTTTTTCATGTTTTGGTTTTTTGGCTGCGAGGAGTCTGGGATCTTAGCTCCCCGACCAGGGATCGAAGCCACACACCCTGCATTGGAAGGCGAAGTCTTAACCACTGGACCACCAGGGAAGTCCTGTCCTCATCATTTTTAAGCGATAGTTCAGTGGCATTAAGTGCACTCACATCGTTGCGTGGCCATCACCACCATCTGTCCCCAGAACTCTTTTCATCTTGTAAAACTGAAAGTCTGCCCCCCTCCAACTCTGACTCCCCGCCCGCCATCCCTGGCAACCACCTGATAACTTCTGTCTTTATGATTCTGACTATCCTAAGCAAGCCTAAGATTTTGTTGTTGTTGTTTTGAGCCAAGGAGGAGAGTTCCAAGAAGCCAAAATTTGTGCCAATCCATATGTCACAGCTGTTCTTGCAATGTCCCTGCCGGAAGGTTTCCAGGTGCTCTTGCTTACCTCCAGTGACAGGGTGCTCACTCCGTCCTGGCACGGCCCATCGCTGAGACTGAAGGAGAGGAAACAGCGAGGGTCAAGGCGACGGGCTCCCCTCCTTTTCTTCACGGATCCAACAAGCGTTTGCTGAGCTCCTATGACGTGCCAGGCCCTGCGCCAGGGCTGGGACACATGAGCTCAGGGCAACTGCTTTTGGGGAGGGGTCTGGCCCGAGGCAGGGAGCGAGCGGCACCCACTCAGGGGCCCGGGCTGCTGGGCTCTGACTTGCCCACTGTGGGCACCATTCCACGGCCCACTTGTCGATTCTAGTTATTTCTCAGGAGTGCTGGGTCACTTCTGGTCCTCCGAGAAGCACATGGGAGGGGGCGTTCCATGTGTGGGATTGAGGGAGTCGCTGATGGAGGGGAGGGAGCAGGTGATGGGTGGCTTGAGCGAAGACTGCGGACAGGGGACACGCACCGGGCAGGGCTGGCTCTGGAACCACCAGCACGACACCCAGATCGGGATCAGTGCTTCAGATGCGGTGGCTCAAAGCAATCAGGATCTCAGGGACCCGGGAGAACCCTGCATGAGAGCGGGACCAAAGTCCCCACTTTACAGAAGAGTGGGAATCAGGAGGCAGGTCCTTCTCCAGCTGGGACACAGACACGGGGGTGGGAACCTCCTTCAACACCACGCACGTCCACGGCAGCACAGAGCGCTGGGCCCACTGAGTGTGCCCATACTGTACCGTGTCAGGACCACCCAGCTCTGGGTTTAACGAGAAAAGACCCCATTAAACAAACACGAGGAGCATATATGGCTCTGGTGCAGCAACTCGGCACCTCCCTGCCTGGATCCCGGAAGGACGGGGCCCGAGGAACCCACCTGATGGACCAGAGGCTCGAAGAGGGCTGCCCTGGTCAGATGGTTCTCAGGGTGCACAGGGCCAGCCCAGGGCTGCAGGCGGATGGGAGTTCCGTGTGGCCGGGGATAGACCAAGGAATAAAAGGTAAACATGTGAAAGAATGAGTGAGTGAGCGAATGAATGAGTGACTGAGGGACACTTCAGGGCCTGTGGTTAGAGACGTGCCAGCCTCTGGCTGAGCTCCCTGCCTGCCCTCCCTCTGCCCCCTTCCCTTATTTCTACCTCTTCCCAGGGGCCCGGGGTGTCCTGGGCCTCCCTCACTGCAGGGAGATGCGGCCCACGGGAGCGTGGAGAGGCAAGCCCGGCTCTGTCTGGATTTGCTGTGCACTCGCCCAGGCAGGCGCGGGGCAGAGAGCATGCACATCCCCGCTGGGTAAAGCCTGGGGGGCCTGTCTTCAGCTCACGGACACAGCGGGGAGCGGGCACGTGGCGACCCAGGCCTCACGGGACAGCGTGTTGGGAGGAGGAGGGAGAGTCTGGGGCAGGCGGCCCCTCGGGGCAGCGCTGGCCCGGTGTTGGTCCGCAGCCCCTGGGATGGGCCCGGGGGGCAGCACCGCACTCCCAGCTCCCCTGATGCAGCTCAGAAGTGAACAATAAAAGCCTTTTTGTTGCCTTTCCAGCCCAGACAGAATCAGTAAATTCTGGAAACATGAGAACAGCTGACCTCTGAGATTTCTAGCACAACTTCAAAGTTTGGTCCGGGCTCCAGCTCAGGGCTGGGGGCCAAGTCTGGAAGTGCTGGGAAGCCCCCCGTGCACAGGGCCCCACTCCGGGCTTCGGCAGAGGCAAGGGGTTGAGACGAGACCCGCGTGGGCTTCTGAGGGCCAGGCCCACTGAGGGCGGATCCAAGCAGGCCGTGTAGACGAGCCGCGCCCTGGGGGCTGTGCTATGGCCTCGAGGCTTCCTCAGCCCCCTCCCTGCCCCGAAGGTCGGTGGGCGGCGCTGGGAGGGGCCGGGGCCTGATGCCCACCGCTCCACTCTGCTTCTTGCTCAGCTCCCCTGCTGGCACTCGGGTCACCGTGGGCCATGGACGCATCCGGGGCCCGGCTTGGCGACTGAGTGCCTCGTACGTGCTCCCGGCCACACTGGGGACTGGGAGCCACCGTGGTCCCTCCACTCCAGGGAGCTCTCGGAGGCCGCGGGAAGCAGACACACCAACAGGTGCCAGAGCCGGTGGTGGGCAGCCCCGCTGGGGGCGAAACCACCCATCTCTAGGCCTGCGGGGCTTATCCCTGGACCGCACAGCCACCGTGGAGGCCCGGGGGGCCGGAGATTGGTCAGGGGCTCTGCCGAGCCTTCCTAGAAACGGTGGCGCTTGGCCTGAGCTTTGCAAAATGTGCGAACGTCTCTGGGAAGCACTAGTCTGCAGGCTGCTGGGTCTCCCGGGAAGGACGTCTGGGGAGTCCCAGAGGGCAGGCCGGTCAGCACCCTGCAGCCTCCATGGCGGACACGCCCGTGGTGGACACGCCCGTGGTGGGTGTGCTGCGCCGGACAGGCTGGGTCCGTCCTGGGAGCAGGGGGGAGGTGGAGACAGCGCAGCACCGACCCCTCCCCCCTCGCCCCTCGCAGGCTGGGCTCCTGCCCTCCCCAGCGGTGTTTGGCGCAGCCCCCTACCCCCAGTGCTGGCTCCCGTGGTGGGTCCTGCCCCTCCGAGAGCCTCCCTACACCGGGGGCCCCGCCCCCTCCCCGCCCCCGCCTTCTGGGCACCCCTCCTGGGTGTCAAGCTGGCCCCCCCGGCGGGACAGGCCCTAGACGGAGCTCTTGGTTCCCCCCAACCCCAGCAGCTGCGGCCCCAGCGCGCGGTGTGTCCCCTTCCTCTCACTGCCCTCGTGTCCAGTCCCCGGTCCTAACAGCGATGTGGGGGGACAGCACAGGGCTTTGCCGACGGGTCGGACGTGGGTCTGAGAGCAGTGTGGAGGGGTCTCATGGAGGGCAGGCTGGCCAGTGGGACGCGGGCAGACTCGTTTGGCATGCCAGCAGGAGGTGGCCGCCAGGCGCGCAAGGTTCATGCGAGGAAGGGGTGGGCTGCACGCGCACCTGTGGGAGCCGCAGGCACGGCGGGCAGCGGGGGTCCCGGCAGCCGGGTCCCTGCGGCAGACAGGGCAGCACAGGCGCTGCACCTCGGGGCTCAGCCGGACGGTGACCTGGAGGGTCCGTACACCCGTGACCACACGAGACTGTGAGGCCAGCACTGTTGACCAGTGTGGACACTGAGGCCGGGAGATGGGACGTGCCTACTCATTGTCACCGAGGGAGGGGTCCCAGACCCCGGGACTTCCCATTGCCCTTTACCGGAGCTGCCTGTGCACGGAGGGGACCCCAAACATGTGGACCAATTAACTAGGATGAACGGAGAAGCCCCCCAAAAATAGGTGTGAGGGGGCAGCAGGGCGGCTGGGCTGTCCACCGCAGCCAAGCCGCCGGCCCCTCTTGACCTCAAGGTCTCAGAACAAGCCTTTCTGAAGAGCACCTGATCCTGCCTTCATCCAGCCCGGGTCAGGCCTCTGTGGTGGTTTGGGGGGCGGCTCTTTCTCAGACATCCCGCCTCTCCAATTTCAACAGGAAATGAGACTGTTACGGGACGTACAGGATGGTAGCTGTGGGTTTCAGCTCAGATGAGGCCTGAATGCACGTGCACGCGTGCGCTGGAGAACCTGTGCAGGCATGCGGGCCTCTCACGTGCGTGTGCATGGTGTCCCGGTGGGCGTGCATGTGGATGCAGACACACCTTTTGATACGTTCATATCAATGAAGCGTTTCCTTAGGTTACGTATCCAGAGGTAAGATGCAGGCAGCATTTTAAGTTTCTCTTTTCTCAAAAAGACCAAAACAAACACTTCTGTCCTCTGCCAACCAACTGCAGAGTGCTTGCAGTGGCAAAACAGAGCCTGACCACGACGGGGATCTCACTAACTTCCCAGCGCAGTAGAGCAACCTGCCCTCTGCCGGCGAATGTGCGCTCTCCCAATTTTCCTGATTTTTCCTGAGTGTCTGGCATCTGTGTCCACAGGCACCCCGTGATGCTCTCCATTCTTGCCTCCCGCCCTCCTCGTCCCTCTCCTTTCCCTGTATATGGATGAATTTTTTGTTTCTTTGGTTTACAGAGAAGCAGTGTCAGATCAACCCCTCTCCTGAGACCAGCTGGGCCAGCACCACCTCTGCGCGGTGAGAAGATCCAGAGAAAACCGTTCCCTTTGTCCCTGACTTTTCATGGCCATACAATCAGTTTAAAAATAATGTCACGGGGACTTCCCTGACGGTCCAGTGGTTGAGTCCACGCTTCCAATGCAGGGGACGCACGTTTGATCCCTGGTCAGGGAACTAAGATCCCACATGCTGCGTGGCGTGGCCAGAAGATTAAAAATAATAACAGTAATGTCACGGGCGGCTATGATGAAAGAGGAGTTAGGCCGGGTTGTTCAGTAGGTTTCCAATTCCACGCCAAGGAATCTGAGGTTGCATCTGGGGTCTGTGGGAGAACGTGATCGTAATCGACTAGTGATGTCTTCCGAGGGCAGGGGTAGGAAGTGGGGGCAGAGGCGCTATGTGCTGAGCAAGACTGAGTTGGGCATTATGGGTGTGGCTATGAGGAGTGAGGGCAGCCCTGGTTCCTGGTGACATCCCAGTTCTCTAGAGTATTACTAGAGCACTGCTGTGCCTCAGTGCCTTTGCACTTGCTGCTCCCTCCACCTGGAGCGCTGGCCCTCACCCTGTGACCTCACTCATCCTTCACTGTGCAGCTCAAGTGGGTCCTTCCACCTGCCACTGCCTCAACCATCCCGTCCCTGGAAGACACCAGGTCCCTGGACCCTTACTGTTCTGTCTCCACTGTGTCTGCCCTACACCCCTGCTGGACAGGGGCCTTATTGGTATGTCTTGGTGCCCAGTGCCCTCCAAGGAGTCTGGCACCAGCACCAACCACGGGTGCCCACCTTCTGCAGCTGGCCCTGACTTCCAGCTCTGGCTCCAGGCAGGCAGCCTTCCTTGGCTCCCCAGAGCCCCCGACTTGCCTCAGATGAACCGCATCTCACTCTGGGGTCTCTATTAAATTGATCAATCATTTCTGGATATTTGAGAATCACTTCAGCTAGGTTGTAAGTTTTTAAAAGAAAGCTCTGGGCAGGCAGGTGCCCAGTCATGACTGATTTCGCAATTCACAGGGGCACACTGAACCCGTGGGCAAACTCCTCTGGTCTTGCGAGGCCATGGTCATGCCCCTGGACTTTGAGATGCAGGAGGATTCCTGACTGCAGTGTGGAAGGCCTGCTGGGCAGGGACAGCGAAAGTGGGGATGGGGCCAGGGGACAATCAGGGACCACCAGTGGCCTGAGCGCAGTGGAGAGTCTGGGCAGAGTTCAAGTAGGAAGTATCTTCCACAGGGGGACTGAGCAGCGCTGCACGGAAGGGGCAACGTTGACACTGACTGGAGAGGGGGCTTGTGATTCAGCAGGTTGCAGGGGTGCATTCTAAGGGGGGGAGGTGTGTAAATGGAACACGTGGCCAAGCCCCACAGAGGGAACGGCATGGCCAAGGCTGGCGCCCTCCCCGAGGCAAAGGGGCAAGTGTTACTCACCAGGGTCGTCCAACTGTGGGGAAAAGCAGCATCCTTCACCCAAGAGCCACGTAGCGTGGTGGAGCCAGGCGGCCATGCTCACATCCCCACGTGGCTATTATTGTTCAAATGCTCACTCTCCGGTCGTCCCTCCCACTCAGGAGTGCGGCACAGCTTCCTGTGGCCTATGAAACGTGGGTGAATTTGACTCGTCCCACTTGGAGCAGAAGCTTGAATTTCTCTTTCCCTCAGCAACACCCCCCCCATGTGTCTGCCCAGCAGCCTGGGAGCTGGAACGGAGGAGACAGAGGTGCAGCCAGAGCAAGAGATAGACTTTTATTGCTCCGGGCCACCGGGAGTGGGGGACTGTTTGTCATTGCAGCTTGACCCAGCCTTTGCTGTCTGAGACACCAGGCTTCACAGTTACATAAGCAGTCTGGCCTCAGCTTTCCCAACTGTAAAATGGGGTAATGACAGACCCACCTCCGGGGGTGAGCGTGAGGATGAACGACTTCTTATGTGTAAAGCACTTAGTGTGGTGCCCCGCGTGAACTAAACGCTCTTAGCAAGAAATAAGAGCAAGAAAATTTCTCTTTTCTGTCAAGAGCTCAGCCTCAATTTGGGTCACCTCAGTCCAGAGACCCATCCACACAATAACTTTCCAAACTGTGGAGCACCATAGAATACTCTTCTTTAGGATGTTAATAGATGTGCCATGAAAAATGTATCTGCGTTCAATAATTTGGAAAATTTTGAGTTAAGCCAAATTAAATTGTTGATTTTAATTGCCAGGCTTCTTGGAGCCTTTAATATGCTAATGCACCTTTGAATTTCCAAGAGACTATTTCCTCAATATGTGATCATGAATGTGTGAATATACGTGTGGGCCTGTGTGTGCTTGTATGCACGTGTGTGCATGCATGTGTGTGCACGTGTGCACACACATATGTGTGTCACATTGATTAACTTCGCCCAGGACTGTGTTCCGTGGAACGAGTTTGGGAAAGGTGGGCTTTCTGGCACTGCCTCGTGGGGGGTCCTTTAGTCAGCTCAGGGGGCTGTCCAAGGATGCCAGGACACTGGGGGAGGGGCCAGCATTAGAGACACTCAGACGGGTCTGTACAGAACAGTGGTTGCAGCTCTAAGT
This sequence comes from Eschrichtius robustus, assembly GCF_028021215.1. Lineage (NCBI taxonomy): Eukaryota > Metazoa > Chordata > Mammalia > Artiodactyla > Eschrichtiidae > Eschrichtius > Eschrichtius robustus. The sequence goes on along the minus strand of NC_090827.1, from coordinate 149,964,697 downwards.
TACCTGGACTTTGAAGGGGGAGAAATGCCACAGGAAGAGGAGCCGGGTGAGAGCCCCGCTGAACCCTCCCCAAGTTCAGGGCCAGGCAGGGGCTGCGGCAACCTTGGAGGGAGGGAGAGAGGGGACCTGGAAGCCAGGCAGGGAGGGAGTGGTGTCTGAGAACACCAGACTCAGGGGCTGGGGGAGTGGGCGAGCCCTTGGGGGTGGGAGGGAGCCTCAAATTCTGACCCGAGGGAGGAAAGAGGGAGGAGGAGACAGAGGTGGGGGGAGGAGGGAGGAAGGGGGTGCTTGAGGGAGTGGCAGGGAGTAGCCGAGCAGAGAATGTTCCAGGGCTGGGAGACCTGAGCCTTTGTCTTTAAAGAAGGAGGGGACGATTGAGGGCAACCAGGAGTGCCAAGGTACGGCTTGGGGGGCACCTTGGGCACCGGGCGGGCGTGTGTCTGGAAGACAGGATGGCATGGGGGCTCGGGGTTTGGACCTGCCAGATGCTCGCCAGGCCAGGCGGCTGCAGGGGGCAGTGCAGGGCTGGTTCCCGCCTCTGGGTGGTGGTCCAGCTTCTGCTTCCCAGAGCCTGAGGCCGTGGACGCGCAAAGTCTGGCTTGTTCCCTTGCTCTTGGCAAGTGGCTCAGGCAGTAGATAATTGGATATGTGAATTTGGTGCGGCTGTTTACAGAAAGCTTTTAGTCCCCAGGACAGGGTGGAAATTGGATTTCAGGCTCCTGGCTTAAAGATGCTCCCTGATTCCGGACTCCCATCCTGCCTGCGTGCGGGGGGCTCTGGCAGCGGCCTCCGTCCAGGGCAGATGATAAATTATGCATCCATTTAATACCCAGTTCAGGCCAGGTCGGTGCCAGGGGCTTGGGCTGTCCAGCATCTCTCATCTCTAAACAAATCCATTTTGTTTACATGAGCCACTGGGCTCCAGGCTGGTCCAAATCCGGCGGTCATCAGACAATTATCCCCCATATGAATTTTCCCCAATATGAACACTAGACTTGGGTTGTACGTATGGGTCTGGGAGACCCCATGGGGCAGACCTCTGTGGACTGAGCTGCCAGATGGGACCCTTGGAGGAAGGATGGTTTCTTCACAGAAACACATAAAGGTCCCTGGGAAGTTAGTCTTGGCAAAGACACTTTAAATGTGCCAGCTGAAGTTTTGGAGACCATTTGAACTCCATGTGAGACTCTTGGACTGTGATCGTGTGCCTGCCCTGTTCTTTCCCATTTCAAGCTGAGAGGCCGCCTCCTTCAGGAAGCCCTCCATGAGTTTTCTCTCTTCTCTGACCTGTCCCCATTGGGACCACTCACTGACTCAGACACAGGCTGCCCGGGGATGCCTTTCTCATCTCAAGTATGAGAGTGTCCCGAGGGTCACTGGGACCTTCTTCCCGGGTGGAGACCCCTCTATCTCTCTGGAAACCCTCCTTGAGCCAAGAGAGGCAGAGAGGGGTTCTCCAGGGAGAATAGGGGCTTGAATGGATGGGGAAAAGAAAGAAAAGGGGAAGAGCAGGACTCCACTGCCTGCCTGGAGGGCCAGGCCTGGCCACACTCTCCCAGCTTCCGTGAGAAAGTTCCAGCAAGGTATGTTCTATGACTCCGTTTGGAAAGGGAGGAAACTGAGGCCCAGGAAGGAGAAGGTTTGGCCAAGGCCATCGATCAGCAGCAGCAGGGCGAGCTCCCTGCCCCAGGGGCCTCCCAGCTACCCCAGCAGCCGGCTCTGCTCCCACTGGGCCTGCCCCTGCTCCGTCCACAGGCACCTTTGTGCAGAGGGCCCTGCAGCCCCACCTCCCAGGTGCAAACACTGAGTAGACAGTGACGTGGCTCAGGGGGCAGGGTCATGGTGGGGACCAGACCCCAAGGCCTGCCCGGGCTCACCCCCGGGACACGCTCAGATGCAGCCGTTTACACACACATGCGCAGTGCAAGGGCATTGGGTGCCAGCCGGAATTATGCAAATGTGCAATGGCTCTATTAATATGATTAGCTTTACTTTGCGGCCAGAGCCTCAAATCATCGAATCTGGGGACAAGTCGCTTTACCTCCCTGACTTCTCCGCAGACCAAGCTTCAGAGCGTTCCCCACAGGGCTGGCGACAGCAACAAGCATCTGAGAAAAGACGCTGGAAACCAGACAGGCCAGGAACGTGAAGGGCGGGCCTTTGCGTATCCCCATCAAGGTTGCCATCTGCTAAGCACCTACTGTTTGCCCAGGGCTTGGACGGAAGCCAGGAGCAGAGGGCCTCCCTGGCAGCCCTCAAGGGTCTCCTGTTGTTACAGGGGATGAAGTTTGGGGCACAGGAGAATGTGCCTGCTTAACTGCCAGGCTCAGGTTCAGCTGCGAGGAGAGAGGAATGCAGATGAGGGGCAGGATCGGTGGGAATGGCCACTTTTCAATCTGCCAGCAGTTTCTCCCCTACCTGTTGTGTCGGCAAGACGGGCTCTATGGAGAGAATGGCTTTATTTTTATTTATTTATTTATTTTTAACATCTTTTTTGGAGTATAAATGCTTTACAATGGTGTGTTGGTTTCTGCTTTATAACAAAGTGAATCAGCTATACATATACATATATCCCCATATCTCCTCCCTCTTGTGTCTCCCTCCCACCCTCCCTATCCCACCCCTCTAAGTGGTCACAAAGCACCGAGCTGATCTCCCTGTGCTATGCGGCTGCTTCCCACTAGCTATCTGTTTTACATTTGGTAGTGTATATACGTCCATGCCACTCTCTCACTTCGTCCCAGCTCACCCTTCCCCCTCCCCATGTCCTCAAGTCCATTCTCTACGGTCTACGTCTTTATTCCTGTCCTGCCCTTATTCTTCAGAACCATTTTTTTTTTGATTCCATATATATGTGTTAGCATACGGTATTTGTTTTTCTCTTTCTGACCTACTTCACTCTGTATGACAGACTCTAGGTCCATCTACCTCACTACAAATAACTCAATTTCGTTTCTTTTTATGGCTGAGTAACATTCCATTGTATATATGTGCCACATCTTCTTTATCCATTCATCTGTTGATGGACACTTAGGTTGCTCCCATGACCTGGCTATTGTAAATAGAGCTGCAATGAACATTGTGGTACATGACTCTTTTTGAATTATGGTTTTCTCAGGGTATATGCCCAGTAGTGGGATTGCTGGGTCGTATCGTACTTCTATTTTTAGTTTTTTAAGGAACCTCCATGCTGTTCTCCATAGTGGCTGTATCAATTTACATTCCCACCAACAGTGCAAGAGGGTTCCCTTTTCTCCACACCTTCTCCAGCATTTATTGTTTGTAGATTTTTTGATGATGGCCATTCTGGCTGGTGTGAGGTGATACCTCACTGTAGTTTTGATTTGCATTTCTCTAATAATTAGTGATGTTGAGCATTCTTTCATGTGTTTGTTGGCAATCTGCATATCGTCTTTGGAGAAATGTCTATTTAGGTCCTCTGCCCGTTTTTGGATTGGGTTGTTTGTTTTTTTATATCGAGCTGCATGAGCTGCTTGTAAATTTTGGAGATTAATCCTTTGTCAGTTGCTTCATTTGCAAATATTTTCTCCCATTCTGAGGGTTGTCTTTTCATCTTGTTTATGGTTTCCTTTGCTGTGCAAAAGCTTTTAAGTTTTGTTAGGTTCCATTTGTTTATTTTTGTTTTTATTTCCATTTCTCTAGGAGCTGGGTCAAAAAGGATCTTGCTGTAATTTATGTCATAGAGTGTTCTGCCTATGTTTTCCTCTAAGAGTTTAATAGTGTCTGGCCTTACATTTAGGTCTTTAATCCATTTTGAGTTTATTTTTGCGTATGGTGTTAGGGAGTGTTCTAATTTCATTCTTTTACATGTAGCTGTCCAGTTTTCCCAGCACCACTTATTGAAGAGGCTGTCTTTCTCCATTGTATATTCTTGCCTCCTTTATCAAAGATAAGGTGACCATATGTGCGTGGGTTTATCTCTGGGCTTTCTATTCCTGTTCCGTTGATCTATATTTCTGTTTTTTGTGCCAGTACCATACTGTCTTGATTACTGTAGCTTTGTGGTATAGTCTGAAGTCCGGAGCCTGATTCCTCCGGCTCCGTTTTTCTTTCTCAAGATTGCTTTGGCTATTCGGGGTCTTTTGTGTCTCCATACAAATTGTGAAATTTTTTGTTCTAGTTCTGTGAAAAATGCCACTGGTAGTTTGATAGGGATTGCATTGAATCTGTAGATTGCTTTGGGTAGTATAGTCATTTTCACAATGTTGATTCTTCCAATTCAAGAACATGGTATATTTCTCCATCTGTTTGTATCATATTTAATTTCTTTCATCAGTGTCTTATAGTTTTCTGCATACAGTTCTTCTGTCTCCTTAGGTAGGTTTATTCACAGGTATTTTATTATTTTTGTTGCCATGGTAAGTGGGAGCGTTTTCTTAATTTCCCTTTCAGATTGTTCATCATTAGTGTATAGGAATGCAAGAGATTTCTGTGCATTAATTTTGTATCCTGCTACTTTACCAAATTCATTGATTAGCTCTAGTAGTTTTCTGGTAACATCTTTAGGATTCTCTATGTATAGTATCATGTCATCTGCAAACAGTGACAGCTTTACTTCTTCTTTTCCGATTTGGATTCCTTTTATTTCTTTTTCTTCTCTGATTGCTGTGGCTAAAACTTCCAAAACTATGTTGAATAATAGTCGTGAGAGTGGACAACCTTGTCTTGTTCCTGATCTTAGTGGAAATGGTTTCAGTTTTTCACCATTGAGAACGATGTTGACTGTGGGTTTATCATATATAGCCTTTATTATGTTGAGGTAAGTTCCCTCTATGCCTACTTTCTGGAGGGTTTTTATCGTAAATGGGTGTTGAATTTTGTTGAAAGCTTTTTCTGCATCTATTGAGATGATTACATGCTTTTTCTCCTTCAATTTGTTATTATGGTGTATCACATTGATTGATTTGTGTATATTGAAGAATCCTTTCACCAATGGACAGATCATCCAAAATGAAAATAAATAAGGAAACACAAGCTTTAAATGATACATTAAAAAAGATGGACTTAATTGATATTTATAGGACATTCCATCCAAAAACAACAGAATACACATTCTTCTCAAGTGCTCATGGAACATTCTCCAGGATAGATCATATCTTGGGTCACAAATCAAGCCTTGGCAAATTTAAGAAAATTGAAATCGTGTCAAGTGTCTTTTCCGACCACAACGCTATGAGACTAGATATCAACTACAGGAAAAAATCTGTAAAGAATACAAACACGTGGAGCCTAAACAATACACTACTTAATAACCAAGAGATCATTGAAGAAATCAAAGAGGAAATCAAAAATACCTAGAAACAAATGAAAATGAAAACATGACGACCCAAAACCTATGGGATGCATCAAAAGCAGTTCTAAGAAGGAAGTTTATAGCAATACAATCCTACCTCAAGAAACAAGAAACATCACAAATAAACAACCTAACCTCACACCTAAAGTAATTAGAGAAAGAAGAACAAAAGACCCCCAAAGTTAGCAGAAGGAAAGAAATCATAAAGATCAGATCAGAAGTAAATGAAAAAGAAATGAAAGAAACAAGAGTAAAGATTAATAAAACTAAAAGCTGGTTCTTTAAGAAGATAAACAAAATTGATAAACCATTAGCCAGACTCAAGAAAAAAAGGGAGAAGACTCAAATCAATAGAATTAGAAATGAAAAAGGAGAAGTAACAACTGACACTGCAGAAATACAAAGGATCATGAGAGATTACTACAAGCAACTATATGCCAATAAAATGGACAACCTGGAAGAAATGGACAAATTCTTAGAAAAGCACAACCTTCCAAGACTGAACCAGGAAGAAATAGAAAATATAAACAAACCAATCACAAGCACTGAAATTGAGACTGTGATTAAAAATCTTCCAACAAACAAAAGCCCAGGACCAGATGGCTTCACAGGCGAATTCTATCAAACATTTAGAGAAGAGCTAACACCCATCCTTCTCAAACTCTTCCAAAATATAGCAGAGGGAGGAACACTCCCAAACTCATTCTACGAGGCCACCATCACCCTGATACCAAAACCAGATAAAGATGTCACAAAGAAAGAAAACTACAGGCCAATATCACTGATGAACATAGATGTGAAAATCCTCAACAAAATACTAGCAAACAGAATCCAACAGCACATTAAAAGGATTATACACCATGATCAAGTGGGGCTTATCCCAGGAATGAGAGAATGGCTTTAGATCACTCGCTCATTCATTCCTCCGTTCCGGCCACGCTGCCTCCGCTGAGCGCAGAGCCTGGGCCTGACCCGCAGGAGCTCCTGGTCCCCTCGGCTCCAGCAGGGCAGCTTAGGAAGTGATGGGGCTGCCACGCAGAGGAATCGGGGTGTCAGTAACCACAACCACGGAGAAGCACCTGAGAAGGCCAATCAGAAAAATGGAATTTGAGTCGATAAGAGGGGAAACTCATAGAAATGCATATGGCACACAGCAAAGACTAGAAAGTGATGTTTCTAAAAGCCGAGCTGGGGTGGTGAGACCACAGCCACCTTCTTTCTCACCTCCTCCCCAGCCCCACCATCTTCTCCCACCAACGAGGGACACAGCAGCGGGGTGGGGTGTGTGTGTTTCCATAGAAGGGATGGGAAGCCTCATTGCAGAGCTGTCTGAGCTGAGCTGCAGGCTCAGGAGCTGAGGGGGTTCCTCCTGGGGGAGAACCGCCCCTGGGCTGGGAAGACCCACCCCATCGGGGGCTGCGAGGGTGCAGGTGGGAACGGCAGAGACAGGACAGGCAGGGAGTTACTCTCACAGGGAAAAACCAGGAATGAGTCTCCAGAAGAGGAGACAATTAAAAAAAAATGATCAGGAGTGGAAGATGCTTGCCACCTGGAACTGGGCATGAAAGATGCATAATAAATGTCATTCTTTTTCTGGAGGTGACAATTCAAAACTGTGACTTAGTAATTACCCACATGTCTTTATTTCATCCTTAGAAGGGTCCCACAGATAGCTCACATCATCGTGCCGGATTTTCAGAGAGAGAAGGAAAAGTCGAGACCAGGATGGGAAGGGCCACCTGAGGGGCCCTCAGATGCGTCAAGTGCCAAGTGCTGGGTACCACCAACAGTCCTTGCATCACTGCTCATGCCAACAGTGCTCCTTTTTAGAGATGAGGAAACTGGGGCCCAGAGAGGTTGAATCACCTGCCCAAAGACCCACAGCAAAAAATGGCCAACCCAGGATTCAATCCAAAGACTGTGTCACCCCCAAACCTGCACTCAGCCTTTGAATTTAGTCCAAACAAGAGAAGGGGGTCCAGGATAACACTACCTCCCTGCTGCCCACCAGATGTAGACCCTGGTCAGCACTGGCGCCCTGGGAACCAGAGATTGAGCCTGTCGATACCCTGAGTTTCCAGCAGGACAATGGAATAAGCCAGATTTACCAGATGAAGATATAGGACACCCAGTCAAATTCCAATTTCAAATGAACAATGACTAAATCTTAAGTATATTCCATGCAATATTAGGAAATACACTAAAAACGTCTTCCTTGCTTATCTGAAATTAAAATTTAACTGGGAGTCCCTTTTCATCTGGCGGCCCTGTTAGGAGAGAGGCCCGAGTGAGCATTTATGAAGGGACTGCTTTCAGGGTGGCACGAAATTCTCTGGGCAGCTGGAGGGCTGCATGTAAGGCAGGCTTTGTCCCCGCGGCGCTGTGTCTGGCTCCAGGCTGCTGGCCCCACCCCGTCTACAGGATGGGGATGGGATGAAGAGCCCCTCCCTCCTGGAGTGCCTGCCACGGATCTGCTGGAATATCCTTGTTTCCATGTCACCTCTTTTAGCCCAGGATGACCTAGGGAGGACAGTTTCTATTGTCACTATTATTCTCATCCTCCTTTTTTTACAGACAGGACGCCGGAGCTCAGAGTTGGGGGACGTGGCTCACCCGACACCCCCCAGCAGGGAGGGGGCACCCAGCTGTGCCCCCCGAGCCCAGGCCTTGGGGTGGGGCACCTTGGCTGGGCAGGGTTGGGGGGCTAGGTTGGTGGCACATTCGCGGAGCTGTCGTCTTCTGGGGTCCCCGAGTCCTGGGGAAACTCCCCTCCCCGCCTGCTGACTGGGCGGGGGTGTGTGTGGTGGAGTTGGGGAGCTCCTGGGACGCACCCCCGGGGCTGCTCTGTGTTCCACAATGAAACCCGGCTCTGACGGGGAAGGTTGCCGTCTCCACAGCCAGAGAGAGAGGTGGGCAAACAGAGCAGCAAGGGAGGCTTTCCAGCGCTTAATTCTACAAAACAGACACCCACGGGCAGTAATGGAAGAATAGTGGCTCCCCTCCGCCGCAGCCCTCCTCGTGCATGCACTCGGGGTTCTCCGGGGCAGGGGAGGAAGGCAGGGTCCCTCCCGCCGAGCTGCAGCCTAGCCCTTCTGCCAACTCTACTGCGCCTCCCCCTCGACCGACGCGCCTCAGCTCCACCCACACCCCGGGATCCTGGGCCACTTGGTGCACTCGGTTTCAGGCCTGCTGTCCCTCTCAAGAGCCAGCGGCTCTGTGTCCTGGTTGGAGGGTGGCCCTCAGGCTGCTGAGGCCTTCTTGGTCTGTGCAGTGCCTGGGAGGGCCCGCCAGCTCCCGCAGCCCACCCACCAGGCGGCCGACATCCAGGACTCGTGGGTGCAGAATAGGTCCTCCAGCTTCTCGGCTTTGGACGCCCTGGGGGGAAGCTCCGGGGGACGGTGCAGTCCCCAAGCTCGCAGGGCCCACGCCTGGGGCTCCACGCTCTGCGGTCCTAACGGTTTTATCTTTTTCTAATATATAATTTTTATTGGGGTATAGTTGACTTACAATGTTGTGTACAGCAAAGTGAATCTGTTATACGTATACATATATCCACTCTTCTTTAGATTCTTTTCCCATACATGCCATTACAGAGTATTGTGGTTTTGTGAATGAAGTCCCCTGGCACCTGGAGCATGTGTGGGGCCAGTCCACGGGGGTCCTGTCTCCCATCACCCCTGGATTGGGACCCACACAGATGGGTTCTGGAGGCCCTCCCTCTGCCCCGCCCAGTGACACCCCCTCCCCCTCCCCCTACCCCATCCCCCATCTCCCCTGGGCAGGGCCTGGTTGTCCCCAGTATTGGGGTGGGGCTCTGGGGTCTGCACGCACCCCTCAGAGGCCCCTGCCCCAGGGATCATGTTGAGCGGCGCATAGGAAACATCTAGACAGGTCAAGAGAGAGTCAGGGAAAGGAAGAAAGGTCTCTTCCTGCC